>NC_091195.1:6361659-6673715 GCF_040958095.1 Procambarus clarkii | reverse complement strand
GTGGTGGAGAGTGGTGTGTGACAGTGGTGGAGAGTGGTGTGTGACAGTGGTGGAGAATGGTGTGTGACAGTGGTGGAGAGTGGTGTGTGTCAGTGGTGGAGAGTGGTGTGTGACAGTGGTGGAGAGTGGTGTGTGGCAGTGTTGGAGAGTGATGTGTGGCAGTGTTGGAGAGTGATGTGTGGCAGTGTTGGGGAGTGGTGTGTGACAGTGGTGGGGAGTGGTGTGTGACAGTGTTGGAGAGTGGTGTGTGACAGTGGTGGAGAGTGGTGTGTGACAGTGGTGGAGAGTGGTGTATGAAAGTGGTGGAGAGTGGTGTGTGACAGTGGTGGGGAGTGGTGTTTGGCAGTGGTGGAGAGTGGTGTGTGACAGTGGTGGAGAGTGGTGTGTGACAGTGGTGGAGAGTGGTGTGTGACAGTGGTGGAGAATGGTGTGTGACAGTGGTGGAGAGTGGTGTGTGTCAGTGGTGGAGAGTGGTGTGTGACAGTGGTGGAGAGTGGTGTGTGACAGTGGTGGAGAGTGGTGTGTGACAGTGGTGGAGAGTGGTGTGTGAAAGTGGTGGAGAGTGGTGTGTGACAGTGGTGGGGAGTGGTGTTTAGCAGTGGTGGAGAGTGGTGTGTGACAGTGGTGGAGAGTGGTGTGTGACAGTGGTGGAGAGTAGTGTGTGACCGTGGTGGAGAGTGGTGTGTGACAGTGGTGGAGAGTGGTGTGTGACAGTGGTGGAGTGTGGTGTGTGACAGTGGTGGAGAGTAGTGTGTGGCAGTGGTGGAGAGTGGTGTGTGTCATTGGTGGAGAGTGGTGTGTGACAGTGGTGGAGAGTGGTGTGTGACAGTGGTGGAGAGTGGTGTGTGACAGTGGTGGAGAGTGGTGTGTGACAGTGGTAGAGAGTGGTGTGTGGCAGTGGTGGAGAGTGGTGTGTGACAGTGGTGGAGAGTAGTGTGTGACAGTGGTGGAGAGTGGTGTGTGACAGTGGTGGAGAGTGGTGTGTGACAGTGGTGGAGAGTGGTGTGTGACAGTGGTGTAGAGAGGTGTGTGGCAGTGGTGGAGAGTGGTGTGTGACAGTGGTGGAGAGTGGTGTGTGACATTGGTGGAGAGTGGTGTGTGACAGTGGTGGAGAGTGGTGTGTGACAGTGGTGGAGAGTGGTGTGTGACAGTAATGGAGAGTGGTGTGTGACAGTGGTGGAGAGTGGTGTGTGACAGTGGTGGAGAGTGGTGTGTGACAGTGGTGGAGAGTGGTGTGTGACAGTGGTGGAGAGTGGTGTGTGACAGTGGTGGAGAGTGGTGTGTGGCAGTGTTGGAGAGTGATGTGTGGCAGTGTTGGGGAGTGGTGTGTGACAGTGGTGGGGAGTGGTGTGTGACAGTGTTGGAGAGTGGTGTGTGACAGTGGTGGAGAGTGGTGTGTGACAGTGATAGAGAGTGGTGTGTGGCAGTGGTGGAGAGTGGTGTGTGGCAGTGTTGGAGAGTGGTGTGTGGCAGTGGTGGAGAATGGTGTGTGACAGTGGTGGAGAGTGGTGTGTGTCAGTGGTGGAGAGTGGTGTGTGTCAGTGGTGGAGAGTGGTGTGTGACAGTGGTGGAGAGTGGTGTGTGACAGTGGTGGAGAGTGGTGTGTGGCAGTGTTGGAGAGTGGTGTGTGGCAGTGGTGGAGAATGGTGTGTGACAGTGGTGGAGAGTGGTGTGTGTCAGTGGTGGAGAGTGGTGTGTGACAGTGGTGGAGAGTGGTGTGTGACAGTGGTGGAGAGTGGTGTGTGGCAATGGTGGAGAGTGGTGTGTGACAGTGGTGGAGAGTGGTGTGTGACAGTGGTGGAGAGTGGTGTGTGACAGTGGTGGAGAGTGGTGTATGACAGTGGTGGAGAGTGGTGAGTGGCAGTGGTGGAGAGTGGTGTGTGACAGTGGTGGAGAGTGGTGAGTGGCAGTGGTGGAGAGTGGTGTGTGGCAGTGGTGGAGAGTGGTGTGTGACAGTGGTGGAGAGTGGTGTGTGACAGTGGTGGAGAGTGTTGAGGGGCAGTGGTGGAGAGTGGTGTGTGACAGTGGTGGAGAGTGGTGAGGGGCAGTGGTGGAGAGTGGTGAGGGGCAGTGGTGGAGAGTGGTGTGTGGCAGTGGTGGAGAGTGGTGTGTGGTAGTGGTGGAGAGTGGTGTGTGACAGTGATGGAGAGTGGTGTGTGACAGTGATGGAGAGTGGTGTGTGGCAGTGGTGGAGAGTGGTGTGTGGCAGTGGTGGAGAGTGGTGTGTGACAGTGGTGCAGAGTGGTGTGTGGCAGTGGTGGAGAGTGGTGTGTGGCAGTGGTGGAGAGTGGTGGGTGGCAGTGGTGGAGAGTGGTGTGTGGCAGTGGTGGAGAGTTGTGTGTGGCAGTGATAGAGAGAGGTGTGTAAAAGTGATAGAGAGTGGTGTGTGAGACAGTGGTGGAGAGTGGTGTGTGGCAGTGGTGGAGAGTGGTGTGTGGCAGTGGTGGAGAGTGGTGTGTGGCAGTGGTGGAGAGTGGTGGGTGGCAGTGGTGGAGAGTGGTGTGTGGCAGTGGTGGAGAGTGGTGTGTGGCAGTGGTGGAGAGTGGTGTGTGACAGTGGTGGAGAGTGGTGTGTGACAGTGGAAGAGAGTGGTGTGTGACAGTGGTGGAGAGTGGTGTGTGACAGTGGTGGAGAGTGGTGTGTGACAGTGGTGGAGAGTGGTGTGTGACAGTGGTGGAGAGTGGTGTGTGACAGTGGTGGGGAGTGGTGTGTGACAGTGGTGGAGAGTGGTGAGGGGCAGTGGTGGAAAGTGGTGTGTGTGGCAGTGGTGGAGAGTGGTGTGTGACAGTGGTGGAGAGTGGTGTGTGACAGTGGTGGAGACTGGTGTGTGACAGTGGTGGGGAGTGGTGTGTGACAGTGGTGGAGAGTGGTGAGGGGCAGTGGTGGAAAGTGGTGTGTGTGGCAGTGGTGGAGAGTGGTGTGTGTGACAGTGGTGGAGAGTGGTGTGTGACAGTGGTGGAGAGTGGTGTGTGACAGTGGTGGAGAGTGGTGTGTGACAGTGGTGGAGAGTGGTGTGTGAAAGTGGTGGAGAGTGGTGTGTGACAGTGGTGGGGAGTGGTGTGTGACAGTGGTGGAGAGTAGTGTGTGAAAGTGGTGGAGAGTGGTGTGTGACAGTGGTGGGGAGTGGTGTGTGACAGTGGTGGAGAGTGGTGAGGGGCAGTGGTGTAAAGTGGTGTGTGTGGCAGTGGTGGAGAGTGGTGTGTGACAGTGGTGGAGGGTGGTGTGTGGCAGTGGTGGGGAGTGGTGTGTGACATTGGTGGAGAGTGGTGTGTGACAGTGGTGGGGAGTGGTGTGTGACAGTGGTGGAGAGTGGTGTGTGGCAGTGGTGGAGAGTGATGACACTACCCTCAATTCCTCGGCACCACTACCCTCCTCCTCCTCCTCTGCACCACTACCCTCCTCATCCTCCTCTGCACCACTACCCTCCTCCTCTGCACCACTACCCTTCTCCTCCTCTGCACCACTACCCTCATCCTCCTCTGCACCACTACCCTCCTCCTCCTCTGCACCACTACCCTCCTCCACCTCTGCACCACTACCCTCCTCCTCTGCACCACTACCCTTCTCCTCTGCACCACTACCCTCCTCCTCTGCACCACTACCCTCATCCTCCTCTGCACCACTACCCTCCTCCTCCTCTGCACCACTACCCTCCTCCTCCTCTGCACCACTACCCTCCTCCTCTGCACCACTACCCTTCTCCTCCTCTGCACCACTACCCTCATCCTCCTCTGCACCACTACCCTCCTCCTCCTCTGCACCACTACCCTCCTCCACCTCTGCACCACTACCCTCCTCCTCCTCTTCTGCACTACAACCCTCATCCTCCTCTGCACCACTACCCTCCTCCACCTCTGCAGCACTACCCTCCTCCTCCTCCTCTGCATCACTACCCACCTCTTCCTCTGCACCACAACCCTCATCATCCTCTGCACCACTACCCTCCTCCTCCTCCTCTGCAGCACTACCCTCCTCCTCCTCTGCACTACTACTCTCCTCCTCTGCACCAATACCCTCCTCCTCTGCACCACTACCCTCCTCCTCCTCTGCACTACTACCCTCCTCCTCCTCTGCACCACTACACTCCTCCTCCTCTGCACCACTACCCTCCTCCTCCTCTGTACCAATACCTGCCTCCTCCTCTGCACCACTTCCCTCCTCCCTCCTCTGCAGTACCACCCTCTTCCTCTGCATCACTACCCTCCTCCTCCTCTGCGTCACTACCCTGCTCCTCTGGACCACTACCCTCCTCCTCTGCACCACAACCCTCCTCCTCCTCTGAACCACTACCCTCCTCCTCCTCTGCACCACTACCCTCCTCATCCTCTGCACCACTACCCTCCTCCTCTGCACCACTACCCTCCTCCTCATGTGCACCACTACCCTCATTCTCCTTTGCACCACTTCCCTCCTCCTCCTCTGCACCACTACCCTCATCCTCCTCCTCCTCCTCTGCACCACAACCCTCATCCTCCTCTGCACCACTACCCTCCTCCTCCTCTGAACCACTACCCTCCTCCTCCTCCTCTGCACCACTACCCTCCTCATCCTCTGCACCACTACCCTCCTCCTCTGCACCACTACCCTCCTCCTTCTCTGCACCACTACCCTCATCCTCCTTTGCACCATTACCCTCCTCCTCCTCTGCACCACTACCCTCCTCCTCCTCTGCACCACAACCCTCATCCTCCTGTGCACCACTACCCTCCTCCTCCTCTGCACCACTACCCTCCTCCTTTGCACTACTACCCTCATCATCCTTTGCACCACTTCCCTCCTCCTCCTCTGCACCACTACCCTCCTCCTTTGCACCACTACCCTCATCCTCCTCTGCACAACTTCCTTCCTCCTCCTGTGCACCACTACCCTCCTCCTCCTCTGCACCACAACCCTCCTCCTCCTGTGCACCACTCCCCTCCTCCTCCTCTGCACCACTACCCTCCTCCTCCTCCTCCTCTGCACCACTTCCCTCCTCTTCCTCTGCATCACTTCCCTCCTCCTTCTCTGCATCACTACCCTCCTCCTCCTCTGCACCACTACCCTCCTCCTCCTCCTCTGCACCACAACCCTCCTTCTCTGCATCACTACCCTCCTCCTGTACACCACTACCCTCCTCCTCCTCTGCACCACTACCCTTCCCCTCTGCACCACTACCCTCCTCCTCCTCCTCTGCAGCACTACACTCCTCCTTCTCTGCATCACTACCCTCCTCCTCCTCCTCTGCACAACTACCCTTCCCCTCTGCACCACTACCCTCCTCCTCCTCTGCACCATTACCCTCCTCTTCCTCTGCATCTCTACCTTCCTCCTTCTCTTTATCACTACCCTCCTCCTCTGCACCACTACCCTTATCCTCCTCCTCTGCACCACTACCCTCCTTCTCTGCATCACTACCCTCCTCCTGTACACCACTACCCTCCTCCTACTCTGCATCACTACCCTCCTCCTCCTCCTCTGCATCACTACCCTTCCCCTCTGCACCACTACACTCCTCCTCCTCTGCACCACTACCCTCCTCCTCCTCTGCATCACTACCCTTCTCCTCTGCACCACTACCCTACTCCTCCTCTGCACCACTACCCTCCTCCTCTGCACAACTACCCTCCTCCTCTGCATCACTACCCTCCTCCTCTGCATCACTACCCTCCTCCTCCTCCTCTGCATCACTACCCTCCTCCTCTGCACCACTACCCTCCTCCTCCTCTGCACCACTACCCTCCTCCTCCTTTGCACCACTTCCCTCCTCCTCTGCAGCACAACCCTCCTCCTCCTCTGCATCACTACCCTCCTCCTCTGCACCTCTACCCTCCTCCTCTGCACCACTCCCCTCCTCCTCCTCTGCATCACTACCCTCCTCCTCCTCTGCATCACTACCCTTCTCCTCCTCTGCACCACTCCCCTCCTCCTCCTCTGCATCACTACCCTTCTCCTCTGCATCACTACCCTCCTCCTCCTCTGCAGCACTACCCTCCTCCTCCTCTGCACCACTACCCTCCTCCTCCTCTGCACCACTACCCTCCTCCTCCTCTGAACCACTACCCTCCTCCTCCTCTGCACCACTAACCTCCTCCTCCTCTGCACAACTACCCTCCTCCTCTGCATCACTACCCTCTTCCTCTGCACCACTACTCTCCTCCCCTGCACCACTACCCTCCTCCTCTTCATCACTACCCTCCTCCTCCTCTGCACCACTACCCTCCTCCTCTGCATCACTACCCTCCTCCTCTGCACAACTACCCTCCTCCTCTGCTCCACTACTTTTCTCCTCTGCACCACTACCCTCCTCCTCTGCACAACTACCCTCGTGCTCTGCATCACTACCCTCCTCCTCTGCATCACTACCCTCCTCCTCCTCTGCATCACTACCCTCCTTCTCTGCACCACTACCCTCCTCCTCCTCTGCACCACTACCCTCCTCCTCCTTTGCACCACTACCCTCCTCCTTTGCAGCACAACCCTCCTCCTCCTCTGCACCACTTCCCTCCTCCTCCTCTGCACCATTACCCTCATTCTCTGCACCACAACCCACCTCCTCTGCATCACTACCCTCCTCCCCCTCTTCACCCTATTCTCTTCCTCCTCTGCACCACAACCCTCCTCCTCCTCTGTACCACTACCTGCCTCCTCCTCTGCACCACTACCCTCCTCCTTTGCTCCACTACCTTCCTCCTCTGCACCACAACCCTCCTCCTCCTCCTCCTCTGCATCACTACCCTCCTCCTCAGCACAACTACCCTCCTCCTTTGCACCACTACTCTCCTCCTCCTCTGCACCACTACCCTCCTCCTCCTCTGCATCACTACCCTCCTCCTCTGCAACACTACCCTACTCCTCCTCAGCACCACTACCCTCCTCCTCCTCTGCACCACTACCCTTCTCCTCTGCACAACCACCCTCCTACTTTGCTCCACTACATTCCTCCTATGCACCCCTACCCTCCTCCTCTCCAGCACAACCCTCCTCCTCCTCTGCATCACTACCCTCCTCCTCTGCACCACTACCCTCCTCCTCCTCTGCACCACTACCCTCCTCTTCCTTTGCACCACTACCCTCCTCCTCTGCAGCACAACCCTCCTCCTCCTCTGCATCACTACCCTCCTCCTCTGCACCACTACCATCATCCTCCTCTGCACCACTACTCTCCTCCTCTGCACCACTACCCTCCTCCTCGGCACCACTACCCTCCTCCTCCTCTGCACCACTACTCTCCTCCTCTGCACCACTACCCTCCTCCTCCTCTGCACCACTACTCTCCTCCTCTGCACCACTACCCTCCTCCTCCACTGCACCACTGCCCTCCTTCTCTGTACCACTACCCTCCTCATCCTCTGCAGCACTACACTCCTCCTCCTCTGCATCACTACTCTCCTCCTCCTCTGCACCACTACCCTCCTCCCCCTCTGCACCACTACCCTCCTCCTCCTCTGCACCACTACCCTCCTCCTCTTCTGCACCACTACTCTCCTCCTCCTCTGCCCCACTACCCTCCTTCTCTGCATCACTACCCTCCTCCTATACACCACTGCCCTCCTCCTCGTCTGCACCACTACCCTTCCCCTCTGCACCACTACCCTCCTCCTCCTCTGCACCACTACCCTCCTCTTCCTCCTCAGCAGCACTACCCTCCTCTTCCTCTGCAGCCCTACCCTCCTCCTCTGCACCACTACCCTCCTCCTCCTCCTCCTCTGCACCACTTCCCTCCTCCTCCTCTGCATCACTTCCCTCCTCCTTCTCTGCATCACTACCCTCCTCCTCCTCTGCACCACTACCCTCCTCCTCCTCCTCTGCACCACAACCCTCCTTCTCTGCATCACTACCCTCCTCCTGTACACCACTACCCTCCTCCTCCTCTGCACCACTACCCTTCCCCTCTGCACCACTACCCTCCTCCTCCTCCTCTGCAGCACTACACTCCTCCTCCTCTGCATCACTACCCTCCTCCTCCTCCTCTGCACCACTACCCTTCCCCTCTGCACCACGACCCTCCTCCTCCTCTGCACCATTACCCTCCTCTTCCTCTGCATCTCTACCTTCCTCCTTCTCTTCATCACTACCCTCCTCCTCTGCACCACTTCCCTCCTCCTCCTCTGCATCACTTCCCTCCTCCTCCTCTGCACCACTACCCTTATCCTCCTCCTCTGCACCACTACCCTCCTTCTCTGCATCACTACCCTCCTCCTGTACACCACTACCCTCCTCCTACTCTGCATCACTACCCTCCTCCTCCTCCTCTGCATCACTACCCTTCCCCTCTGCACCACTACACTCCTCCTCCTCTGCACCACTACCCTCCTCCTCCTCTGCATCACTACCCTTCTCCTCTGCACCACTACCCTACTCCTCCTCTGCACCACTACCCTTCTCCTCTGCACAACTACCCTCCTCCTCTGCATCACTACCCTCCTCCTCTGCATCACTACCCTCCTCCTCCTCTGCATCACTACCCTCCTCCTCTGCACCACTACCCTCCTCCTCCTCTGCACCACTACCCTCCTCCTCCTTTGCACCACTTCCCTCCTCCTCTGCAGCACAACCCTCCTCCTCCTCTGCATCACTACCCTCCTCCTCTGCACCTCTACCCTCCTCCTCTGCACCACTCCCCTCCTCCTCCTCTGCACCACTACCCTCCTCCTCCTCTGCATCACTACCCTTCTCCTCCTCTGCACCACTCCCCTCCTCCTCCTCTGCATCACTACCCTCCTCCTCTGCATCACTACCCTCCTCCTCCTCTGCAGCACTACCCTCCTCCTCCTCTGCACCACTACCCTCCTCCTCCTCTGCACCACTACCCTCCTCCTCCTCTGAACCACTACCCTCCTCCTCCTCTGCACCACTAACCTCCTCCTCCTCTGCACAACTACCCTCCTCCTCTGCACCACTACCCTCCTCCTCTTCATCACTACCCTCCTCCTCCTCTGCACCACTACCCTCCTCCTCTGCATCACTACCCTCCTCCTCTGCACAACTACCCTCCTCCTCTGCTCCACTACTTTTCTCCTCTGCACCACTACCCTCCTCCTCTGCACAACTACCCTCCTCCTCTGCATCACTACCCTCCTCCTCTGCATCACTACCCTCCTCCTCCTCTGCATCACTACCCTCCTTCTCTGCACCACTACCCTCCTCCTCCTCTGCACCACTACCCTCCTCCTCCTTTGCACCACTACCCTCCTCCTTTGCAGCACAACCCTCCTCCTCCTCTGCATCACTACCCTCCCCCTCTGCACCACTACCCTCCTCCTCCTCTGCACCACTACTCTCCTCCCCCTCTGCACCACTACCCTCCTCCTCCTCCTCTGCCCCACTACCCTCCTCCTGTACACCACTTCCCTTCTCCTCCTCTGCACCACTACCCTTCCCCTCTGCCCCACTACCCTCCTCCTCCTCTGCACCACTACCCTCCTCCTCCTCCTCAGCAGCACTACCCTCCTCTTCCTCTGCAGCCCTCCCCTCCTCCTCTGCACCACTACCCTCCTCCTCCTCAGCAGCAGCACTACCCTCCTCTTCCTCTGCAGCCCTCCCCTCCTTCTCTGCACCACTACCCTCCTCCTCCTCCTCCTCCTCTGCACCACATCCCTCCTCCTCCTCTGCATCACTTCCCTCCTCCTTCTCTGCATCACTACCCTCCTCCTCCTCTGCACCACTACCCTCCTCCTCCTCCTCTGCAACACTACCCTCCTTCTCTGCATCACTCCCCTCCTCCTGTACACCACTACCCTCCTCCTCCTCTGCACCACTACCCTTCCCCTCTGCACCACTACCCTCCTCCTCCTCCTCTGCAGCACTACACTCCTCCTCTGCATCACTACCCTCCTCCTCCTCCTCCTCTGCACCACTACCCTTCCCCTCTGCACCACTACCCTCCTCCTCCTCTGCACCACTACCCTCCTCCTTCTCTGCATCACTACCCTCCTCCTCCTCCACATCACTACCCTCCTCCTCCGCACCACTACCCTCCTCCTCCTCTGCATCACTACCTTCCTCCTTCTCTGCATCACTACCCCCTCCTCTGCACCACTTCCCTCCTCCTCCTCTGCATCACTTCCCTCCTCCTTCTCTGCATCACTACTCTCTTCCTCCTCTGCACCACTACCCTCCTCCTCCTCTGCATCACTACCCTCCTCCTCTGCACCACTACCCTCCTTCTCTGCATCACTACCCTCCTCCTCTGCACCACTCCCCTTCTCCTTCTCTGCATCACTACCCTCCTCCTCCTCTGCATCACTACCCTCCTCCTCTGCACCACTCCCCTCCTCCTCCTCTGCATCACTACCCTCCTCCTCCTCTGCATCACTACCCCCTCCTCTGCACCACTACCGTCCACCTCCTCTGCACCACTTCCCTCCTCCTCCTGTGAACCACTACCCTCCTCCTCCTCTGCACCACTACCCTCCTCGTCCTCTGCACAACTACCCACCTCCTCTGCTGCACTACCTTCCTCCTCTGCACCACTACCCTGCTCCTCTGCACCACTACCCTCCTCCTCTGCATCACTACCCTCCTCCTCTGCACAACTACCCTCCTCCTCTGCTCCACTACTTTTCTCCTCTGCACCACTACCCTCCTCCTCTGCACCACTACCCTCCTCCTTTGCACCACTACTCTCCTCCTCCTCTGCACCACTACCCTCCTCCTCCTCTGCATCACTACCCTCCTCCTCTGCAACACTACCCTACTCCTCCTCAGCACCACTACCCTCCTCCTCCTCTGCACCACTACCCTTCTCCTCTGCACAACTACCCTCCTACTTTGCTCCACTACATTCCTCCTATGCACCCCTACCCTCCTCCTCTCCAGCACAACCCTCCTCCTCCTCTGCATCACTACCCTCCTCCTCTGCACCACTACCCTCCTCCTCCTCTGCACCACTACCCTCCTCTTCCTTTGCACCACTACCGTCCTCCTCTGCAGCACAACCCTCCTCCTCCTCTGCATCACTACCCTCCTCCTCTGCACCACTACCATCATCCTCCTCTGCACCACTACTCTCCTCCTCTGCACCACTACCCTCCTCCTCGGCACCACTACCCTCCTCCTCCTCTGCACCACTACTCTCCTCCTCTGCACCACTACCCTCCTCCTCCTCTGCACCACTACTCTCCTCCTCTGCACCACTACCCTCCTCCTCCACTGCACCACTGCCCTCCTTCTCTGTACCACTACCCTCCTCCTCCTCTGCAGCACTACACTCCTCCTCCTCTGCATCACTACTCTCCTCCTCCTCTGCACCACTACCCTCCTCCCCCTCTGCACCACTACCCTCCTCCTCCTCTGCACCACTACCCTCCTCCACCTCTGCACCACTACCCTCCTCCTCTTCTGCACCACTACTCTCCTCCTCCTCTGCCCCACTACCCTCCTCCTCCTCCTCTGCCCCACTACCCTCCTTCTCTGCATCACTACCCTCCTCCTGTACACCACTGCCCTCCTCCTCGTCTGCACCGCTACCCTTCCCCTCTGCACCACTACCCTCCTCCTCCTCTGCACCACTACCCTCCTCTTCCTCCTCAGCAGCACTACCCTCCTCTTCCTCTGCAGCCCTACCCTCCTCCTCTGCACCACTACCCTCCTCCTCCTCCTCCTCTGCACCACTTCCCTCCTCCTCCTCTGCATCACTTCCCTCCTCCTTCTCTGCATCACTACCCTCCTCCTCCTCTGCACCACTACCCTCCTCCTCCTCCTCTGCACCACAACCCTCCTTCTCTGCATCACTACCCTCCTCCTGTACACCACTACCCTCCTCCTCCTCTGCACCACTACCCTTCCCCTCTGCACCACTACCCTCCTCCTCCTCCTCTGCAGCACTACACTCCTCCTCCTCTGCATCACTACCCTCCTCCTCCTCCTCTGCACCACTACCCTTCCCCTCTGCACCACTACCCTCCTCCTCCTCTGCACCATTACCCTCCTCTTCCTCTGCATCTCTACCTTCCTCCTTCTCTTCATCACTACCCTCCTCCTCTGCACCACTTCCCTCCTCCTCCTCTGCATCACTTCCCTCCTCCTCCTCTGCACCACTACCCTTATCCTCCTCCTCTGCACCACTACCCTCCTTCTCTGCATCACTACCCTCCTCCTGTACACCACTACCCTCCTCCTACTCTGCATCACTACCCTCCTCCTCCTCCTCTGCATCACTACCCTTCCCCTCTGCACCACTACACTCCTCCTCCTCTGCACCACTACCCTCCTCCTCCTCTGCATCACTACCCTTCTCCTCTGCACCACTACCCTACTCCTCCTCTGCACCACTACCCTCCTCCTCTGCACAACTACCCTCCTCCTCTGCATCACTACCCTCCTCCTCTGCATCACTACCCTCCTCCTCCTCTGCATCACTACCCTCCTCCTCTGCACCACTACCCTCCTCCTCCTCTGCACCACTACCCTCCTCCTCCTTTGCACCACTTCCCTCCTCCTCTGCAGCACAACCCTCCTCCTCCTCTGCATCACTACCCTCCTCCTCTGCACCTCTACCCTCCTCCTCTGCACCACTCCCCTCCTCCTCCTCTGCATCACTACCCTCCTCCTCCTCTGCATCACTACCCTTCTCCTCCTCTGCACCACTCCCCTCCTCCTCCTCTGCATCACTACCCTCCTCCTCTGCATCACTACCCTCCTCCTCCTCTGCAGCACTACCCTCCTCCTCCTCTGCACCACTACCCTCCTCCTCCTCTGCACCACTACCCTCCTCCTCCTCTGAACCACTACCCTCCTCCTCCTCTGCACCACTAACCTCCTCCTCCTCTGCACAACTACCCTCCTCCTCTGCATCACTACCCTCTTCCTCTGCACCACTACTCTCCTCCCCTGCACCACTACCCTCCTCCTCTTCATCACTACCCTCCTCCTCCTCTGCACCACTACCCTCCTCCTCTGCATCACTACCCTCCTCCTCTGCACAACTACCCTCCTCCTCTGCTCCACTACTTTTCTCCTCTGCACCACTACCCTCCTCCTCTGCACAACTACCCTCCTCCTCTGCATCACTACCCTCCTCCTCCTCTGCATCACTACCCTCCTTCTCTGCACCACTACCCTCCTCCTCCTCTGCACCACTACCCTCCTCCTCCTTTGCACCACTACCCTCCTCCTTTGCAGCACAACCCTCCTCCTCCTCTGCACCACTTCCCTCCTCCTCCTCTGCACCATTACCCTCATTCTCTGCACCACAACCCACCTCCTCTGCATCACTACCCTCCTCCCCCTCTTCACCCTATTCTCTTCCTCCTCTGCACCACAACCCTCCTCCTCCTCTGTACCACTACCTGCCTCCTCCTCTGCACCACTACCCTCCTCCTTTGCTCCACTACCTTCCTACTATGCACCACTACCCTCCTCATCTGCACAACTACCCTCCTCCTCTGCACCACAACCCTCCTCCTCCTCCTCCTCTGCATCACTACCCTCCTCCTCAGCACAACTACCCTCCTCCTTTGCACCACTACTCTCCTCCTCCTCTGCACCACTACCCTCCTCCTCCTCTGCATCACTACCCTCCTCCTCTGCAACACTACCCTACTCCTCCTCAGCACCACTACCCTCCTCCTCCTCTGCACCACTACCCTTCTCCTCTGCACAACCACCCTCCTACTTTGCTCCACTACATTCCTCCTATGCACCCCTACCCTCCTCCTCTCCAGCACAACCCTCCTCCTCCTCTGCATCACTACCCTCCTCCTCTGCACCACTACCCTCCTCCTCCTCTGCACCACTACCCTCCTCTTCCTTTGCACCACTACCCTCCTCCTCTGCAGCACAACCCTCCTCCTCCTCTGCATCACTACCCTCCTCCTCTGCACCACTACCATCATCCTCCTCTGCACCACTACTCTCCTCCTCTGCACCACTACCCTCCTCCTCGGCACCACTACCCTCCTCCTCCTCTGCACCACTACTCTCCTCCTCTGCACCACTACCCTCCTCCTCCTCTGCACCACTACTCTCCTCCTCTGCACCACTACCCTCCTCCTCCACTGCACCACTGCCCTCCTTCTCTGTACCACTACCCTCCTCCTCCTCTGCAGCACTACACTCCTCCTCCTCTGCATCACTACTCTCCTCCTCCTCTGCACCACTACCCTCCTCCCCCTCTGCACCACTACCCTCCTCCTCCTCTGCACCACTACCCTCCTCCACCTCTGCACCACTACCCTCCTCCTCTTCTGCACCACTACTCTCCTCCTCCTCTGCCCCACTACCCTCCTCCTCCACCTCTGCCCCACTACCCTCCTTCTCTGCATCACTACCCTCCTCCTATACACCACTGCCCTCCTCCTCGTCTGCACCACTACCCTTCCCCTCTGCACCACTACCCTCCTCCTCCTCTGCACCACTACCCTCCTCTTCCTCCTCAGCAGCACTACCCTCCTCTTCCTCTGCAGCCCTACCCTCCTCCTCTGCACCACTACCCTCCTCCTCCTCCTCCTCTGCACCACTTCCCTCCTCCTCCTCTGCATCACTTCCCTCCTCCTTCTCTGCATCACTACCCTCCTCCTCCTCTGCACCACTACCCTCCTCCTCCTCCTCTGCACCACAACCCTCCATCTCTGCATCACTACCCTCCTCCTGTACACCACTACCCTCCTCCTCCTCTGCACCACTACCCTTCCCCTCTGCACCACTACCCTCCTCCTCCTCCTCTGCAGCACTACACTCCTCCTCCTCTGCATCACTACCCTCCTCCTCCTCCTCTGCACCACTACCCTTCCCCTCTGCACCACTACCCTCCTCCTCCTCTGCACCATTACCCTCCTCTTCCTCTGCATCTCTACCTTCCTCCTTCTCTTCATCACTACCCTCCTCCTCTGCACCACTTCCCTCCTCCTCCTCTGCATCACTTCCCTCCTCCTCCTCTGCACCACTACCCTTATCCTCCTCCTCTGCACCACTACCCTCCTTCTCTGCATCACTACCCTCCTCCTGTACACCACTACCCTCCTCCTCTGCTCCACTACTTTTCTCCTCTGCACCACTACCCTCCTCCTCTGCACAACTACCCCTCCTCCTCTGCATCACTACCCTCCTCCTCTGCATCACTACCCTCCTCCTCCTCTGCATCACTACCCTCCTTCTCTGCACCACTACCCTCCTCCTCCTCTGCACCACTACCCTCCTCCTCCTTTGCACCACTACCCTCCTCCTTTGCAGCACAACCCTCCTCCTCCTCTGCATCACTACCCTCCCCCTCTGCACCACTACCCTCCTCCTCCTCTGCACCACTACTCTCCTCCCCCTCTGCACCACTACCCTCCTCCTCCTCCTCTGCCCCACTACCCTCCTCCTGTACACCACTTCCCTTCTCCTCCTCTGCACCACTACTCTTCCCCTCTGCCCCACTACCCTCCTCCTCCTCTGCACCACTACCCTCCTCCTCCTCCTCAGCAGCACTACCCTCCTCTTCCTCTGCAGCCCTCCCCTCCTCCTCTGCACCACTACCCTCCTCCTCCTCAGCAGCAGCACTACCCTCCTCTTCCTCTGCAGCCCTCCCCTCCTTCTCTGCACCACTACCCTCCTCCTCCTCCTCCTCCTCTGCACCACTTCCCTCCTCCTCCTCTGCATCACTTCCCTCCTCCTTCTCTGCATCACTACCCTCCTCCTCCTCTGCACCACTACCCTCCTCCTCCTCCTCTGCAACACTACCCTCCTTCTCTGCATCACTACCCTCCTCCTGTACACCACTACCCTCCTCCTCCTCTGCACCAATACCCTTCCCCTCTGCACCACTACCCTCCTCCTCCTCCTCTGCAGCACTACACTCCTCCTCTGCATCACTACCCTCCTCCTCCTCCTCTGCACCACTACCCTTCCCCTCTGCACCACTACCCTCCTCCCCCTCTGCACCACTACCCTCCTCCTTCTCTGCATCACTACCCTCCTCCTCCTCCGCATCACTACCCTCCTCCTACGCACCACTACCCTCCTCCTCCTCTGCATCACTACCTTCCTCCTTCTCTGCATCACTACCCCCTCCTCTGCACCACTTCCCTCCTCCTCCTCTGCATCACTTCCCTCCTCCTTCTCTGCATCACTACTCTCTTCCTCCTCTGCACCACTACCCTCCTCCTCCTCTGCATCACTACCCTCCTCCTCTGCACCACTACCCTCCTTCTCTGCATCACTACCCTCCTCCTCTGCACCACTCCCCTTCTCCTTCTCTGCATCACTACCCTCCTCCTCCTCTGCATCACTACCCTCCTCCTCTGCACCACTCCCCTCCTCCTCCTCTGCATCACTACCCTCCTCCTCCTCTGCATCACTACCCTCCTCCTCCTCTGCAGCACTACCCTCCTCCTCCTCTGCACCACTACCCTCCACCTCCTCTGCACCACTTCCCTCCTCCTCCTCTGAACCACTACCCTCCTCCTCCTCTGCACCACTACCCTCCTCGTCCTCTGCACAACTACCCACCTCCTCTGCTGCACTACCTTCCTCCTCTGCACCACTACCCTGCTCCTCTGCACCACTACCCTCCTCCTCTGCATCACTACCCTCCTACTCTGCACAACTACCCTCCTCCTCTGCTCCACTACTTTTCTCCTCTGCACCACTACCCTCCTCCTCTGCACCACAACCCTCCTCCACTGCATCGCTACCCTCTTCCTCTGCACCACTACCCTCCTCCCCTGCACCACTACCCTCCTCCTCTTCATCACTACCCTCCTCCTCCTCTGCACCACCACCCTCCTCCTCTGCATCACTACCCTCCTCCTCTGCACAACTACCCTCCTCCTCTGCTCCACTTCTTTTCTCCTCTGCACCACTACCCTCCTCCTCTGCACCACTCCCCTCCTCCTCTGCATCACTACCCTCCTCCTCCTCTGCATCAGTACCCTCCTCCTCCTCTGCACTACTACCCTCCTCCTCCTCTGCACCACTACCCTCCTCCTCCTCTGCACCACTACCCTCCTCCTCCTCTGCACCACTTCCCTCCTCCTCCTCAGCATCACTACCCTCCTCCTCCTTTGCACATCTACCCTCCTCTGCTCCACTACCTTCGTCCTATGCACCACTTCCCTCCTCCTCTGCACCACTACCCTCCTCCTCTGCATCACTACCCTCCTCCAGTGCACCACTACCCTCCTCCTCCTCTGCACCACTACTCTCCTCCTCTGCCCCACTACCCTTCTTCTCTGCACCACTACCCTCCTCCTCCTCTGCACCACTACTCTCCTCCTCTGCACCACTACCCTCCTCCTCCTCTGCACCACTACCCTCCTCCTCCTCTGCACCACTACCCTCCTCCTCCTCTGCACCACTACCCTCCCCCTCTGCACCACTACCCTCCTCCTCCTCTGCAGTACTGCCCTCCTCCTCCTCTGCATCACTACCCTTTTCCTCCTCTACACCACTACCCTCCTCCTCCTCTGAACCACTACCCTCCTCCTCCTCTGCAACAATACCCTCCTCCTCCTCCTCCTCTGCACCACTACCCTCCTCCTTCTCTGCACCACTACCCTCCTCCCCCTCTGAACCACTTCCATCCTCCTCCTCTGCACCACTACTCTCCTCTTCTGCCCCACTACCCTTCTTCTCTGCACCACTACCCTCCTCCTCCTCCTCCTCTGCACCACTACTCTCCTCCTCTGCACCACTACCCTCTTCCTCCTCTGCACCACTACCCTCCTCCTCCTCTGCTCCACTACCCTCCTCCTCCTCTGCACCACTACCCTCCTCCTCCTCCTCAGCAGCACTACTCTCCTCCTCCTCTGCTGCCCTACCCTCCTCCTCTGTACCACTACCCTCCTCCTCCTCTGCAACCCTACCCTCCTCCTCTGCACCACTACCCTCCTCCTCCTCCTCTGCATCACTACCCCTCCTCCTCCTCTGCATCACTACCCTCCTCCTCCTCTGCACCACTTCCCTCCTCCTCCTCCTCTGCATCACTACCCTCCTCCTCCTCTGCATCACTACCCTCCTCCTCCTCTGCACCACTACCCTCTTCCTCCTCTGCACCACTACCCTCCTCCTCCTCTGCACCACTACCCTCCTCCTCCTCTGCACCACTTCCCTCCTCCACCTCAGCATCACTACCCTCCTCCTCCTCTGCACAACTACCCTCCTCCTCTGCATCACTACCCTCCTCCCGTGCACCACTACCCTCCTCCTCCTCTGCACCACTACTCTCCTCCTCTGCCCCACTACCTTTCTTCTCTGCACCACTACCCTCCTCCTCCTCTGCACCACTACTCTCCTCCTCTGCACCACTACCCTCCTCCTCCTCCTCAGCAGCACTACCCTCCTCTTCCTCTGCAGCCCTCCCCTCCTCCTCTGCACCACTACCCTCCTCCTCCTCCTCAGCAGCAGCACTACCCTCCTCTTCCTCTGCAGCCCTCCCCTCCTTCTCTGCACCACTACCCTCCTCCTCCTCCTCCTCTGCACCACTTCCCTCCTCCTCCTCTGCATCACTTTCCTTCTCTTTCTCTGCATCACTACCCTCCTCCTCCTCTGCACCACTACTCTCCTCCTCTTCCTCTGCAACACTACCCTCCTTCTCTGCATCACTACCCTACTCCTGTACACCACTACCCTCCTCCTCCTCTGCACCACTACCCTTCCCCTCTGCACCACTACCCTCCTCCTAATCCTCTGCAGCACTACACTCCTCCTCTGCATCACTACCCTCCTCCTCTGCACCACTACCCTTCCCCTCTGCACCACTACCCTCCTCCTCCTCTGCACCACTACCCTCCTCCTTCTCTGCATCACTACCCTCCTCCTCCTCCGCATCACTACCCTCCTCCTCTGCACCACTACCCTCCTCCTCCTCTGCATCACTACCTTCCTCCTTCTCTGCATCACTACCCCCCTCCTCTGCACCACTTTTCTCCTCCTCCTCTGCATCACTTCCCTCCTCCTTCTCTGCATCACTACCCTTTTCCTCCTCTACACCACTACCCTCCTCCTCCTCTGAACCACTACCCTCCTCCTCCTCTGCAACACTACCCTCCTCCTCCTCCTCCTCCTCTGCACCACTACCCTCCTCCTTCTCTGCACCACTCTCCTCCTCCTCCTCTGAACCACTACCATCCTCCTCCTCTGCACCACTACTCTCCTCTTCTGCCCCACTACCCTTCTTCTCTGCACCACTACCCTCCTCCTCCTCTGCACCACTACTCTCCTCCTCTGCACCACTACCCTCCTCCTCCTCTGCACCACTACCCTCCTCCTCCTCTGCACCACTACCCTCCTCCTCCTCTGCTCCACTACCCTCCTCCTTCTCTGCACCACTACCCTCCTCCTCCTCCTCAGCAGCACTACTCTCCTCCTCTTCTGCAGCCCTACCCTCCTCCTTTGCACCACTACCCTCCTCCTGCTCTGCAGCCCTACCCTCTTCCTCTGCATCACTACCCTGCTCCTCCTCCTCTGCATCACTACCCCTCCTCCTCCTCTGCATCACTACCCTCCTCCTCCTCTGCACCACTACCCTCCTCCTCCTCCTCTGCACCACTTCCCTCCTCCTCCTCTGCATCACTTCCCTCCTCCTCCTCTCCTCTGCACCACTTCCCTCCTTCTTCTCTGCGCCACTACCCTCCTCCTCCGCACCACTACCCTCCTCCTCCTCCTCTGCACCACTACCCTCCTCCTCCTCCTCTTTAAGAGATGGGTGTGAGTTGTAACCGGGTGTGGGCTTCAATGTTCCCTCTCATCTACAGGTGTGGGAGGGGAGAGACTCCTGCGAGGACTTCACCGGAGGGGCGTCACTGGCCGTGACCTTGCAATTAGGATCCAGGACAGTGTGGAGAACAAGAAGTACCTCCAAGAGCTCAGTGCGTCGCTTAACAATTTTAATATTGTTTTCACATGGTAGATTGTTGAGACCTGCCTCACGAGACCAATAATGTACAAGGACACATCTACGAGGAGCTGGTTGTTGAGACCTGCCTCACGAGACCAATAATGTACAAGGACACATCTACGAGGAGCTGGTTGTTGAGACCAGCCTCACGAGACCAATAATGTACAAGGACACATCTACGAGGAGCTGGTTGTTGAGACCAGCCTCACGAGACCAATAATGTACAAGGACACATCTACGAGGAGCTGGTTGTTGAGACCTGCCTCACGAGACCAATAATGTACAAGGACACATCTACGAGGAGCTGGTTGTTGAGATCAGCCTCACGAGACCAATAATGTACAAGGACACATCTACGAGGAGCTGGTTGTTGAGACCAGCCTCACGAGATCAATAATGTACAAGGACACATCTACGAGGAGCTGGTTGTTGAGACTAGCCTCACGAGACCAATAATGTACAAGGACACATCTACGAGGAGCTCGTTGTTGAGACCAGCCTCACGAGACCAATAATGTACAAGGACACATCTACGAGGAGCTGGTTGTTGAGACCAGCCTCACGAGACCAATAATGTACAAGGACACATCTACGAGGAGCTGGTTGTTGAGACCAGCCTCACGAGACCAATAATGTACAAGGACACATCTACGAGGAGCTGGTTGTTGAGACCAGCCTCACGAGACCAATAATGTACAAGGACACATCTACGAAGAGCTGGTTGTTGAGACCTGCCTCACGAGACCAATAATGTACAAGGACACATCTACGAGGAGCTGGTTGTTGAGACCTGCCTCACGAGACCAATAATGTACAGGGACACATCTACGAGGAGCTGGTTGTTGAGACCAGCCTCACGAGACCAATAATGTACAAGGACACATCTACGAGGAGCTGGTTGTTGAGACCAGCCTCACGAGACCAATAATGTACAAGGACACATCTACGAGGAGCTGGTTGTTGAGACCTGCCTCACGAGACCAATAATGTACAAGGACACATCTACGAGGAGCTGGTTGTTGAGACCAGCCTCACGAGACCAATAATGTACAAGGACACATCTACGAGGAGCTGGTTGCTGAGACCTCCCTCACGAGACCAATAATGTACAAGGACACATCTACGAGGAGCTGGTTATTGAGACCAGCCTCACGAGACCAATAATGTTCAAGGACACATCTACGAGGAGCTGGTTGTTGAGACCTGCCTCACGAGACCAATGTAGATGTACATTATATGACAATGATTATGATGTACATCTCTCAATGAGATGATTACACCTCATCAACGATTAGATGTACATGTGTAGATGTACAGTAAACTACAGATGTACATGTGTAGATGTACAGTAATCTACAGATGTACATGTGTAGATGTACAGTATTCTACAGATGTACATGTGTAGATGTACAGTAATCTATAGATGTACATGTGTAGATGTATAGTAATCTACAGATGTACATGTGTAGATGTACAGTATTCTACAGATGTACATGTGTAGATGTACAGTAATCTATAGATGTACATGTGTAGATGTATAGTAATCTACAGATGTACATGTGTAGATGTACAGTAATCTACAGATGTACACGTGTAGATGTACAGTAATCTACAGATGTACATGTGTAGATGTACAGTAAGATGTACATGATGTACTCCAGATGTACTTCTTTCATCAAAATATGTGGTTCGTATTTGGTGTAATTCTTGTGCCAACCCGCAGATCTTGATGTTGCAACTGCTGTGTACTGGTCACTATATATCTTCTGCATTGCTCTATTGCTAATTACTTTCTTAATCTGTGATAGACTCTGTGGTATGTAAATGTCTACATTTCTTCTCTTAGTTGCAAGTTTTGCAGCATCGTCTGCAATGTCATTTCCAGTTATTCCCATGTGACTTGGCACCCAGTTGACAGTACCCAACGGCCTTGATGTTCCAGTGTTTGCATTTTAGTATGCTGGTGGAATGAATGAGTTTTTGTATGCTGGTGGAATGAATGAGTTTTAGTATGCTGGTGGAATGAATGAGTTTTAGTATTCTGGTGGAATGAATGAGTTTTTGTATGCTGGTGGTATGAATGAGTTTTTGTATGCTGGTGGAATGAATGAGTTTTTGTATGCTGGTGGAATGAATGAGTTTTTGTTTTGATGATAGTGAGAATGAGTTTTGGTATACGTTGTTTGTATGAGTTTTGGCATGTTGGAGGTATGAATGTATTTTATTGTGCTGGTGGTACCTTCCTTTGAGTTTACCTTGAGGCCGTTTCGGGCCTTACCATCCCCGCGGCCCGGTCCTCGACCAGGCCTCCTCGTTGCTGGACAGGTTAACCAGGCTGTTGGACGCGGCTGCTAGCAGACTGTCGAATGAATCACAGCCTGGTTGATCAGAGCTTATCAAGTTCTCTCTTGAACACTGAGAGATCGGGTAGTTATACCCCTTATGTGTAGTGGAAGGTATAGATAAGCAGCCTTCCAGTCTGTAGTGGAAGGTATAGATAAGCAGCCTTCCAGTCTGTAGTGGAAGGTATAGATAAGCAGCCTTCCAGTCTGTAGTGGAAGGTATAGATAAGCAGCCTTTCAGTCTGTAGTGGAAGGTATAGATAAGCAGCCTTCCAGTCTGTAGTGGATGGTATAGATAAGCAACCTTCCAGTCTGTAGTGGAAGGTATAGATAAGCAGCCTTCCAGTCTGTAGTGGAAGGTATAGATAAGCATTTGTCTCCTGATTTTATGTATAAGTTTTGGTATGTAATTGATATATTAGCATTTTCTACACTTTATTATCAATATGACTTTCTTTACTATTGTTTATTGGATCACTATTATTAGTTTTGGGTCTTTATTTGTTACGAGATCTTAGTTATTGTAACATTTTAGGGATTTTATACATTTGGGAATTTTTGTCTGACTTTAGTCTGTCTTAACCTTATTGTCCTCAAGATCAAGCAGGAGCATATATACACCTGTGCTATTGTAAGTTGCTTAATGTACAACTAAATACAGTAAGTTGCCGACTGTAACTTACAATTATGCATTAAGCAGCTTACCGTATATGTACTTTCATATTATCAGTATCCTATTGTAAACTTGCTCTAATACAGTAGGAAGCCTTTGGGCACTTACTTTATTACAGTAAGTAACGTACTGTACAAGATCTTTTGTACATTAAGCAGCTTACTGTTCAAGTAGTTTAATACAGTAAGTGTCCTTGTACACACTTAAATGAACAATTTCTTTAGTAAAGACACTACCATATGTACGCCTGCTTTGATACTGTAAGTAGAACTGCACTATATTTTACATAGTAAAGTACTACAACTATTAAAGTCAATACATGCATTATTTGAAATACAGTAACATATAACTTTAAACAATATAAACACTTTTATTTGCCCTCATTTTCTGAGGTCTGTTGTTTGCAGGTATTAACTTGCTAGTGGTATATGATATGACTTTTTCAACAGAAACAGAGTAAGACAAATCCGAGTGGTAAACGTTGCCAATGGTCCTTAGGACTCTGGCCTGAGACCTGTCTTGTTTAAAGTATATAAACCACGTAGATAAAAAATAAATTAATTTTCTTAATAAATTAAGAAAAACTTAATACGATACAAGAAGACTTAGGCTTTTAAAATTTAACAAAACTTTTGCATGTGCTGGTCAAAACTGTTTATGCTCAGTTTAATATTACGTTGACTTTCCTTTAAATGACTGGAGAGGAAAGTCTCATTTTGATAATTTTCTCAAATTCTTCACCTTCATTATACCTCACTATCAAACTGTTGCTGCTGACAGTGAGAACAGTAACCAACCTTAAAACATTTAAACTGGGAGAAAGCCACTATTGCTGACCTAAAAAAGCTTAGTGTCTGTTTAACAGAAAACTTGATAATATTCATATATCAATTATTGCAACTGTCAACACAAATCTTCAGTGTAATATCTATCAAAACAGTTTCAATTACTCTTTTTTTTCATCTGTTGTCAGTGCTGTTTAAGGAAGGGGAGAGAGAATCCTTCTAAAAAAACTAATAGAAGTAGTATGCCTGGTTGGAATTGTCACGTTAAAGAATTCCAAATTACATCTATTATTGGGATACTCTGTGGCAAGATACTGGGTGCCCCAGAGATGGCTGGGATACCCTGTGGCAAGATGCTGGGTGTCCCAGGGATGGCTGGGATACCCTGTGGCAAGATGCTGGGTGTCCCAGGGATGGCTGCCTGTCCCAGACCAGACCAAGAACTAGTGCTCTAACCATCATATTATCAACAGGATTTAAGACAAAACAAATATTTTACAATCAAAGGATTTCTGATTGCCTTAAAAGACAAAACGGTTTATGAATTTCGCGAAGAAATTATAAAATTATGAGAGAGAAAGGAACGTCGTTGAAGATTCCTCTGGGCCTGTATTACATGTAATACTTTCAGAGATAAGTATTCTACACTATACAGCAGCGCTGTATACAGGACACGAAACTTAACCTGACCTTACAGCAAAATGATGTCCAAATAAACCCATCCTCATCCTTCCCCTCTCCACCTCCTCATTCTCTCCCTGCCTGTACCACAACACTCCACACACACACTCACACAATACACAATGCACAACCTACTAATCATAGAATTAAGATGTGAATAAGGATGTCTTTCTAAACTGTTTCTACCTCTTGTTTTTCGCCATTCCAAACGATCATTCCCGAGCGGTAGCCAAAACTGGGTTCTTGAAATTCTCGCGAAGGTTTGATCGGGCAACTAACAGCCTTGTAGCAGGCTTAGGCTATCGATAGGTTCAATTACCAACTGTTCAAGTAGCTCTAGTTGCCTAACAACTAGAAGTTAACGGCCTCGGCCGAACTAACACCCATCAGCCACTTAGTCTTCCAAGACACAACACAAACATTCACCTTAGTACAGATTAGACTAGGCTTCCTAGCCCCACAAGGTCATGGCGGCCAAAGTCAGCTTCACTGACGAATCTGGCCAGATTCGTTCTCCAGCCCAACTACTTGAAGTAATTCATGAGATCACCCAGATTACCTACAAAAAATGTGTTCAAAATAACTACTGGAGCCATCTTGTTTGTACACAATGCAGACCTTCCAGAACTCCTTTCGACCGACAGTCTGAACAAACTATTGGAGAAGGAGATCACAGTCTATCCCCCGGCCAACTTCCAAGCCAAACGCACTATCTTTGTACATAGGATTCATGACATCATCATGGATCACTCAGTTGACGAGATATCTGCAGAAATCTGGAGAAAAAACAGGGATATTAAATTAATTCAGGCCCACTGGTTTACAACTCAATCCCACAACAACCAAGTACTGAAGCTATTTCTGGCTTCACCGGAGCAAGCAGCACAAGTCTGCTACCTTGGTTTTTCTGCATTTGGCATCAGGTCTGGCCCTGACCAAATCACCCTACAGAGGTTTCACAAGCTCAAACAATGCTTCCAGTATGACCACTATTCTAGTGCATGCAACATTGAAATCCCCAAGTGCAGCAGGTGTGCAGGGAAACACAACTACAGGGAATGCACAAGCCTAACACCCAAGTGTGCACAATTCAATGGTGCACACATTGCTATATCTTATTTGTGTCCTCAAAGACAGGATGCAATCAAGCAAGCAAGGGAAACGGTGACAACAGCCCGTCAACAAGCAGCAATCACCATTCCTGCCCCTCCTCCACCAGTAAACGCCTGGGGTAACCCCAACCAACAACAGGCCCAATTCCCAGGGTTGCAGGCCCAGTCGGTCGATCAAGGGAAACACCAAAGCAACCAACACCTCAATAACTCCACAGTTATACCAGAGCAAACCCAGAACCATCCACAACAGGCCTCAACATCTAACTTTCTCGCAACAAACCCCGATCCTAATCCCAGCTTAGGAGCTAAACTCCTAACATTTGCCCAAATCACATTTCCAAACAACCCAGTGAAGCTCCTGGATTTCTGGAACTCACTCAGGATGGACAATGGCCTGTCCCCTGTCCACATGCCCGAGGACTCGCTGGCCTACCTATTTCCTAACAACACAACAGCCGCCGGCCAGGCCTAAGCACAACCCAACAACTCCAACCCAAATACTCTCCACCCCCAGGCCTCATCCAACGCTCAAGAGACACCAAACTCCCAGAATCACCCCGGCCCCTCCACCCCGACAAACTAGCAAACACCCAGGTCCACCATTCCTACAGTAGTCCCAGACAGGATTGTACTCAAAGCCCTCACAAGCACCCTTGCCATAAGAAACCCTAGACGCAATCAGCGCCTCACACACCGTAGTTCCACACACCATTGTTCTAAGAGGCTCAGGGCCAACACTAGCAACCGAAGCTCATCCCCTGAGGACAGGGTAAGGGCAAGCAGCCCCCCTAATACTCCATCTGTGAGTGACTCTAGCACTACAGACGTGGACATCGAGAACAGTAGCGACAACAAAGACCTCTCAATTGCACAGCAACGTGTGGAAAACCTCATCCAACCTCCTGCCGGAACCAGGAACATGATAGCTGGCCCAAAAGACCTATCCTCCACCTACACACACATCAACAGCCAAACCGAAGTTAACAACACTGGCACTCGAGCCAAACAAACACATACGACTCACAACCAATAATGAGGATCACCATTCTTCAAGTGAATATCAGACTCTACTTCAACAACAGATACTTCCTCACCCTGGAGGTAGCCAGACTTAGCCCAGATATTATCTTACTCAATGAAACAGCGGTTAGACAGGACCAGCACATCTCTCTTTGGGGATATTCTACTATGGAGGTCAACAGGGGGATGCACAGCGGGGTGGCAATCCTAATAAAGAGAAGGCTTTTCTACCGCCCCATCCTCATAGAAGATGACCACTTCCTTGCAATAGAATTTACCACCTCACACGGCCCCCTAATCGTCTGCACCACATACCTACCCCCAGGACTCACTTACTTCCCCTCTATCCCACTCAACAGGCTGCTCGACAGGACACTCCCAACTATAATTGCAGGAGACCTGAATGCCCACCACCACCAGGCCCTATTCAACGCTCCTACCAGAACAGACCTAAAGGGCAGACAGCTCTTCAGTTTAATGCAAAACAGAGACCTCTCCTTCGAAGGCCTCCACTTCAAGACCTTCTTTGCTGGCACTGTGAGTGGCACCCCTGACATATTACTGACCAACAGAGACTGTGACCTGTTCCACTGCAAAGTGACCCCAGGCAAGGGCGTGGTGTCTGATCACATCCCTGTGGTCACCATCCTCTAAGCTACCCCCTTCCAGTTTGTGACACCTCCCAGGCCCAGACTGGAAACCATGCGGGTCAGGGACTATGACACCTTCCTCACTGACGATCCCATCATCGAGTTTGACAACCTACCCACCCAAACAATAGACCAAGCAGTAAACACCATCCACAACCACATCCAGCTTGCAACTGAGGCCACCTGTGAAAGATCCACCACAAGGGCCCACCACCAATATAAACCGGCCCAAGAAATTAGTGGTAAAATTAATGAGTACCAACGAGCCTGTCAAAGACACTACCAAACTGGCCAGCCACCAGTGTTGTCCCTACAATCACTCAGAAGGGAAACAATGGACCTAATGCTAACTCATAAGAGCTACATATAGGGAACCCTTGTGAGACAGACCAACCAGTACAAAAAGGAGCCAGGAGCCTTCTGGTGTAAGATCAGACAGCTCTTGGGATCGGCTAACCCCAGCCTCACCCGCCTCATACACACATTCCTGGATGATGATGACGAGGAACAACAGGAAAAAATTGAAGACGCACAAGAACAGGC
Organism: Procambarus clarkii; assembly: GCF_040958095.1. Lineage (NCBI taxonomy): Eukaryota > Metazoa > Arthropoda > Malacostraca > Decapoda > Cambaridae > Procambarus > Procambarus clarkii. The sequence goes on along the minus strand of NC_091195.1, from coordinate 6,646,108 downwards.
TGGCCTCATCGGTGCAGTATGTAAAAAAGACACTCACGGCTTAAAACAGCAGAGCCTTCAACAACATTCACTTCATCCGTGTCAATCAATGGACAACAGAAAACGCCGCCTCCCTTCTCAGCACCCCCTTGATAGACCTGACAATCCTCCAAGACGATCACCCACTAACAACACCCATAACTATGGTAGAGATGAGAGGAGTCATTAAAAACATCCAAGATAAGGCCCCAGGACCATCGGGGATCAAAGCAAAGCAGATCAAATTCCTACCAGGCAATTTTCTGCAATCCCTACTCAACCTATTCAATGCCATGCTGGCTTCTGGTCACGTTCCCTTAGCTTTCAAATCGGCCAAGATGATATTCATTTCCAAACCCAAGAAAGACCCCCACCAGCCTGGCAACTACCGCCCAGTCTCCCTCTTAGACACAATAGGCAAGTGCTTTGAAAAAATCATGTCCAACCGTCTCAACTTCTACATGGAGTACAACAACCTCTTCACAGAAAAACAGTTTGGCTTTCGAGCACAAAGGTCAATCCAGCACACAATAAACATCATCTACGATGCTGTGAGATCAATTCGCCATCAAAAACAGGTAGCCCTGATTGCGACGAGGGACGTCCACAAGGTCTTCGACGGCCAATGGCATGATGGTCTGGTGTACAAATTAGCAGAATTATCAGCCCAAAACTGAACCCTCCTCAGGCTGATCAGAAACTTTCTAAAGAACAGACAAGTTACTCCCAGCTTCAACGGGAAATCTGCAGCAGTTTTCACCCCAACAGCTGGAGTCCCCCAAGGGTCGTGCCTGAGCCCGGTCCTCTTCAACATTTTTGTAAATGACCTGCCGCAACCGGAGAACAGGGACACCATTATTGTCCAATTTGCGGACGACGAAACACACGTAATAACATCTAACCCAAGAAGCCAAGCATTCAACTGTAACCCGTAAGGCGAACGTAGAACTAGCCAGGACTGCTAACTGGGAAAGAAAGTGGAGGATCACCACTAACCCAGAAAAGATCCAAATAAGCACTGTCAGATGTATGGCTTTCTCAATTGAAAACGAGGGGGATATAAGGATCAGGGGTGAACCCATAGCCATCTCAAACTCCAACACTGTGCTCGGATACAACTTTAACAGGCTACTCAACTCCACCCAGTACGTCTCCCAGAAGACAGCGATGGCTAGGGGTTCCCTGTTGAGGCTCTTCTGCTTTAGGCAAGCCCCATCCCACATCTAGCTCCACCTGTACTGAAGGATAATAAGGCCTAGCCTGGAGTACCCTTACGTCCACCTGAACCTTACCAACAAAACCAACTTGCTGAAGATCCAACGGGTACAAAATAAAGCACATCGGTTTGCAGAGGGCCTGTCACTGATGGACCTTACCTTGAGGTTACCTTGAGGTGCTTCCGGGGCTTAGCGTCCCCGCGGCCCGGTCGTCGACCAGGCCTCCTGGTTGCCGGACTGATCAACCAGGCTGTTGGACGCGGCTGCTCGCAGCCTGACGTACGAGTCACAGCCTGGTTGATCAGGTATCCTTTGGAGGTGCTTATCCAGTTCTCTCTTGAACACTGTGAGGGGTCGGCCAGTTATGCCCCTTATGTGTAGTGGAAGCGTGTTGAACAGTCTCGGGCCTCTGATGTTGATAGAGTTCTCTCTCAGAGTACCAGTTGCACCTCTGTTTTTCAACGGGGGTATTCTGCACATCCTGCCATGTCTTCTGGTCTCATGTGATGTTATTTCTGTGTGCAGGTTTGGGACCAGCCCCTCTAATATTTTCCACGTGTAAATTATTATGTACCTCTCCCGCCTGCGCTCAAGGGAGTACAGTTTTAGGCTCTTTAGTCGGTCCCAATAGTTTAGATGTTTTACTGAGTGGATTCTAGCAGTAAAGGATCTCTGCACGCTCTCCAGTTCAATAATTTCTCCAGCTTTGAAAGGTGCTGTCATTGTGCAGCAGTAGACAGGGACATTGTGGACAGGGTAAGAACAGACCAAATCCATGAGACATTCAACATAATGCCAATGAACATCAGGCTCAGCTACCTGGCCAGAAGGCAGCTGTACCGCATGAAGCACATGTACGTCCCAGACCCCGAAGATCCCTACGAAGCAATAAACACCACCAGTGACTACGAGATCCATGAACCACCACACAGGACCAGAAGAATAACTTTCTAACAAAAAGTGAGACACGTCCATGATCAGGCCTTCCACCTCAAATATTAAGTGGCCTACCAGACGATCTAGATGAGTGGCCCATCCGGGACCCAATCTATACCTAATAAAGAATAAAAAAATAAAAAATTAAAAAAAATGTATAAATAAATAAAAAAATAAAAAAATAGATAACAACCAAAACCTCTTTTGTGCTACCAGAAGTGTAACTACCGTGATGTTGCTAAGATTAAACTCTTGCAGCCAACTCCACCTAGGGCTTCCAGACACCAGCTAGGACACAAACACTAGCCACCCAGCCAAAGTACTGGCAACCCAACATACCACAAACCCAAACAAACGACACACATGTCAACCCATGGTGGACAGGCCACCGAACTTTCTAACCTCCTCTCTCTCTACACCCGCATCCTCTTCCAGAACTTCACCTCCCCATACCCTCTACCTCCCCCATCCTTTCCAAACCTTTTGGACATCAAATAAAAGAGCCCACTTAGTTCAAGAATGATTTTTCTCGCCCGGTGTTGAACTTTTTCTTAAGCAGATGTACCTTTTTGAAGTTGAGGTCTCCATGCTGCAATACAATAATACAAGCACCAGAGATTTATACTGTTGAAAAAAAATAGTTACTCTATTTTCCCTGAAATCAAAGTTACGTCTGACTATTCCTAGGACATGGTTGGCTTCTTTTACTGCAGCTTCCACTTGTTGAGCAACTTTTACTGATTTGTGGATCCTGACTCCAAGGTCCTTCTTCATCAACCTCCTGCAAGGTAATATTTTTTATTTGATAGTTGAGATGTGCAATTTTATGCCCCACATGCATGGTCTTCGCATTTTTCGAAATTAAAGAGCATCTGCCAATCTTCCGATACATGTGGAGTTCATGTAGATCGCTGTGTAAGGCCTCAATATTATGTTCACTCCCTACTTTACCATAAATCTTAGCGTCATCTTCAATTTTGATGATATGGTTTGTGATATTCTGTTCTATGTCATTGATGTATATGACAAAAAAGGTTAGTCCCAAAATGGAACCTTGCGGTACTCCAATCACCACGTTTCTCCAGTCAGAGATATTTCCGTTTAGGACGACACTTTGCTTTCTTTGTTTTAATAATTGTTTGATCCATTCTAGTATTCATATATTCCATGTGCTTGTACTTTCCATGTCAGTCTTTCATGTGGTACCTTATCAAAAGCTTTAGCAAAGTTTATGTATACTACATGTATTGGAAGTCCTTGTCTGAATAGCTGGTTGAAATTTCCAAAACCTGGAGCAGTTTGTATGGCATGATTTATGTGAGATTTTTCTCTACGCCTACCTCCCTTAAGAGGTGGACTACAAGTTTAAAGTCTGCTCACGGCAGTTAAGCATGAGTCCAGTAGAAAAAGGAAAAGCGGGAGCAAACCGCCAGGCTTCCACCACCAAGGGTGAAAACCTGTCCACAATTGGCCGCTGGCTCCTTCTAGTTAAACAGGACGTTAAAACTAATAAAGGGTAACCGACGGGTTCTCACAATCAAATATTTATATTTGAAGTGGCGCTATGAATTGGAATTCGAATTCCCAAGAACAGCCGCCTTATCAAGATCACATCAACATTTAATGATATTATGCAGAAATATAGTGGAATAATATGGTTGAAGGGTTGACATCAAAGACTGTTTTCTATAACATAACAATTTATTAATAACAAGAGACTAACTACTACATTACCGAGTTTACGTTACGTTAATGTCAATCCAGTGGCACGATAACAACAGCTAAATAGCAACCCTTGCTGTGAGGCTGCATACTGAACTAACCTGAACACAGGTGTGCCCACTGATGACGCAATATTGCAAAACAAAGAAAAATATCACAGACTAAGTTACACCACAGCGAATGGTTACGTTATTGTACATCAAGTGGCATTTGCAACACAGCTATTCAACAGCCCCTCGAGAAGTGACAGCAGGCTCCATCTTGCTGACACTTCGGGCTGATAACATGAACTAACTGAACAAATGAAGGATCCACTGAAACAAAGACACAAGCAGGCAATCAATAGTGTCACGGTTTCCCTGACAGCTACTATAATCACAAGCTTAGGAGTCCTCCCGCCCCTCAGGAGAGACCCACGTAACTAGGTGGAAGTCTAACAGTGACTCCCCCCTATCACAACCCCGTGTGAACACTCTTTGCAACTCCCTCTAAGAAGTTGCCCTGTTGTAACCCGATACACCGACAGGCAAGGCGGGAATTCTGGGACACAGCTCCACAGATCCCTAGTATGACTCTACTCTCGTCACCAGACGACAACCAAAAGAAATTGCCTGAAGTGATTAATTACGTTAATTGACTGATCGCAGCAGTCAGCAACAAAGTACCACGGTAATCACAAACAATTGTCTCCCACTAGACAACAACATGATGATACTCTACGTTAATCTTTAACACTTGTCTCTCTCTTGTTAACAATAACTCAACATATTACAACACACTTGACTCCTTGCAAGTATTCAGTGAGTAATTCTCAATTAAGGTCAAACGGACCACTAATTACATCCCCATTGAGTTACGTTAACTAAGCCTACCCTAACTTGGTAGCTTCTCCACAGTCTGTGTCAAAAAATTACTAGTGAGTGTTAATTACCCTAATTAACCCACTAATTACTGAGCCATTAATTAACTGTCACCAGGACCGATAATTAACCATCCATAAATACGTCTCACTCCGCACTGCCTAAGCAGGTCTCATCAAACACTGTGAATTCACGGGAAAGGAGTTAATTACCCTAATTAACAAGATGTGCCAATAATCCACTGTCCTCAGACAGGATATGATTAATACAACGATTTATGCTAGCTCCATGACATCGCTTTACCGAGTCACCGGAGCTCTCCAATGCTAATTACTCCACTAATTAACATGAGCCACTAATGCTATACCCCTGAAAGGTAATTAGTCTCGAGCATATTACGTTAACACAAATACTGACAGACTCTGACAGAACCTCTCCCACTACGTGAATTCATGATGAGAAGGCTAATTACATAATTAGCTAGAGTGGTCAATTAACTGTCACATGGACAATTAATTGCTCCCGAGACGTATCTCATTATAGCTCAACACTGTTCCCTTAACAGCCCCCACTCACTCCCCAATACTAAGTGTGCACCCCTTATCCAGTTAATTACCCCTTAATTAACTCACTGAATCCTTAAGTCCTCAACATAACTTAAAGAACAAAGTAACCCCAGCGTTACATAGGTCACACTATAATGGCATGCAACATCATATCAGCACTGCCCACATATAGTTGCAGCTACTGCAACTCGCTAATTACTGTGCCCACACAATAAAACACACGGTTGTGCAACACACACAAGTATACTAATATTACTGCCCCTCCTCTTCTTTTACTTGCACCCGATTGCAAAGGAATACTGTGAACACACACATACTTCAGCCAGGCAATTAACCCATCAATTGCCTGCTCTCATTAAGTACTGAAAATTCCCCTGAATAATCCTAGAGGTCCCTTACCCTCAACACAGTTCCTGGGGCAATAATATTGTATACTGATAACAACACTGCACAAACCTGCAACATAATGATGCCGTCAGCATACCCCACATGCTAATGACATCATTAGGCACTCGGTCAGCAATCACCTCTACTGACCACCACACAACACAGTACATAGACATGCAAATAAACACATAGAAATGGCCTTCACATACACTCTGAAAATTATATCACCAAGTAATATGTACTAATTACACAGACTTCAGGGGTCCTCACTGACACTCCTGACTACCTCTAATGATTATAATTTTACCGTACTCTATGGCATTAATCCAGCCTGAACGATTATATAGAATCGACAGGCTGGATCACTTACATGGTAAATCTCTACACTGACTGGTCACATCCTCTAGTCAGTCTACCAACATACTACCATACAGCGTGGTCCCGTGTATAATCTCTATCTCCAGGTACCCCCCTACCCGACATCTGGATTCCACTGACAGCTGCCCCCCAGCTGTTTTTTTTTTCTGGCCTGGCGAGGCTCTGAGATAACTCTTACCGGGAACATCCACCGGTACTCATCACACTGTAACAGTACTCATTTCTACTGCCTTATTTTCCTCATTCCCAAAACTGACTACCACACTTAGCTTTTAGCTGACACACTTAGCTGGCTTGCTCCTCATGCGTCGACAAGATGTGGCCCTAGGCTGTCCCGGGAAAGTGGCCAAGGCATGTGGCCAAGGCAGGTGGCCACAGCGCCCCTCCCGAGCTGAGAGAGGGGGGGTTGGGTGGCCTGGGGTGGCCGGCTCGCGGGTGGCCTGGGTGGCCGCCTCGCGGGCAGGCGGGTGGGTGGCCTGGGGTGGCCGGCGCGCGGGCAGGCGCGGGTGGCCACGGGTGGCCGCGGGCTGGCAGGCTGCCGCCCACAGGAGTACCCATGCGGCTGGGGAATCTCCACCCCATCACTCTAGAACCATGCCTTTGTTCTACACTGGGGTGACAATGGTTGGTGGCGTCCCCAGGCGGCGTCCCCATACTGACGCAGCCTGGCGGAATGCAGAGTCCAACATGGGCCTGCAATCACACATACGCGTACACTGGCCAACATCAATTGTCCATTGCCACTAGACAGGATGCTCAGACCCGAGGGATGAGGGATCAATCTGATACTCCACGAGGCTTCTGCCAGCCTGCCTCATGCGTTCACACAGTCAACTGTCCCTTAGCTTTTTACTGTTTCTACCGTAAATCCCTGGCCCCAATTCACTTAATTAGGCCTTGAGACAACCCCTGATGGCAGGAGTGCCACCAATCGAGTAATTTGGACGACAGAAGCGATTAACAGGGGGTGGAGGCGGCAAGCGTGCCGCCCCACCCAAACACCTCTTCCTTCCCTGGCCGCCCAATTCAAACTAAAAGATTTCGCGGGCTCAGGGTACAACAGATACCCATACCTACTCCCTACAATCCCTAGACCAATCAGCTTGGAGCCGGCACAGCCCCTCGTGCCGCCCCCAATCAGAATTCTTCGCGCCAAAACTAGGCTTGGACCACACGTGCCCCAAACCAATCACCTCTCTCCGTCACCCTCGGCGTCTTGTGACGTCACAAGGAGGAGGCGGCCTAAGGAGTGGCGTGATGTCACCCATGTGGGGGGGGGGGGTGAGGCAGCGCTCCCCCACTCTTTCCCCCACCTCTAACGGTTTTAGTCAAGTATCCTCTCACACTCACTCTCAACTCACATCCTATTTCACAGAAACAGGAAAATCTCTGTAATTCTCTCTACAGAGCAATCACAGACTTCTAACTACTCTCAAGTGATAGTTCTTGACATAAGCTTTCATTCAACACCCAACAAGCATATGTTATTTTTGAAAGCTTCAATTTCTAGAGTGTCTAGCCTGCTCTAGAAACTAGGAAAACTAGCTGAGGGATCTAGATCCCTCACACAACCTCCCACTAAAGAATATATTTTCCTGCAAGGAAAATACATTCAAAACACCAGCTAGTTTTTCTGCACACACCTGCCCAACAGGTGTACTAGCTAAACAAGTGTGGAGTGTGAAACTCTGTTTCCTATCCATCCTGGCCTGAGGGTCTCTGTGCACTACCACCGGATCACCCTGGTGGTGCTGCCCGACCTTGGAGTGGCAACATGTTCGGCTCCAGCTCTGGTCCTGGCCGGTTCAACACCTCGCAACCATTTTCATCACTGGACCTCCCATTTCCATCCTCGGTCTGTGTCATACTGGACACATGAGCAACACACTGGTGTGGCCTTACCGGTGAAGCACTTCTACACTCCCCTCAGCCTACAAAAGACTTACTGTCAGTCCTCCACCTGACCTAGCAACAAGTTGACAGGATCACTCTCACTGTCCAACTGCCCAACACCAGCCGGTCTTGCTCTACCGACTGAACTATCTGGGAGAAAACCCTCTTCTACAAGTACCTATGCTCCCCTACTGAGCCTGGGGTCCCTCCCTTGCTTCTCCTAGGTCCCCCTACTCTAACAAGGACTCAAGCACAACTTTTGACATCTGTCAAACCCTCTTGTCTAGTTCTCCCCTGGACCTAACTTGGAATGTGATCAGCATTCCCTCTGCAGATCTACTATAACCCTTTACCAAGGCAATCCTTAAAGAACAAAATCATTATGCTGCTGGGGATCTGAACCATGGAAAATCACCAGCCCAAAATGACCCTTGCCATCTTGCATTGGCAGCCTTTCTTCAAAAGGCGATCGATGTATGCATCCATCGAATCGTCTTTCTCAGAACTGCCAAGCTAGGCATCTTTACCTTCATACCTTGTCGCCGGGTTAAGTGCACTAGGGTGGGTTTGGCTTCCCTTCCCTGTGTGAGATTGCCTCCTTGCAATCTGCACTGGAGCCAGCACTGACTTGCTGCGCTCTCACCTTCAGGCTCGAACTCGGCCCTGCTGTCACCTCTGCAAACGGGAGCCTCTGCTCAACCTCTCTAGTGACTACCATGAATTCTTCCTGGGGTTGTACCGTCCCCACTCTGGCAAGAAATTCCATCACCTGTCTAACTACAGATGAATTACTCCACTTCTCTAAAGAAGTCTACTTGGATCCTACTCTGGTGGCGCGACCTCCCACTAAGATCCTACTGTGTAACAATAACTACACTCCTATGACACCCTTGACAACTACAGTGTCGTCCAATAAGACCTCTCACACTTGAGGTCACTTCTAGAAGCTTCTTCTACCCTAAGGTAGGTGGTGTCTTGCACCTCAGGCAGATCCTGAGTGCACTCTTGCAACCACTGTTGCACGCTGGCTGTGTGTCCACGACACCTGCTGCTGAGCTGACACCCCTCACCAATGAGTGTGTCAATGTCCACTAGCTCGCAGCCACAAAAAGCCAGACAGATTTCCCCATATCTACCATGAAATACCTCTTTCATACTGTGTGTGTGTGTGTGTGTACCTACGTGTGACAACCGTGCACAAAACATACCTCCAACAATACTGTTCCACAATATTCTGCAACGATATTTTATGTTACTTTAAAAATTCAATAAGACTACTCTTCATGGGCTCGAACCCAAGTTGCATAGCCCCACGTTGGGCGCCAGCTGTGAGATTTTTCTCTACGCCTACCTCCCTTAAGAGGTGGACTACAAGTTTAAAGTCTGCTCACGGCAGTTAAGCATGAGTCCAGTAGAAAAAGGAAAAGCGGGAGCAAACCGCCAGGCTTCCACCACCAAGGGTGAAAACCTGTCCACAATTGGCCGCTGGCTCCTTCTAGTTAAACAGGACGTTAAAACTAATAAAGGGTAACCGACGGGTTCTCACAATCAAATATTTATATTTGAAGTGGCGCTATGAATTGGAATTCGAATTCCCAAGAACAGCCGCCTTATCAAGATCACATCAACATTTAATGATATTATGCAGAAATATAGTGGAATAATATGGTTGAAGGGTTGACATCAAAGACTGTTTTCTATAACATAACAATTTATTAATAACAAGAGACTAACTACTACATTACCGAGTTTACGTTACGTTAATGTCAATCCAGTGGCACGATAACAACAGCTAAATAGCAACCCTTGCTGTGAGGCTGCATACTGAACTAACCTGAACACAGGTGTGCCCACTGATGACGCAATATTGCAAAACAAAGAAAAATATCACAGACTAAGTTACACCACAGCGAATGGTTACGTTATTGTACATCAAGTGGCATTTGCAACACAGCTATTCAACAGCCCCTCGAGAAGTGACAGCAGGCTCCATCTTGCTGACACTTCGGGCTGATAACATGAACTAACTGAACAAATGAAGGATCCACTGAAACAAAGACACAAGCAGGCAATCAATAGTGTCACGGTTTCCCTGACAGCTACTATAATCACAAGCTTAGGAGTCCTCCCGCCCCCCAGGAGAGACCCACGTAACTAGGTGGAAGTCTAACAGTGACTCCCCCCTATCACAACCCCGTGTGAACACTCTTTGCAACTCCCTCTAAGAAGTTGCCCTGTTGTAACCCGATACACCGACAGGCAAGGCGGGAATTCTGGGACACAGCTCCACAGATCCCTAGTATGACTCTACTCTCGTCACCAGACGACAACCAAAAGAAATTGCCTGAAGTGATTAATTACGTTAATTGACTGATCGCAGCAGTCAGCAACAAAGTACCACGGTAATCACAAACAATTGTCTCCCACTAGACAACAACATGATGATACTCTACGTTAATCTTTAACACTTGTCTCTCTCTTGTTAACAATAACTCAACATATTACAACACACTTGACTCCTTGCAAGTATTCAGTGAGTAATTCTCAATTAAGGTCAAACGGACCACTAATTACATCCCCATTGAGTTACGTTAACTAAGCCTACCCTAACTTGGTAGCTTCTCCACAGTCTGTGTCAAAAAATTACTAGTGAGTGTTAATTACCCTAATTAACCCACTAATTACTGAGCCATTAATTAACTGTCACCAGGACCGATAATTAACCATCCATAAATACGTCTCACTCCGCACTGCCTAAGCAGGTCTCATCAAACACTGTGAATTCACGGGAAAGGAGTTAATTACCCTAATTAACAAGATGTGCCAATAATCCACTGTCCTCAGACAGGATATGATTAATACAACGATTTATGCTAGCTCCATGACCTCGCTTTACCGAGTCACCGGAGCTCTCCAATGCTAATTACTCCACTAATTAACATGAGCCACTAATGCTATACCCCTGAAAGGTAATTAGTCTCGAGCATATTACGTTAACACAAATACTGACAGACTCTGACAGAACCTCTCCCACTACGTGAATTCATGATGAGAAGGCTAATTACATAATTAGCTAGAGTGGTCAATTAACTGTCACATGGACAATTAATTGCTCCCGAGACGTATCTCATTATAGCTCAACACTGTTCCCTTAACAGCCCCCACTCACTCCCCAATACTAAGTGTGCACCCCTTATCCAGTTAATTACCCCTTAATTAACTCACTGAATCCTTAAGTCCTCAACATAACTTAAAGAACAAAGTAACCCCAGCGTTACATAGGTCACACTATAATGGCATGCAACATCATATCAGCACTGCCCACATATAGTTGCAGCTACTGCAACTCGCTAATTACTGTGCCCACACAATAAAACACACGGTTGTGCAACACACACAAGTATACTAATATTACTGCCCCTCCTCTTCTTTTACTTGCACCCGATTGCAAAGGAATACTGTGAACACACACATACTTCAGCCAGGCAATTAACCCATCAATTGCCTGCTCTCATTAAGTACTGAAAATTCCCCTGAATAATCCTAGAGGTCCCTTACCCTCAACACAGTTCCTGGGGCAATAATATTGTATACTGATAACAACACTGCACAAACCTGCAACATAATGATGCCGTCAGCATACCCCACATGCTAATGACATCATTAGGCACTCGGTCAGCAATCACCTCTACTGACCACCACACAACACAGTACATAGACATGCAAATAAACACATAGAAATGGCCTTCACATACACTCTGAAAATTATATCACCAAGTAATATGTACTAATTACACAGACTTCAGGGGTCCTCACTGACACTCCTGACTACCTCTAATGATTATAATTTTACCGTACTCTATGGCATTAATCCAGCCTGAACGATTATATAGAATCGACAGGCTGGATCACTTACATGGTAAATCTCTACACTGACTGGTCACATCCTCTAGTCAGTCTACCAACATACTACCATACAGCGTGGTCCCGTGTATAATCTCTATCTCCAGGTACCCCCCTACCCGACATCTGGATTCCACTGACAGCTGCCCCCCAGCTGTTTTTTTTTTCTGGCCTGGCGAGGCTCTGAGATAACTCTTACCGGGAACATCCACCGGTACTCATCACACTGTAACAGTACTCATTTCTACTGCCTTATTTTCCTCATTCCCAAAACTGACTACCACACTTAGCTTTTAGCTGACACACTTAGCTGGCTTGCTCCTCATGCGTCGACAAGATGTGGCCCTAGGCTGTCCCGGGAAAGTGGCCAAGGCATGTGGCCAAGGCAGGTGGCCACAGCGCCCCTCCCGAGCTGAGAGAGGGGGGGTTGGGTGGCCTGGGGTGGCCGGCTCGCGGGTGGCCTGGGTGGCCGCCTCGCTGGCAGGCGGGTGGGTGGCCTGGGGTGGCCGGCGCGCGGGCAGGCGCGGGTGGCCACGGGTGGCCGCGGGCTGGCAGGCTGCCGCCCACAGGAGTACCCATGCGGCTGGGGAATCTCCACCCCATCACTCTAGAACCATGCCTTTGTTCTACACTGGGGTGACAATGGTTGGTGGCGTCCCCATACTGACGCAGCCTGGCGGAATGCAGAGTCCAACATGGGCCTGCAATCACACATACGCGTACACTGGCCAACATCAATTGTCCATTGCCACTAGACAGGATGCTCAGACCCGAGGGATGAGGGATCAATCTGATACTCCACGAGGCTTCTGCCAGCCTGCCTCATGCGTTCACACAGTCAACTGTCCCTTAGCTTTTTACTGTTTCTACCGTAAATCCCTGGCCCCAATTCACTTAATTAGGCCTTGAGACAACCCCTGATGGCAGGAGTGCCACCAATCGAGTAATTTGGACGACAGAAGCGATTAACAGGGGGTGGAGGCGGCAAGCGTGCCGCCCCACCCAAACACCTCTTCCTTCCCTGGCCGCCCAATTCAAACTAAAAGATTTCGCGGGCTCAGGGTACAACAGATACCCATACCTACTCCCTACAATCCCTAGACCAATCAGCTTGGAGCCGGCACAGCCCCTCGTGCCGCCCCCAATCAGAATTCTTCGCGCCAAAACTAGGCTTGGACCACACGTGCCCCAAACCAATCACCTCTCTCCGTCACCCTCGGCGTCTTGTGACGTCACAAGGAGGAGGAGGCCTAAGGAGTGGCGTGATGTCTCCCATGTGGGGGGGGAAGAGGCAGCGCTCACCCCACTCTCCCCCCCACCTCTAACGGTTTTAGTCAAGTATCCTCTCACACTCACTCTCAACTCACATCCTATTTCACAGAAACAGGAAAATCTCTGTAATTCTCTCTACAGAGCAATCACAGACTTCTAACTACTCTCAAGTGATAGTTCTTGACATAAGCTTTCATTCAACACCCAACAAGCATATGTTATTTTTGAAAGCTTCAATTTCTAGAGTGTCTAGCCTGCTCTAGAAACTAGGAAAACTAGCTGAGGGATCTAGATCCCTCACAATTTATTTTTAAGACGGTCATTGTTGTGACCCAATGTGTAGACGTGTGTTACACGGGAGGGGGGGGGGGAGGGGTCGGCTCTACTCTGTCCTTTGCCCCTTACCTCTACCCGTATTCTGAATTATTTCTCTTCAATCCAAGGGACCCCAGAGCTACTACTCTAAGCTGAATCCCACGCCACGTGGTCATGAGCCGTTTGACCGGCCAAGATTCTACAGCCTCACGACGTGGTACCTGACTCCTAGCAAACACTAGAATCTCCTTTACGCCGCCACCACCAGACCATTAACACAAAACACACTAACCGGGGTCTGGACCGATTATGCCATCAATACCTTAGAGCTTGACCCCCAGTTATTTGGACGAGGAGCGAAGAATCTACGTTAAGTGTGGGAAATTATAGCAAACAAAGGGATAACTGAACTCTTAATCTTTGTTGGGCTGGCGGCCCAACTAAACTCAGACTCATGGAGACCACGTGCCAAGGTCAATGAGAAATACAAAAACATGAAATGGAAATAATAAAAATGCAAATTACTAACTAAATAATTTATTCAAAATCTAAAATAAAATCTAAATCAAAGCACTCCCTATAGTTAACACTCCGTGACTTAGGCATGAGATGAACTAATTTCCTATACAAAACTATAGCAGACTCTACCTTTAACTGCAACCAGCTAGATGTTAGGCTGATCTCTTTAGGGAGAGGGTGAGAGTGGATCACCTTCCGAGTCGTTGACCTGTCCACACTGATCCTCATCGCTCTGCTCAACACAGAAGCCCGAGGGGTATTCCTACGCCAGGTTTACCAAGATTACTAAGCAGGGTTTAAGTTGAACAACTAATCTCTGTTGCACTGAACAACCCAGATGGTTGAACTCTTTTAAACTGAAGGTAATTGCACAGGCAAAGTGGAAGGCTTTGGTGACCTGTGACCCTCGGTCGCACAAATCGCTCCGCGACCGAGGCTAGTCCCGGCTAGTGACGTCACTGATGGTGACTTACTCATTATTCAGACAATTGAGGATACTGTTGATACTTTAACCAGGAATACTATTGAATACAATTTGAATGAAGACTTGAATTTCTCTAAATTACTGAATTCTGTAAAATAATTCATTATACGTAGCTTAGGACAAAGGCGCCAGCCATTTTGTGACCTAAACCACTAATCCCAGGAGAGATGACCCTGTGCTTGGGTCAGGTCAAACTACCGCCTGACTCCAAACTTTCCAAGCCCCCCCCCCCACCTTAGTCTATGAGAAACTATACTGAATAATTCCTACAACAAACCTAGTTTATTACACATGAATAAATTCGAAAATCTCTTTCAGAGTATGGGGCAAGGGAAGTGTGAATGAATGTGTGTGTGTGTGTGTGTGTGTGTGTGTGTGTGTGTGTGTGTGTGTGTGTGTGTGTGTGTGTGTGTGTGTGTGTGTGTGTGTGTGTGTGTGTGTGTGTGTGTGTGTGTGTGTGTGGGTGTGTGTGTGTGTGTGTGTGTGTGTGTGTACTCACCTAATTGTACTCACCTAATTGTGCTTGCGGGGGTTGAGCTCTGGCTCTTTGGTCCCGCCTCTCAACCGTCAATCAACTGGTGTACAGATTCCCGAGCCTATTGGGCTCTCTCATATCTACTTTTGAAACTGTGTATGGAGTCAGCCTCCACCACATCACTTCCTAATGCATTCCATTTACTAACTACTCTGACACTGAAAAAGTATTTTCTAACGTCTATGTGGCTCATTTGGGTACTCAGCTTCCACCTGTGTCCCCTTGTTCGCGTCCCACCAGTGTTGAATAGTTCATCCTTGTTTACCCGGTCGATTCCCCTGAGGATTTTGTAGGTTGTGATCATGTCTCCCCTTACTCTTCTGTCTTCCAGTGTCGTAAGGTGCATTTCCCGCAGCCTTTCCTCATAACTCATGCCTCTTAGTTCTGGGACTAGTCTAGTAGCATACCTTTGGACTTTTTCCAGCTTCGTCTTGTGCTTGACAAGGTACGGGCTCCATGCTGGGGCCGCATACTCCAGGATTGGTCTTACATATGTGGTGTACAAGATTCTGAATGATTCCTTACACAGGTTCCTGAACGCCGTTCTGATGTTAGCCAGCCTCGCATATGCTGCAGACGTTATTCTCTTTATGTGGGCTTCAGGAGACAGGTTTGGTGTGATATCAACTCCTAGATCTTTCTCTCTGTCTGTTTCATTAAGTACTTCATCTCCTATTCTGTATCCTGTGCCTGGCCTCCTGTTTCCACTGCCTAGTTTCATTACTTTGCATTTACTCGGGTTGAACTTCAACAGCCATTTGTTGGACCATTCACTCAGTCTATCCAGGTCATCTTGTAGCCTCCTACTATCATCCTCTGTTTCAATCCTCCTCATAATTTTTGCATCGTCGGCAAACATTGAGAGGAACGAATCTATACCCTCTGGGAGATCATTTACATATACCAGAAACAGTATAGGTCCAAGGACTGACCCCTGCGGGACTCCACTTGTGACGTCTCGCCAATCTGAGACCTCACACAGACTCGTTGTCTCCTGTTGCTTAGGTACTCCTCTATCCACCGGAGTACCTTCCCTCTCACTCCAGCCTGCATCTCCAACTTTCGCACTAGCCTCTTGTGTGGCACTGTATCAAAGGCTTTCTGACAATCCAAAAATATGCAGTCTGCCCACCCTTCTCTTTCTTGCCTTATTTTTGTTGCCTGGTCGTAGAATTCAAGTAACCCTGTGAGGCAGGACCTGCCATCCCTGAACCCATGTTGATGCTGTGTTACAAAGTTCCTTCGCTCCAGATGCTCCACTAGTTTTTTTCGCACAATCTTCTCCATCAGCTTGCATGGTATGCAGGTTAGGGACACTGGCCTGTAGTTCAGTGCCTCCTGTCTATCCCCTTTCTTGTATATCGGGACTACGTTAGCTGCTTTCCAAATATCTGGCAGTTCCCCTGTTGCCAGTGATTTGTTATACACTATGGAGAGTGGTAGGCTCAGTTCTCTTGCTCCTTCCTTTAGAACCCAAGGGGAGATTCCATCTGGGTCTATAGCCTTCGTCACGTCCAACTCTAGTAAACACTTCCTTACTTCCCCACTGGTAATCTCAAACTCTTCCAGTGGTTCCTGGTTAGCTATTCCCTCTGGAATTACTCCTTGCTCTAAGGTGAAGACCTCCTGGAATTTCTTATTCAATTCCTCACACACTTCCTTGTCATTTATAGTGAATCCTTCCGCCCCTATCCTTAATCTCATAACCTGTTCCTTTACTGTTGTTTTTCTCCTAATGTGGCTATGCAACAATTTAGGCTGAGTCTTTGCCTTGCTTGCGATGTCATTTTCGTATTGTCTTTCTGCCTCTCTTCTCATTCTGACATATTCATTCCTGGCATTCTGGTATCTTTCTCTGCTCTCCAGTGTCCTGTTATTCCTATAGTTTCTCCATGCCCTTTTACTTTGCTGCTTAGCTAGCCTACATCTTTGATTAAACCATGGGTTTCTCATATTCATTTCTGTGTGTGTGTGTGTGTGTGTGTGTGTGTGTGTGTGTGTGTGTGTGTGTGTGTGTGTGTGTGTGTGTGTGTGTGTGTGTGTGTGTGTGTGTGTGTGTGTGTGTGTGTGTGTACTCACCTATATGTACTCACCTATATGTGCTTGCAGGATCGAGCATTGACTCTTGGATCCCGCCTTTCTAGCTATCGGTTGTTTACAGCAATGACTCCTGTCCCATTTCCCTATCATACCTAGTTTTAAAAGTATGAATAGTATTTGCTTCCACAACCTGTTCCCCAAGTGCATTCCATTTTTCTACTACTCTCACGCTAAAAGAAAACTTCCTAACATCTCTGTGACTCATCTGAGTTTCCAGTTTCCACCCATGTCCCCTCGTTCTGTTATTATTACGTGTGAACATTTCATCTATTTCCACTTTGTCAATTCCCCTGAGTATTTTATATGTCCCTATCATATCTCCTCTCTCCCTTTTTTTCTCTAGTGTCGTAAGGTTCAGTTCCTTCAGCCGCTCTTCATATCCCATCCCTCGTAACTCTGGGACAAGCCTCGTCGCGAACCTCTGAACCTTCTCCAGTTTCTTTATGTGTTTCTTCAGGTGGGGGCTCCATGATGGCGCGGCATACTCTAAGACGGGTCTCACGTAGGCAGTGTAAAGCGCCCTAAAAGCTTCCTCATTTAGGTTTCTGAATGAAGTTCTAATTTTCGCCAGTGTAGAGTACGCTGCTGTCGTTATCCTATTTATATGTGCCTCAGGAGTTAGATTAGGTGTCACATCCACTCCCAGGTCTCTTTGTCGAATCGTTACAGGTAGGCTGTTCCCCTTCATTGTGTACTGTCCCTTTGGTCTCCTGTCACCTGATCCCATTTCCATAACTTTACATTTTCTGGTGTTAAACTCCAGTAGCCATTTCCCTGACCATCTCTGCAGCCTATTTAAGTCCTCTTGGAGGATCCTACAATCCTCATCTGTCACAACTCTTCTCATTAATTTTGCGTCATCTGCAAACATTGACATGTATGATTCTACTCCTGTAAACATATCATTTACGTAAATTAGAAAGAGGATTGGTCCCAGCAACGATCCTTGAGGTACTCCACTTGTTACTGTTCGCCAGTCCGACTTTTCGCCCCTTACCATTACCCTCTGGCTCCTTCCTGTTAGGTAGTTCTTCACCCATACTAGGGCCTTTCCGCTTACTCCTGCCTGCCTCTCAAGTTTGTATAGCAGTCTCATGTGCGTTACCGTATCAAAGGCCTTTTGGCAGTTAAGAAATATGCAGTCTGCCCAGCCTTCTCTGTCCTGCCTTATCCTTGTTACTTTATCATAGAATTCTAAAAGGTTTGTTAGGCATGATTTCCCTGTCCAGAACCCATGTTGGTGCTTGTTTACAAACCCAATGCTCTCCAGGTGCTCAACAAGTCTTAGCCTAATTATTCTTTCAAGTATTTTGCAGGGGATGCTTGTCAGTGATACGGGTCTGTAGTTAAGTGCCTCCTCCCTATCACCTTTTTTGAAAATCGGTACGACATTTGCCTCCTTCCAGCAACTGGGCAATTCTCCCGACATAAGTGACTCATTAAAGATCATTGCCAGAGGCACGCTGAGAGCCTGCGCTGCCTCTTTAAGTATCCACGGTGATACTTTGTCTGGTCCAACAGCTTTATTTGCATCCAGTGTTGTCAACTGTTTCATTACATCCTCTGCTGTCACCTCTATATCTGATAGTCTTTCATCTTGGGTAATCTCTTCTAACAATGGGAGCTGCTCAGGCTCGGTTGTGAACACTCCATGGAATTTTGCATTCAGTACCTCGCAGATTTCCTTGTCGCTTTCTGTATATGCCCCTTCTGTTTTCCTCAGTCTTGTCACTTGGTCATTTACCGACATCTTCCTTCTTATATGGCTATGTAGTAATTTTGGTTGCTTTTTCGCTTTGACTGCAATATCGTTCTCATAATTTCTTTCCGACACTCGTCTTATGTTAATGTAATCATTCCTAGCTCTGTTACATCTAATCCTGTTGTCCTCTGTCCTTTGTCTTATGTACTTCCTCCACTCCCTCCTGCTTCTCACCTTTGCTTCCTTACACTGTCTATTAAACCATGGGTTATTATATTCCCTCTTGCTTTTTTCCTTTATTGTTGGAATAAATCTATCTTCAGCCTCCTTGCATTTCAATATGACTTGGTTCATCATACCTTGCACTGTTTTTCCTCTAAGTTCTTCCTCCCACTGCACTTCTCCCAGGTAGTCCCTTATCCTTCTGTAGTCCCCTTTTCTGTAATCAAGTCTCCTTTCCCGGACCTCTTGTCCTCTGGTCACAATTTTAAGCTCCATCATGTAGTCAAAGACTAGGACACAATGGTCACTAGCTCCTAGTGGTATTTCATGTTCCAACTGCTCGATGTCTTCTACATTCTGAGTGATAATGAGATCTAATAGGCTGGGCGTATCCCCTCCTCTCTCCCTAGTATCTTCTTTCACATGCTGTGTTAGGAAATTCCTGTCAATAACGTCTACCAGCTTCGCTCCCCAGGTCTCCTCCCCGCCATGGGGATTCCTCGTTTCCCAATCTATCTCTCCGTGATTTAGGTCCCCCATGACCAGCAGCTTCGCTCTCATTCTATGCGCTAAAGTTGCTGCCCTCTGCAGTTCATCCATACATGTCTTGTTGCTGTCCTCGTACTCCTGCCTGGGCCTTCTACTGTTTGGTGGGGGATTGTAGAGTATCAAGATTACAATCTTCTTCCCATCCACTGTCAGAGTTCCATGTATGAAGCTTGTGCTTTCATTGGTACCCGGATTTTCCAGCTCATCAAACTTCCATTTCCGCTTTATTAATAGTGCCACTCCTCCTCCCTGTCTCTGTGTCCTTTCTTTTCTTATCACCTGGTACCCCTCTGGAAAGATTGCATCCGAGATCATGCCATTTATTTTAGTTTCCACTATTGCCACTATGTCTGGGTCTGCCTCACTAACTCTTTCTTTTATCTCTTCTGCTTTATTGGCTACCCCATCAGCGTTGGTGTACCAAACCTTGAGACTCTTCTTGGAAACTCGGGTGTCAGAGTTCCCCCTTTCACCAGGGGTCTGGGGGGAACTGGGGGGTGTCTGGGGGGCAAGTGGGGGCTGTGGGGGTGAGTGGGGGGGTGCTAGGGGGGTGCCTGGGAGTGCCTGGTAGGCGAATGGGGTCTGGGCATCTAGGGGGGTAGGAAGGGCATAATGGGTCTGAAAGTTAGGGGTCTGAATAGCATAGGGGGGTTGAGAAATAGAGTGAGACTGAGAGTCAGATAGAGGTTGAGAGGTTGGGGGGGAGAGGGATACTGAGGGCGGAGAGCTGAGATGAGAATGGAGCATGGGTGCTGGGAGTGGAAGAGAGGGTATATTAGTTAGGGGGGAATCGGGGGTAGGTGGGGGTTTTGGGGTAGAAGAGGGGAAGAGGGAGATGGGGAAGGTGTTAGGGGGTCACAAGGTGAGGGGGTTAAATGTGGGCTGGAGGTGCATAGGAGGGGTGAGGGTTGGGTGGGGTTTGGGGGTGAGTGGAAGAGGGGTGCAGTGGAAGCTGGGATGGAGTAGATGGAATTGAAGTCAATGGGGTAGAAGGGGCAGGGGAGTAGGAAGGGGTATTTGGGGAGGGGGGATGGGAAGGTGGGTTTGGGAGGGCATGGCTTGACCCACTGGGGTCGCTGACAAGTGTGATGTAGCAGGGGCAGGGGAATCGTTGGGGAGGTGCAAATGTGGAAGGGACAGGGGGGTTTTGGGAGGCTGAGGCAGGGGGGATGTATAGGAGGGCTGAGTTGGGGAGGATGCGACCTGGGAGGTGACCTGGGAGGTGGCCTGGGAGGTGGTGGCCTGGGGGTGGTTGGTGTGTGTGTGTGTGTGTGTGTGTGTGTGTGTGTGTGTGTGTGTACTCACCTATTTGTACTCACCTATTTGTGCTTGCGGGGGTTGAGCTTTGGCTCTTTGGTCCCGCCTCTCAACTGTCAATCAACTGTTGTACAGATTCCTGAGCCTACTGGGCTCTATCACATCTACATTTAAAACTGTGTATGGAGTCAGCTTCCACCACATCACTGCCTAATGCATTCCATCCGTTAACTACTCTGACACTAAAAAAGTTCCTTCTAACGTCTCTTTGGCTCATGTGAGTACTCAGTTTCCACCTGTGTCCCCTTGTTCGCGTCCCACCAGTGTTGAATAGTTTATCCTTGTTTACCCGGTCGATTCCTCTGAGGATTTTGTAGGTTGTGATCATGTCTCCCCTTACTCTTCTGTCTTCCAGTGTCGTAAGGTGCATTTCCCGCAGCCTTTCCTCGTAACTCATACCTCTTAGTTCTGGGACTAGTCTAGTGGCATACCTTTGGACTTTTTCCAGCTTCGTCTTGTGCTTGACAAGGTACGGGCTCCATGCTGGGGCCGCATACTCCAGGATTGGTCTTACATATGTGGTGTACAAGATTCTGAATGATTCCTTACACAGGTTCCTGAACGCTGTTCTGATGTTAGCCAGCCTCGCATATGCCGCAGACGTTATTCTTTTTATGTGGGCTTCAGGAGACAGGTTTGGTGTGATATCAACTCCTAGATTTTTCTCTCTGTTCGTTTCGTTAAGTACTTCATCTCCTATTCTGTATCCTGTGTTTGGCCTCCTATTTCCACCACCTAGTTTCAGTACTTTGCATTTACTCGGGTTGAACTTCAACAGCCATTTGTTGGACCATTCACTCAGTCTGTCTAGGTCATCTTGTAGCCTCCTACTATCGTCCTCAGTTTCAATCCTCCTCATAATTTTTGCATCATCGGCAAACATTGAGAGAAACGATTCTATACCCTCTGGAAGATCATTTACATATATCAGAAACAGTATAGGTCCAAGGACTGACCCCTGCGATACTCCACTCGTAACGTCTCGCCAATCTGAGACCTCACCCCTCACACTGACTCGTTGTCTCCTGTTACTTAGGTACTCCTGTATCCAACGGAGTACCTTCCCTTTCACTCCAGACTGCATCTCCAGTTTTTTCACTAGCCTCTTGTGTGGCACTGTGTCAAAGGCTTTCTGACAATCCAAAAATATGCAGTCTGCCCACCCTTCTCTTTCTTGCCTTATTTTTGTTGCCTGGTCGTAGAATTCAAGTAACCCTGTGAGGCAGGACCTGCCATCCCTGAATCCATGTTGATGCTGTGTTACAAAGTTCTTTCGCTCCAGATGTTCCACTAGCTTTCTTCGCACAATCTTCTCCATCAAGTTGAATGGTATGCAGGTTAGGGACACTGGTCTGTAATTCAGTGCCTCCTGTCTATCCCCTTTCTTGTATTTCGGGATTACGTTAGCTGCTTTCCAAATTTCTGGCAGTTCCCCTGTTGCCAGTGATTTGTTATACACCATGGAGAGCGGGAGGCACAGTTCTTCTGCTCCTTCCTTTAGTATCCAAGGGGAGATTCCATCTGGAATCCTCTGCTGTCACCTCTATATCTGATAGTCTTTCATCTTGGGTAATCTCTTCTAACAATGGGAGCTGCTCAGGCTCGGTTGTGAACACTCCATGGAATTTTGCATTCAGTACCTCGCAGATTTCCTTGTCGCTTTCTGTATATGCCCTTTCTGTTTTCCTCAGTCTTGTCACTTGGTCATTTACCGACATCTTCCTTCTTATATGGCTATGTAGTAATTTTGGTTGCTTTTTCGCTTTGACTGCAATATCGTTCTCATAATTTCTTTCCGACACTCGTCTTATGTTAATGTAATCATTCCTAGCTCTGTTACATCTAATCCTGTTGTCCTCTGTCCTTTGTCTTCTGTACTTCCTCCACTCCCTCCTGCTTCTCACCTTTGCTTCCTTACACTGTCTATTAAACCATGGGTATTATATTCCCTCCTGCTTTTTTCCTTTATTGTTGGAATAAATCTATCTTCAGCCTCCTTGCATTTCAATATGACTTGGTTCATCATACCTTGCACTGTTTTTCCTCTAAGTTCTTCCTCCCACTGCACTTCTCCCAGGTAGTCCCTTATCCTTCTGTAGTCCCCTTTTCTGTAATCAAGTCTCCTTTCCCGGACCTCTTGTCCTTTGGTCACAATTTTAAGCTCCATCATGTAGTCAAAGACTAGGACACAATGGTCACTAGCTCCTAGTGGTATTTCATGTTCCAACTGCTCGATGTCTTCTACATTCTGAGTGATAATGAGATCTAATAGGCTGGGCGTATCCCCTCCTCTCTCCCTAGTATCTTCTTTCACATGCTGTGTTAGGAAATTCCTGTCAATAACGTCTACCAGCTTCGCTCCCCAGGTCTCCTCCCCGCCATGGGGATTCCTCGTTTCCCAATCTATCTCTCCGTGATTTAGGTCCCCCATGACCAGCAGCTTCGCTCTCATTCTATGCGCTAAAGTTGCTGTCCTCTGCAGTTCATCCATGCATGTCTTGTTGCTGTCCTCGTACTCCTGCCTGGGCCTTCTACTGTTTGGTGGGGGATTGTAGAGTATCAAGATTACAATCTTCTTCCCATCCACTGTCAGAGTTCCATGTATGAAGCTTGTGCTTTCATTGGTACCCGGATTTTCCAGCTCATCAAACTTACATTTCCGCTTTATTAGTAGTGCCACTCCTCCTCCCTGTCTCTGTGTCCTTTCTTTTCTTATCACCTGGTACCCCTCTGGAAAGATTGCATCCGAGATCATGCCATTTATTTTAGTTTCCACTATTGCCACTATGTCTGGGTCTGCCTCACTAACTCTTTCTTTTATCTCTTCTGCTTTATTGGCTACCCCATCAGCATTGGTGTACCAAACCCTGAGACTCTTCTTGGAAACTCGGGTGTCAGAGTTCCCCCTTTCACCAGGGGTCTGGGGGGGAACTGGGGGGTGTCTGGGGGGCAAGTGGGGGCTGTGGGGGTGAGTGGGGGGGTGCTAGGGGGGTGCCTGGGAGTGCCTGGTAGGCGAATGGGGTCTGGGCATCTAGGCGGGTAGGAAGGGCATAATGGGTCTGAAAGTTAGGGGTCTGAATAGCATAAGGGGGTTGAGAAATAGAGTGAGACTGAGAGTCAGATAGAGGTTGAGAGGTTGGGGGGGAGAGGGATACTGAGGGCGGAGAGCTGAGATGAGAATGGAGCATGGGTGCTGGGAGTGGAAGAGAGGGTATATTAGTTAGGGGGGAATCGGGGGTAGGTGGGGGTTTTGGGGTAGAAGAGGGGAAGAGGGAGATGGGGGAAGGTGTTAGGGGGTCACAAGGTGAGGGGGTTAAATGTGGGCTGGAGGTGCATAGGAGGGGTGAGGGTTGGGTGGGGTTTGGGGGTGAGTGGAAGAGGGGTGCAGTGGAAGCTGGGATGGAGTAGATGGAATTGAAGTCAATGGGGTAGAAGGGGCAGGGGAGTAGGAAGGGGTATTTGGGGAGGGGGGATGGGAAGGTGGGTTTGGGGAGGGCATGGCTTGACCCACTGGGGTCGCTGACAAGTGTGATGTAGCAGGGGCAGGGGAATCGTTGGGGAGACGCAAATGTGGAAGGGACAGGGGGGTTTTGGGAGGCTGAGGCAGGAGGGATGTATAGGAGGGCTGAGTTGGGGAGGATGCGACCTGGGAGGTGACCTGGGAGGTGGCCTGGGAGGTGGTGGCCTGGGGGTGGTTGGTGTGTGTGTGTGTGTGTGTGTGTGTGTGTGTGTGTGTGTGTGTGTGTGTGTGTGTGTGTGTGTGTGTGTGTGTGTGTGTGTGTGTGTGTGTGTGTGTGTGTGTGTGTGTGTGTGTGTGTGTGTGTGTGTGTGTGTGTGTGTGTGTGTCTGTGTGTGTGTACTCACCTATATGCACTCACCTATATGTGCTTGCAGGATCGAGCATTGACTCTTGGATCCCGCCTTTCTAGCTATCGGTTGTTTACAGCAATGACTCCTGTCCCATTTCCCTATCATACCTAGTTTTAAAAGTATGAATAGTATTTGCTTCCACAACCTGTTCCCCAAGTGCATTCCATTTTTCTACTACTCTCACGCTAAAAGAAAACTTCCTAACATCTCTGTGACTCATCTGAGTTTCCAGTTTCCACCCATGTCCCCTCGTTCTGTTATTATTACGTGTGAACATTTCATCTATTTCCACTTTGTCAATTCCCCTGAGTATTTTATATGTCCCTATCATATCTCCTCTCTCCCTTCTTTTCTCTAGTGTCGTAAGGTTCAGTTCCTTCAGCCGCTCTTCATATCCCATCCCTCGTAACTCTGGGACAAGCCTCGTCGCGAACCTCTGAACCTTCTCCAGTTTCTTTATGTGTTTCTTCAGGTGGGGGCTCCATGATGGCGCGGCATACTCTAAGACGGGTCTCACGTAGGCAGTGTAAAGCGCCCTAAAAGCTTCCTCATTTAGGTTTCTGAATGAAGTTCTAATTTTCGCCAGTGTAGAGTACGCTGCTGTCGTTATCCTATTTATATGTGCCTCAGGAGTTAGATTAGGTGTCACATCCACTCCCAGGTCTCTTTGTCGAATCGTTACAGGTAGGCTGTTCCCCTTCATTGTGTACTGTCCCTTTGGTCTCCTGTCACCTGATCCCATTTCCATAACTTTACATTTTCTGGTGTTAAACTCCAGTAGCCATTTCCCTGACCATCTCTGCAGCCTGTTTAAGTCCTCTTGGAGGATCCTACAATCCTCGGCTGTCACAACTCTTCTTATTAATTTTGCGTCATCTGCAAACATTGACATGTATGATTCTACTCCTGTAAACATATCATTTACGTAAATTAGAAAGAGGATTGGTCCCAGCACCGATCCTTGAGGTACTCCACTTGTTACTGTTCGCCAGTCCGACTTTTCGCCCCTTACCATTACCCTCTGGCTCCTTCCTGTTAGGTAGTTCTTCACCCATACTAGGGGCCTTTCCGCTTACTCCTGCCTGCCTCTCAAGTTTGTATAGCAGTCTCATGTGCGGTACCGTATCAAAGGCCTTTTGGCTGTCAAGAAATATGCAGTCTGCCCAGCCTTATCCTTGTTACTTTATCATAGAATTCTAAAAGGTTTGTTAGGCATGATTTCCCTGTCCAGAACCCATGTTGGTGCTTGTTTACAAACCCAATGCTCTCCAGGTGCTCAACAAGTCTTAGCCTAATTATTCTTTCAAGTATTTTGCAGGGGATGCTTGTCAGTGATACGGGTCTGTAGTTAAGTGCCTCCTCCCTATCACCTTTTTTGAAAATCGGTACGACATTTGCCTCCTTCCAGCAACTGGGCAATTCTCCCGACATAAGTGACTCATTAAAGATCATTGCCAGAGGCACGCTGAGAGCCTGCGCTGCCTCTTTAAGTATCCACGGTGATACTTTGTCTGGTCCAACAGCTTTATTTGCATCCAGTGTTGTCAACTGTTTCATTTCATCCTCTGCTGTCACCTCTATATCTGATAGTCTTTCATCTTGGGTAATCTCTTCTAACAATGGGAGCTGCTCAGGCTCGGTTGTGAACACTCCATGGAATTTTGCATTCAGTACCTCGCAGATTTCCTTGTCGCTTTCTGTATATGCCCCTTCTGTTTTCCTCAGTCTTGTCACTTGGTCATTTACCGACATCTTCCTTCTTATATGGCTATGTAGTAATTTTGGTTGCTTTTTCGCTTTGACTGCAATATCGTTCTCATAATTTCTTTCCGACACTCGTCTTATGTTAATGTAATCATTCCTAGCTCTGTTACATCTAATCCTGTTGTCCTCTGTCCTTTGTCTTCTGTACTTCCTCCACTCCCTCCTGCTTCTCACCTTTGCTTCCTTACACTGTCTATTAAACCATGGGTTATTATATTCCCTCCTGCTTTTTTCCTTTATTGTTGGAATAAATCTATCTTCAGCCTCCTTGCATTTCAATATGACTTGGTTCATCATACCTTGCACTGTTTTTCCTCTAAGTTCTTCCTCCCACTGCACTTCTCCCAGGTAGTCCCTTATCCTTCTGTAGTCCCCTTTTCTGTAATCAAGTCTCCTTTCCCGGACCTCTTGTCCTTTGGTCACAATTTTAAGCTCCATCATGTAGTCAAAGACTAGGACACAATGGTCACTAGCTCCTAGTGGTATTTCATGTTCCAACTGCTCGATGTCTTCTACATTTTGAGTGATAATGAGATCTAATAGGCTGGGCGTATCCCCTCCTCTCTCCCTAGTATCTTCTTTCACATGCTGTGTTAGGAAATTCCTGTCAATAACGTCTACCAGCTTCGCTCCCCAGGTCTCCTCCCCGCCATGTGTGTGTGTGTGTGTGTGTGTGTGTGTGTGTGTGTGTGTGTGTGTGTGTGTGTGTGTGTGTGTGTGTGTGTGTGTGTGTGTGTGTGTGTGTGTGTGTGTGTGTGTGTGTGTGTGTGTGTGTGTGTGTGTGTGTATGTGAGTGTGTGTGTGTGTGTGTGTGTGTGTGTGTGTGTGTGTGTGTGTGTGTGTGGAAGCAAGCTAGTGGAGACATCTGGGACGCCAGAATGTCGGTACCGTGTAAGAATCATCCGCCAGTTATGGCTGCTATAAGGAAGGCGGTACTTCAAGGACACAGGGTGGCCGGAAACGCACAAGGGCTGGTTGTGTGGAGGACCAGAGGACATATGTGACAGATGTGGATTTGGGAGTTGACATTTGGCTCCTGTAAGTCACCTTGTGTGAGACATACACCAACGGTCACCTTGTGTGAGACATACACCAACGGTCACCTTGTGTGAGACATACACCAACGGTCACCTTGTGTGAGACATACACCAACGGTCACCTTGTGTGAGACATACACCAACGGTCACCTTGTGTGAGACATACACCAACGGTCAACTTGTGTGAGACATACACCAACGGTCACCTTGTGTGAGACATACACCAACGGTCACCTTGTGTGAGACATACACCAACGGTCACCTTGTGCGAGACATACACCAACGGTCACCTTGTGCGAGACATACACCAACGGTCACCTTGTGCGAGACATACACCAACGGTCACCTTGTGCGAGACATACACCAACGGTCACCTTGTGTGAGACATACACCAACGGTCAACTTGTGTGAGACATACACCAACGGTCACCTTGTGTGAGACATACACCAACGGTCACCTTGTGTGAGACATACACCAACGGTCACCTTGTGCGAGACATACACCAACGGTCACCTTGTGCGAGACATACACCAACGGTCACCTTGTGTGAGACATACACCAACGGTCACCTTGTGTGAGACATACACCAACGGTCACCTTGTGTGTGACATACACCAACGGTCCCCTTGTGTGAGACATACACCAACGGTCACCTTGTGTGAGACATACACCAACGGTCACCTTGTATGAGACATACACCAACGGTCACCTTGTGTGAGACATACACCAACGGTCACCTTGTGTGAGACATACACCAACGGTCACCTTGTGTGAGACATACACCAACGGTCACCTTGTGTGAGACATACACCAACGAGGACACCGAGGGAAAGTGCTTCCTTCACTTTTACTGCAACACTGACAACGATAAACTCCCGATACTTAGAAGTAACTTCCATAATAATGCTGAAGCGATTGATAAGAAAGATAATGAAACAGCTGATGAAAATAATGAGGCGGCAAGTTCTGTGAATAAAGAAGAATCTATTGAAGAGATTGTTGAGGAAATACTCAGTGTGAATAGTGACGCAATAATTAAGGTACAGACTGACGGCCACAAGGCATAGGAAGAGTTGCAGGAGGAACAGAAGGTTTTGATATAGCAATTTGTAAATCTTAAACAAACATTATAAAATACACGTACAGGCTCGCCGCAGGTGCTCATGCAGGTGCTCATGTGAGGGATGCAGGAGCTCATGAGAGTGATGCAGGTGTTCATGTGAGGGATGCAGGTGCTCATGTGAGGGATACATGTGCTCATGTGAGGGATGCAGGTGCTCATGAGAGGGATGCTGGTGCTCATGAGAGGGATGCAGGTGCTCATGAGAGGGATGCAGGTGCTCATGGGAGGGATGCAGGTGCACATGAGAGGGATGCAGGTGCTCATGACAGAGATGCAGGTGCGCATGAGAGTGATGCAGGTGCTCATGAGAGGGATGCAGGTGCTCATGAGAGGGATGCAGCTGCTCATGAGAGGGATGCAGGTGCTCGTGAGAGGGATGCAGGTGCTCATGAGAGGGATGCTGGTGCTCATGAGAGTGATGCAGGTGCTCATGAGAGGGATGCAGGTGCTCATGAGAGGGATGCAGGTGCTCATGAGAGGGATGCAGGTGCTCATGAGAGGGATGCAGGTGCTCGTGAGAGGGATGCAGGTGCTCATGAGAGGGATGCTGGATGCTATGTATGGACTTTTCCTAAAATAAACTACTATTATTATTATTATTATTATTATAACTATCTGTAACCGGCCACGCGTTGCTGTGGCTCTGCAACACATGTGCATTGCTGAGCACAGAAACCTTCCCTTGTCTCCCAGTCCTCCCCACCGTCCCCTCTCCCCTGTCCTCTCGTCCTCCCAATCATTCCCCGTCCCCTCATCCTCCCCACCATCCCTCACTCCCATTTCCTCCTGTCCTCCGCACCATTCTTCATTCCCCTGTCCCTTCGTCCCCACCATTTCCAACTCACCCCGTCCCCTCGTATTCCCCACCATCACCCCCGCCTCTGTCCCCTCGTCCTCCCCACCATCCCCCACTCCCGTCCCCTCATCCTCCCCACCATTCCCCACTCTCTCGTCTGATACAGCTCAATTCCAACGCAATGTCACAGAAAATAATTAAATCAAAATTAAAATAAATGGAATTCTATGAAATTTCAATTTGTCAATGCAATTGGAAACATTGAAATGGAATAGTAACATATTTAGTATAGCCTCTGTTGCTATTATGAGCAACAGGTGGCGCTCTTAACCCCCCCAAAAATGCTTTTACCTGTCACAAGTGTGGTATCTATATAGTAGGTATATAAAAACACTCATATATTCGAATGGAACGTTGTGTCAAAATTTCAAAGCAATCTGGGAAGAACTTTTGGAGATTACAGCATGTGTTGCTTTTATATGCAACAGATGCACTGTTTTAAAAAAAAAACATGTTTTTTCCTGTCATCGGTGAAGCATGAATATAGTAGGTATACAAAAACGCGCGCCTATTCGAATGCAACTTTGTGTCAAAATTTCAAAGGAATCGGTAAAGAGGTTTCGATGATTTCCCTCACATGAAAAACACATGAAAAAAGCAGTTTTTAAAGTTAGTATGTTTTTGTCCCGTCACAGACGTGACATCTATATAGTATGTATATATAAACCCGCTCGGATGCGAAAAGAATATTGTGTGATAATTTCAAAGCAATCGGTGAAGATGTTGGTGTATGGGGGGGTGGAGGGTGAGGGTAAGCAGTGATGGGATGTTGGTGTATGGGGTGGTGGAGGGAGAGGGCAAGCAGTGATGGGATGTTGGTGTATGGGGTGGTGGAGGGAGAGGGTAAGCAGTGATGGGATGTTGGTGTATGGGGGGTGGAGGAGAGTGAGGGTAAGCAGTGATGGGATGTTGGTGTATGGGGTGGAGGAGAGTGAGGGTAAGCAATGATGGGATGTTGGTGTATGGGGTGGAGGAGGGTGAGGGTAAGCAGTTTTTTTTTTTTTATTATTATTTTCTACCACAGACGTGGCCACACATTTACAATGCTAACCAGAATATATACATTTTCTTCTGTCCTCCATGGACAGGGTTAGAGAAGTGTTAAACATATAGTTCAAGGGTTTATTGAACACTCAACCACAGAAGGTGATTCGGTGCTTTTAAAGTGCTAAGCTAACCTACATACGTAAATACATAGATACACAGATTTATGTTTGCCCTACATAAAGTGTTAGATGTGTCTTTTACATAGTGTCATTAATGTACATTCACAGAGGTGAAATGTAATTCTGATCAGCTTCCATATATACTTTATACCCATACATATACATACACACACACACATATACATACATATATACACACACACACATGCATTCACATTCATTTGTCTCATTTACTCTGACAGGGTGAGGTAGCTGATAAAGAAACTAGTGTGCAATTAAGCACTTAATCACTGAAGGTGATGAAGGTGCTTTTACAAGCTCAGGTTATATAGTTACATCATATATATACATTGTATGATTGATATATTACATGGTCAATCTTGGATACAAGTCCAATATATCATCAAGTGTTCCAGTACTCATATAGTAACTACAGAGTTCAGCATACCTTAGCCCAGGAGGGCGAAAGTCAGTCAGTATGGGACATTCTACAATATAATGTTCAAGAGACTGCATGTTTTCTCTTTCACAAAGTTGACACATTGTGTACTCGACATTTGGGTTTTGAGAAAGCTGCCAGATACGTCTATATCCCAGGCGTATTCTGGCCACTATAACATCACATTGCCGGGTTCTTGTTCTATTAGGTCCCATATGTGAATGTCTCCTCACGATATCTATCATAATATTTAATGCTACAACTTTCAGGTCTTTGAGAATTTGTTAGGTCGGTGAGATTTTCATTAGATATTTGTTTAAGTATTCTCTTTGTCACTGCTAATGAAACACCCATATCAATTTCTACCACTGGTTTTCTGCAGGCTGACTTAGCAAGCACATCAACAGTGTCATGCCTTGAGATGCCAACATGTGATGATATCCATAGGAATTTAATCTCAAATCTGTTTTCTTTGGCAGCTAAAACATTCATTCGAATATCACTGACTATTTTCTGGGTGTCACTACTATGTGCGTTCAATGCCAGGAGTGCACTCTGCGAGTCACAGTATATAAGTCCACTGCCTTTGTCTTTTAAAAATTCAGTGGCAAGGTATAGGCCTGCAAGTTCGGTTTGAGTTGTACTTGCCCAGTCATTGACGCGCTTCATTGCTGTATGTACGAGAGAAGATTGTTCAAATATGTTACATGCACATCCGGTACATCGTCCTCCTTCTTCTACAGAGCCGTCGGTATAGCACTGATAAACATCGTTACCCATACTCTGAGTACTTTCAGTGATGCTGCACAGTGTTAACTGTTTTAGTAATGTAGTGTGCACACTATCTTTCTTGGGCGCATTTACAAAATCAACTGATAGATCCCAGTTATCCCATGGAGTAATTGGCTGATTAATCATTAGTTGAGTTGGGCACATATTTAATATTTTGATGGAGTTGGCTACCTTGTAGAACCAATATACATAATCAGATTTCGTTCTTCTTCTATAGACCTTAGATGAGTGCAGCATATTAGAAAGTTTAGCTTGAAACTTCATGTGTTGTCTAGATCTACTCAATGCCTTCACGCCGAAAACAGTGCTAATAGACACAATTCTCTCACTTATGGTAGGTAATTTTAACTCTGCTCTCATATTAACTATTCTCGTGGACTTTGGAGCCCCAAGGATGAGACGCATAGCTTCATTTTGCAAGGTTTCAACAGATTTCAGCTCTTTGTCAGTATACAGTGTGAGATGTAGAGCATTGTAGTCAATCACAGAGCGTATAAATGATACATAAAACATTCTAGCAAGTCTCACGTTAAGTCCATGATTGACACCAACAAGGACCCGCAAGGGCTTTAATCTCTCCCAAAGTCTCCTCTTGAGAGAAGAAAGGTACCCAGGGTCGTTAATGGGGACACCAAGGTATCTGTAAGACTCGCAGTTCTCAAGTGCTCGCCCATCTATATGATAATTGGGTGGTGGAATACCACATGGAATGATGGCACGAGTTTTTTGTACAGAGATAAGGAGGCCACATTCCTCAGCTCTAGTAGCAAAAGCGTCGAGCAGAACATGCATTCTAGGCTCGGTGGCAGCCTGTAAACATATACCATCAGCATAACAAATGACAGTGTCTTCATTATTAGTTGGAAGATCTTTAATAAGGTTATGCATCAGAACGTTGAACAACAAGGGGCTGAGGACCCATCCTTGTGGAGTTCCCAGTTCAAAGTGTTTGCTCTCTGTGCTTTTAACACCATTAAACAAAACATATGCTGTTCGATTAGACAAATAGCCCTTTATCCATTTCAGTAATTTTCCTTGTATTCCCAGCTCGGCAAGCTGTTCCAGTATGATTTCTCTGTTTGCTGTATTAAAAGCTGCTGCTAGGTCGATGAAGACTGTTTGAGGGGAAGCTTCAATATGTGCGAAGTACTCAGCACAACAGTGTTGTGTACTGAGCCCAGGCATAAATCCAAACAGTTGAGGTGACAGGTGCCCCTGTATACGATACATGAGTCGGTTAAGAACAATACGTTCAAGCACTTTACAAACACACGATGTTAGAGATATGGGTCTATAATTATCTGAATGTGGTTTGGGGATGGGAACAATGACACTCTTTGTCCAAGCATCAGGTAATACTCCTTCACGTAAACTCATTCTGTACAACACTAATAGTGGATTACCTGGTATGTGTGAGACTTATCTCAGTAGACTGTAAGTAATACCGTCCTCTCCAGGAGCAGTTGATTTTCCCATCTTTAGTGCATGATTTAATTCCCATTCAGTTACATCATTAAGGTCCGACACGTCGATAGCTGTACAGGCAAGATTGATGGTTCGTTGTCTGTTGGGGCGTGTGTCATCAAGTTTGTGCTGTATGTTAATTGGGAGTGAGTCGTAGCTCGATGTTAGTGCCCATTGATCAAGGACGATGTTTGCTTGTTCTAGTGGGCTGTGGTGCAGCGGTTTGGTTGGGCTGCTTCTAGAGATTTTTCGTATCTTTTCCCAAACTTCAACAAGTGTTGTTTGCTCATTTATACTTTGTAGGAACTCTTCCCAATGTTTATTACGTATGACGTTGCTCATGTCTCTCACCTCTCTATTTGCAACTAGAAATGCATGCAAGTCACCTTGTGCTTTGGTTCGTTTGTACGTATCTCCAAGTTGCTTTACTCGTTCATGTTCTTTAACAAATACGGGGTCAAGGACCCACTTGGGTGGTGGTAGGTGTTGCCCACTTCTGCTAGGCTTACGACCTGTTCCCCAACACACCCATGTGTCATAGTAGTTGGATTCGCCGCTCTGCTACCGGAGGGCGCTGACGTTCGGCCCGGGCTGTCAGTGTTGACCTGTACCTGCTGCGTGGTGGTCGTCTTGTTGACGGTGTGGTGCGGCCATTGGCCGGGGCCTGGTGGGTGTCATGGCGTCGACTAGTGGTGGCCGTGTTCGCCGGGTCGACACCGCCCGGCTTGATTTCTCGGCCCCCATTGACTGGCCCTTGGTGGAGGTTGCCCTTATGGACGTCATGCGTGTTGAGTACCAAGATCTCTACGGTGTTGAGAAACTTTCCCCTACCAGAGTGGCGGTGACGTTCTCCTCGGCGCAGGTGTATCAGCTGTTTGTGCGTCGATGGGGTACACGAACGCATGTACTTCCAGGTTCTGCTGTGTCGGTGGAGGTCTCCGATCCGTGGGGCCCCCTGACGTATGTGAGCGTTCATGGTGCGCCGGTGCAGTTTCCTGAGGAGGAGCTGTCCGCCGCGTTCCGTCGGTATGGTGAGGTGGTGGGGCAGCGTCATGCCTGTCTGCTTAGTGGGCGCCTGAAGGGGCTCCGTATGGGTGCCCGTACTTTGCGCATGCGGCTCTCTGGGGCTATTCCCTCTCGGGTGGCTGTGTGTGGGTTTTATGTGCGTGTGTTCTACCAGGGGCAGACTCACTCCTGTTTCCGGTGTGGTGAGGTAGGCCATTTCGCTGCAGCTTGCCGTGCCCCTCGCCCGGAGGACCCATCGGTTTTCCATGCGGATGATTTTCCACTTCTGCCGGAGGCTGGGGCGCCCCCAGCGGGCCCGGGCTCTGTGGGTGTGCCTCTGGAGGCGTCGTCCCCAGCTGTCCCTACCTCTCCGTCTGCTGCTGGGTCCTCTGCTCTGTCTGTTGACTCTGATGCTCTCGCGGCTCCTGCTTCGGGTGCGCCTATGCTGGTGGCGGCGGAGGTACATCGCGACCCGAGTGTCTCCTTGGAATCCGACGTGTGTGGTGTAGTGCCGGAGGGCGACCCGTGTGCAGTGGCCAGTGTGCTTCCCGAGGCCAGGGGCGGTGTTGATACTGTGTCTCCTGAAGGCCAGCCTAGCGGTGTTCCTGATGCTGGTGCCGTGGCGCAGCCGCCTGCTGTCGCTTGTGCTGTGCCTCATGTGGTTGCATTGGGCTCTTCTGTTCCTCGACGAAAGCGCGCTCCGAGGGATCGGTCGCACAGCAGGGGCCCCCCTGGGAAGAGGATCGAGGCTTCGGGTGGTGTGCCTTTGGCTGGTGCTCCTCCCTCCGCTTCTCCAGTGGTTCCTCCTCCCCCTTCGGAAGCGGGATCTGGGGATGAGCGGGGCATTGAGCGTGGTGTCGGGCTCGGGGCGGCGGAGGCAGTGGAAAAACTGTGGATGGTGTCCTCGACGCCTGGGGCGCCCTCTTCGCATGGTGTGTCTCCTGTGATTTTGAAGGCGGTTCCTGGCCGGTCGTCTTCCAGGGTGCGGCAGGGGGTTGAGCCTGGTGGTGTGGATGTGGCTCCCGCTGCGGGTGCGGTTGTGTCCCCTGGGGGACGCGTTGGGTTGGGGATGTCCTGAGGTTCTCCCGATGGCGCCCTCTGTTGTCTGTGCGTCTTTGAATGTTCGTGGTTTGAATGATCTTGGGGTCCAGTTGGGCCTGTTGGATGTTCTGCAGGAGCAGCGTGTGGTTGTGGCTCTGATCCAGGAGCATAATGTTCGTGAGGTGTCTGTGCTGCAGTGTTTAAGTGCGCATTTTCATGTTGTGCTCAACCCGCCGAGGACGTCCTTCGGGGGGACGCTTATGTTGTTTTCTAGGAGGGCTTCCTTCTCCGTGCTTCACACGGAGATGGATGAAGATGGGCGGGTTTTGTTTGTGAGGGTTGAGTTTTTGGGGGTCGTTCTTCCGTTCCTGACGGTGTACGCCCCCTCGGGGGTGGCTCGCCGTCGGGAACGGGAGGAGTTTTTTCGGGTGGGGCTTCTCCCTTTCCTGCGTCATGATACGCGGAGTATGGTTTTTGGTGGTGATTTTAACTGTGTGACGAGTGCGCGGGACTGTAGTAGCGCCCGCCCGCAGAATGTCTCGGGTGCGCTGCTGGAGGTGGTGCGTTCTTGCGGTTTCAAGGATGCTGCTGTGCTCTATGGGGGCGAGTTGTCCTTTACTTTTGCTGCGCATGGGGCGCGTTCGCGGATTGATCGCGTGTATGTTACTGGCGGGGGGTGTTCTGTGTTTGCTTTCCACACTGTCCCGGTTGCTTTCTCGGACCATAGTCTCGTGGTGGTCCGGGTTGGTGTGCCCAGTCAGGTACGGGTCGGCGCGGGGTGGTGGAAGCTGAATTGTGGGTTGTTGCGTTCTCCGAGGGTTTGTGGGCAGTTTCGGGTTTGGTGGTTCGGGGTTCTCGCCCGGCGGTGTGATTTTCCTTCTGTTTTAGATTGGTGGGAGTGGTGTAAGGAGCAATGTCGGTTGTTTTTTCGGGTGGCTGCCAAACGTGAGGCTGCTGGAAGGTTTGGGTTGCTGCGGTTGTTCCAGGCGAGGCTTTCGCGGTTGTATGTGCGGTACAATGCTGGGATTGACTGTTTTGGGGAGATTGCGGAGTGTAAGGAGCGTATTTGTGGTTTGCGGAATGAGTGGGCCGAGGGTGTTCGTGTGCGTGCTCGTGTGAGTGAACGTGTTGACGGGGAACGGCTCTCTCCTTATCTTTTAGGGAAGGTGAAGGCTGCGCAGGACGGTGTTCTTTTTACGGCTCTGCAACGGCCGGATGGGTCTGTTGTTTCGGACACCGGTGGTGTGTTGCATTATGTGCGGCAAGAGTTGGTTGCGCTCTATGGGGAGGTGGTAGGGGACGACGCGATTGCGGAAGGTTTTTTGGGTGGTTGTGCTCCAGGGTTGTCTGCTGCTGATTGTGTTGGTTTGGAGGAAGATGTTTCGTTGGGGGAGCTTTTCGGTGTGGTGAGGTCGTTTCGTTCCGGGAAGGTGCCGGGCTCGGATGGTCTTCCTGTCGAGTTTTATGTCGCCTTTTGGGATGTGTTGGGTGATGTTCTTTTGGAGGTGGTCCGGACTTGCCTCCGGGGGTGCGTTCTGCCCGTATCTCAGTGTGTTGGGATTGTGCGGCTGCTCCCGAAGCCGGGCGATTTGCGGTTCTTCTCGAACTGGAGACCCATTACTTTGTTGAATGTGGACTATAAGATCCTGTCCAAGATTTTAGCTGGTCGGTGTCGCCGTGTGGTTGCGTCTGTGGTTTCCGTGGAACAGTTTTGTGGTGTTCCAGGTCGCTCGTTACTGCAGTGCAATGCGTTATTTCGGGATGTGCTTCTGTACGTGTCGGGCTCTCGCTTGTCTGCAGCGATGCTTTGCCTGGATTGGTCTAAGGCTTTTGACCGTGTTTCGTTAGCTTTTGTTTTTCGTGTGTTAGAGAGGCTTGGTTTTCCGCCTTTGTTTGTTCGTTGGGTGCGTATGTTGTACGCTCAGTGTTGCAGTCGGGTTTGCATCAATGGGTTCTTGAGTGCTCCTTTCCCTGTCCGCCGTTCGGTGAGGCAGGGTTGTCCGCTTTCCATGCTCCTTTATGTGCTCTTTCAGGAGCCTTTTTTTCGGGCGGTCAAGGCTTGTGCGTTGATCCGTCCCCCCCGGCTGCCTTCTGATCTTCGGTTACCCATCTGCGGTTATGCGGATGATACCATCCTGTTCGTGGCCTCTGCTGGTTCTGTTCGGGCTGTCCAGGTTGTGGTTGAGAGGTTTGAGTTAGCCACTGGGGCCCAGGTCAATCGTGCCAAATCTGGTCTTATGGGTATCGGTGGGTGGTCCTCTTGCCTTGTGTGGGAGGGGTCTTGGTTTCCGGTGGTCTCCTCTCTGCGTGTTCTGGGGATCACCTGGTTCGCTTCTTACGAGAGATCTTTGGAATTTAATTGGGGTGCGGTTTCTCGTAGTGTTGGTGTTGCGGTTGGGTTGTTGGCTGCGCGCCCGTTAACAATTTATCAGCGGGCGTTGCTTGTTACTCGTAAAGTTCTGTCACGTGTCTGGTTCGTGGCTCGGTGTTTCCCCCTAGATCGCCGGCTGGCTCTGGGGTTGGAACGTCAGGTTTATAGGTACGTGTGGTGTGGTCGTTACCACCCGGTTCGTCGCTCGACGTTGGTGTTAGCGGTGCGGGAAGGTGGGGTTGGTATTCCTGATGTGTTTACCAGGGCTCGGGCGCTGTTCTGGGTCTCGTTGCGTCAGGGTTTAGCGTTGGGTGGGGGGCTCAATGCTTTGTGTATTTTTTATTGTTCGGTCCGGTTTAGTTTTTTGGTGGATTGCGGTGTTTGTCGGGAGGTGGCCTTTTGTACCCCTCCTGTTTACTCCTGGGCGGTAGACATTCTTCGGGCTGTCTGTCGTTGTCCGGGTTATATGTCTCTCTCAGTGAAGGCGATTTATGGGGTTCTATTTTGTCATGTTCAGCCGCGGGTGGAGTCTTTATTCCCGTGTTGGGATTGGGGGGAGGTATGGGCGGCGTTAGGGGCGCGGTTTTTGGCACCGCAGCAGCGGGAGTTGTTGTTTCGCATGTTGCATTTGTCGTTGGCGACAAATGACCGGTTGTGCATGCTGGGTTTGCGTGCCTCTGACGCATGTGTCCACTGTGGTTTGCCTGAAACTCAGTTACATGTTTTCTATTTTTGTGAGAGGCTGAGTGGTTTGCTTGATTGGTTTCGTGCTGTGTTGGCCGTGGTTTGTGGGCCGGGATGTCGGGGTAGTTTTTTGCCGTTTTTGTTTTTGTCTTTTCCGCGGGGCTCTCGACGGGTGCGTAATACGCTATGTCTTCTTGTCGCTGACTATGTGTATTGTGTGTGGGTTGGCCGAAGGGAGGGTTATGGGGTTGATAGGGTTTTGGGGTTTTTGAGAGGGCACTTACGGTTCACCTGGTGGTGGCTGCAGCGTGCTTTTCTGGATGATTTTTGTGGTTGGTTTACTGGTGCGTATGTTCGTGGGGCTGCTTTTGAGTGATTGGTCGTGGGTTGGGCTCGTGGATGTTGGCTGTGGGTTGGTTGGGTGGGTCTTGTTCCGGTTTGTTTTCGGTCCCTGGTCCTCCGATGGGCCTCCTCGGCGGGGGTTGGGCGGGGTGTGTGTGTGTGTGGTTGTTTTGTTTCTGTTGTGGTTGCTCCTGTGGGTGTGTGTTTCGTTTGGGTGTGCTTGTGTGTGGGTGTGGTTTTTATGTTTTCCCTAGCTCCTGCGTGGGCCTTTTTGTTTGCCTTGTATGGGTTTTATGTTTTGTGCATTTTTGTTCTTTATGGTATGTATGCTTGTATGCTCCTATGTCTTTGGAGCGTGCCTCTTCTGTCTTTTGTGATTTTCTGTGTGGGGGGGGGGTGCCCGGGCTATGTTTTGTCCTCCCCCCCCCCCCTTTTCATGTACTACTGTTCCTGTGTTATGAGTGTTTTTTTGCCATTACTGATTGTTATTTCTCTTTTTATGTGCCATGTACATTGCCTTGTGCTATTTATGTATTATTTATCTGTTCTTTCTTGATTTGTGTTTTGTGTTCTGCCTTTGTATTATGTCATTTTAATTATGCTTGAGGAAACGGAGTAAGAAAAAAGAAATGTACTCAGTTATTTCTGTTTGACTTTCAATGTATGTATTTCCATGTTTTTTGTTTAATGTAGTTTTGTAATTTTGCCTCTTAGGGGTTTCGGAGGCCTGTTCTGTACTTTTATGCACCTGTGTTTGGGTTGTTGGGCTGGGCTTGTATGTGCGTTCTCCTTTTGTATTTCTGTACTTAAGGTTGTGTGGATGTGCCTATGTTTTATGTTATTTCTATTGTGTGCTATTTATGTCATGTTCTGTTTTTTGTGGTACTTACTGTCCCCGTTTCTGGGTTCTCTTTTTTTTGTGCCTTGTGGCATGTGTTTTCTTTCTTGGTTTTTGTTGGGTATGTTTAGTGTATCCGTGGTTTACTTCCTTTGTTATATTGTCCTGTGTATGTTCATAACTTGTTTGTTCGGCGGGTGTCTGTTTTGTACATTGTGTATTCTTTTATAAAAATAAAAAAAAAAAGTCATAGTAGGTAGTAATCGTATCAACGAGATCTCTGGAGAAGGCTTCTACATTCGTTATTGTGTAATCTTGATACCATTTTGATATACAATTAATAAAGTGGTCATGCAAGCCATATGGAATATTCATTTTCCGTCTCTGATGTCTATTAGGTACATCACACTGTACCTCATAGGAAGCAGAAACTGCAAAATCTAAGTGATTTACCAACGAACATTCCATCCTATCTTGCACAAGGTTTCTACCCATTACATAATCAAGTCTGCCTCCCAATAAATGAGTTTGGGTATCCGTAGTATACACGGTTAATCTGTTGTCATAAACATATTTGATAAATTTGCATCCATTATCGTTGTTAGTACTATCTCCCAGCGTAATATGTCTAGCATTAAAATCTCCCATGTATATTGTCCCATGATTGTCTAGATCTGGGAACAATGTTACATTGAGTTTCTGGCTTCTGGCATATACGTTGAGGAATGAAAAGTGGCCTGCCGTAGTTTGTACATGAGTGATGGTACTGTGTGTGTACATTGTGTGACGTGCTCACAAGAATGTTCGGTAAATCACGTCTGACGTATGTTAATAGGCCTGTGGCGTCACTGTTATTATAGGATGCATACCCTCTGATTTTTGGTGGGGTTTTGTTTATCATATTGGACGTGTAGGGCTCCTGTAAAGCAATTATATCTATGTTGTTACAGGTAACATATGCAATTAGGTCATTCAGTCTTTTGTTGATGCTACGAATGTTCCAACTGAGAAACCTAATGGTTCTTGTGTCAACAGCAGCCATCGTCTTGGTGTTGTTCCTCCCTGGGACAGGTGGTCCCATTGTTGTCCTCGTCCCACTTACACAATGCGTCAATAAGTGACTCTACGACGTAAAGAGCCACACCAACCTGGCGTTTGGTGTCGTCAGGAACATCTGGTGACATCATCAGATTCTTGATCACTGAGCAACTCGGGATGGTCCGCGAGTGAATGCTCTCTGTAAGTCGTATGGCATAATTACTGTCACTCAGAATATTATCTTTTTCATTCTCGTACTTGGCTTGAGCGCGTTCCTTAAGGTCATGAATCATTTTAAAATATGCTGATGCAGGTCGACTTCCTTTTCCAGTTAATGTTTCTGTGTCACTATTACTGCTGTCATCCCTGAGTTGACTGACGACGTCGCTGCCACCGCCTCCGTTGTCGCTCTCATCTCTGCTGTCGCCGCTGCTGCTGCCGCCGCCGCCGCTGCCGCCGCTGCCGCCGCTGCCGTCACCACCACCACAGGAACCT
Source organism: Procambarus clarkii (assembly GCF_040958095.1). Lineage (NCBI taxonomy): Eukaryota > Metazoa > Arthropoda > Malacostraca > Decapoda > Cambaridae > Procambarus > Procambarus clarkii. The sequence continues at coordinate 6,604,887 of NC_091195.1, read as the reverse complement.
TTACCAGTGCGGGCCACGGCTGTGACACAGCTGCATGGAGGCTGCTGTATCTCTTGTGAAGGAGTCCGACGTAGCGTCTGTATAATTTCAGTCAGTTCTGCTACCTGTGCTTGCAAGGTTGCCAACTGTCCATTAACTGTTGTCTCAGGCTGTTGTGTGTTGTCAGTGGCGTTGCTGGTACTGTCACCACTATGGGATGGGTCAACAGTACTAGAGCCGGCATCAGTAGACACTTGTTGTGTCTCGGGCACTTGCCTCCTTGTGCCAAGGGAGGCTGGCCGTTTGGTACAGTCTGAGTGCCAGATGGTGACTCCTTCCATACCACATGTGAAACACTTCAGCGGCGGTTTAGACGGAGCCACAGATTCAGGATGTTGCCCTGCTTCTGTTGCAGTGTTCTGTTGCTCCTGTTCCTGCTTTCTTTGGTCTCTGGTCTTCTTATACTGACAGTCCTTCAGTGGATGAGGACCGGAACAGAGAGCACACTTGGGTGTGGAGCACAAGCAGTACTTAGCTATGTGGCCACTGCCACAGCACTCGTAACACTCCACAGGGTTCGGTTCCCACACCCTGAACGTGCTGGGGCGCGTATACAACCCACCAAACCAATGCCGGTCAGGTGGCGGATCAGGCTTTTTCCAGACTATTCTGGTGTGTGTCTACAGACTATGACTATTTGATCAGTAGGCTTACCATTCTTGGTCAATCTTCGTGCTCTGTGTACCCCGTCTAATTCATAGGCCCACTCTAGTGGATACCCGTGACTGTACCTGTAGACTAGGTATTCATCCATCTTCTTGTTCCGTGTTGGATTATCTAGAGGGGAGAGCTTTACATCACCTATTTTCCCTTGTAGAAGAGCCTCCACAACCTCTTGTTTCTATGTTGGTGTATTGGGTGGAGGAGGGAGAGGGTAAGCAGTGATGGGATGTTGGTGTATGGGGTGGTGGAGGGAGAGGGTAAGCAGTGATGGGATGTTGGTGGATGGGGTGGTGAAGGGAGAGGGTAAGCAGTGATGGGATGTTGGTGTATGGGGTGGTGGAGGGAGAGGGTAAGCAGTGATGGGATGTTGGTGTATGGGGTGGTGGAGGGAGAGGGTAAGCAGTGATGGGATGTTGGTGGATGGGGTGGTGAAGGGAGAGGGTAAGCAGTGATGGGATGTTGGGGTATGGGGTGGTGAAGGGAGAGGGTAAGCAGTGATGGGATGTTAGTGTATGGGGTGGTGGAGGGAGAGGGTAAGCAGTGATGGGATGTTGGTGTATGGGGTGGTGGAGGGAGAGGGTAAGCAGTGATGGGATGTTGGTGTATGGGGTGGAGGAGGGTGAGGGGTAAGGAGTGTTGGGATGTTGGTGTATGGGGTGGTGGAGAGTGAGGGTAAGCAGTGATGGGATGTTGGTGTATGGGGTGGAGGAGGGTGAGGGTAAGCAGTGATGGGATGTTGGTATATGGGGTGGAGGAGGGTGAGGGGTAAGGAGTGATGGGATGTTGGTGTATGGGGGGGTGGAGGGTGAGGGTAAGCAGTGATGGGATGTTGGTGTATGGGGTGGTGGAGGGTGAGGGGTAAGAAGTGATGGGATGTTGGTGTATGGGGGGGTGGAGGGAGAGGGTAAGCAGTGATGGGATGTTGGTGTATGGGGTGGAGGAGGGTGAGGGTAAGGAGTGATGGGATGTTGGTGTATGGGGTGGAGGAGGGTGAGGGTAAGCAGTGATGGGATGTTGGTGTATGGGGTGGAGGAGGGAGAGGGTAAGCAGTGATGGGATGTTGGTGTATGGGGGGGTGGAGGGTGAGGGTAAGCAGTGATGGGATGTTGGTGTATGGGGTGGTGGAGGGTGAGGGTAAGCAGTGATGGGATGTTGGTGTATGGGGTGGTGGAGGGTGAGGGTAAGCAGTGATGGGATGTTGGTGTATGGGGAGGAGTAGGGTGAGGGTAAGGAGTGATGGGATGTTGGTGTATGGGGTGGTGGAGAGTGAGGGCAAACAGTGATGGGATGTTGATGTATGGGGTGGAGGAGAGAGAGGGTAAAGAGTGATGGTTGTTGGTGTATGGGGAGGAGGAGAGTGAGGGTAGGCATTGATGGGTTGTTGGTGTATGGGGTGGAGGAGAGTGAGGGTAAAGAGTGATGGATGTTGGTGTATGGAGTGGTGAAGAGAGGAGAAAAGTACGTATGTGCCCCTTGTGGTGAATAGTCTGTCTTTATCTACCCTATCAATTCCTCTGAGAATCTTGTATGTGGTGGTCATGTCCCTTCTAACTCTTCTGTCTCCCAGTGACGTGAGGTTTAATTCCCGTAGTCTCCCCTCTTAGCTCATGCCCCTCAGTTCGGGTACTAGTCTGGTGGCAAACCTTTGAACCTTTTCCAGTTTAGTCTTATGCTTGACTAGATATGGACTCCATGCTGGAGCCGCATACTCCAGGATTGGTCTGACATATGTGGTAAGTGGTGGTCCATATGTAGTACACAACGCACGTGTTTCATATGCGTTGTGATAGCACTTAAAGCACTGAATGAGGGTGAGTTATTTAGTTGGCTTGAGGGAAGAGGAACAGATGCTGGTGTTCAGAACTTTGATTCCTGTCTGTAACTCGCGCCTGTCTGTTAAGTACCTGCCGGAGGCTGCATGTGCACAACTTGCCAGATTTCACTTTCAATCTTGAAATTTCGTGTCTTCTGTAAGGCCATGATTGGTATATGTATGTTTGTATGTTTATTTGTGTAATTACCCATATGTAGTTAGAGGATAAGAGCTTCAATACTGGTGTCCTGTCTCACCTACTATCTTTCTCATAGGATTTTGAAACTGCTGGTGATTTGGCAACCGCGCGCGTCTCTAATTTTTTCCGTTTTCATTCTACAACTGTGTTCGTAAAAGAGAACTATCGAACATTATTCCGGTAACGATGCTTTCTAAGCAGGAGTTTAAAGCTTCTTGATCAAGACTTTACAAGTTTTTAAAATTTCTCCCCGTGAACGAGTTCATTCCTATCGAGATTTTGTACATGGTGATCATATCTCCTCTTTTCTTTGTATTAGCGTTTGCGCTTTTAACACCTCAAGTTTTTCCTCACCGCTCATATTTGTTTGTTTAGGTTTGAAAGCCATTTAGTAGCGTGTTTTGGCATCTTTTCTGCTGTTGTGCTTTTATATGGTCACCATACAACTGTTATATACTCCACTTTTATATGGTCACCATACAACTGTTATATACTCCACTTTTATATGGTCACCATACAACTGTTATATACTCCACTTTTATATGGACACCATACAACTGTTATATACTCCACTTTTATATGGTCACCATACAACTGTTATATACTCCACTTTTATATGGACACCATACAACTGTTATATACTCCACTTTTATATGGTCACCATACAACTGTTATATACTCCACTTTTATATGGACACCATACAACTGTTATATACTCCACTTTTATATGGTCACCATACAACTGCTATATACTCCACTTTTATATTGACACCATACAACTGTTATATACTCCACTTTTATATGGACACCATACAACTGTTATATACTCCACTTTTATATGGACACCATACAACTGTTATATACTCCACTTTTATATGGACACCATACAACTGTTATATACTCCACTTTTATATGGACACCATACAACTGTTATATACTCCACTTTTATATGGTCACCATACCACTGTTATATACTCCACTTTTATATGGTCACCATACAACTGTTATATACTCCGCTTTTATATGGTCACCATACAACTGTTATATACTCCACTTTTATATGGACACCATACAACTGTTATATACTCCACTTTTATATGGACACCATACAACTGTTATATACTCCACTTTTATATGGACACCATACAACTGTTATATACTCCACTTTTATATGGACACCATACAACTGTTATATACTCCACTTTTATATGGTCACCATACAACTGTTATATACTCCACTTTTATATGGTCACCATACAACTGTTATATACTCCACTTTTATATGGACGCCATACAACTGTTATATAAGTAGTAGGGAGTACAGTCCACAGGTGATATTTTGTTTTGGGCAAATATCACGTGTAGCATGTCAGGGTTTTCAGGTGAATTTAGAAATATCGTGTGTAGCATGTCAGGGTTTTCAAGTAAATTTTGTGTCACAGATTTTAGAAGTAAGGATTTCTTATGATGAAAATAATTTCCGAGACTTAGAAGTTTGTTAAGGGCTTATGGGAGAAAATAAAATATCGTTTATAGCGCTTTAGGGTTTCCAGGAGAACTCTACGGACATATTTTACATGTTTTCAACTTACAAAAATCGTCTATGTAAGCCTTAGTTATTCATGTAAATTTAGAAAGTTATCTGTGTAAGTCAGGGTTTTCAGGGGTTCGTACCTCACATCACCTCCCTCCCCCCTTACCTCGCAATCTCTCGCGTCACCTTTATTTACCTTAGGCCCAGCCAGCCAGGCGCTTCATGTAGGTCTCCTCTTATCATATCTTATCTTATCTTCTCCATAATATCTGGACCGTCCCTCCTCTCTCTCTCTCTCTCTCCTCTTCATATTATTCCCTCTTCCTATTTTCTGACATACTAATATTTTATTCCTTTTTCATTAACCAGTCAGTTTTATACAAATCAACCGAAGCATCTTAATGTAACCTTTAATACTGAATCTGTCTCAGAGACTATCTAAGCTGGCCCCAGCTACCTGCCCCAGGCTATCTGCCCAAGGCAATCATCACCTGATTACCTGCCCCAGACATCTACCAGTCATTGTCAGCTTTCGCCACCGTAATAATTTATATATATACATTACGCGTTAATAAAACTTATTTATTTATTTATAATTTATTTAGTCATCTAATTCATAGTTTACACAATTTATAATAAAAGAGTTTATTCCCAGTATTCGCCAATCATTCTCGCTATTAATAAAACAGCCAAACGCTCACTCAGGGGCACACTATCGTTATTACGCTCATTCAGGGGCCCCCTCAGATCGCCAAAGTCTCAGAGGCCTACACTTTCAGTCAGCATTCAATCTTCATCCTGTTCACAAGGTTCCCCCAGTCTAGTCATATCATCATGTCAGTGTGTCCTCTGTGCCTGTCTCCTCTCAACAACAACGAAATCGGGCATGTGTGTCAAACACGATGTTTAACATGCCTAGGTGAAATGTCCATCAACACTCTTCAAGAATGCAGACTGTACTGTATAGGATGCAACGGGCCTACACCGCCTGGACATTTTGACGTAACCTGTACCAGCTGTGGACAACTCTATTGTGCAAATCGTAAGTACCGCTTTTTCTCGCACATTCAATAAACTTTCAAAGAAAATATATATCCGAAACACACATACATACATACATACATACAGACAGTCAATTTATATATATTATTTTCATTTCAGTTCATGGTTCTACTTCCTGCCCATACTGTCGTTTCTCCGTTAACCGGGAACCTCCCACCGAAGCCAGAAACGTCATTGAACCTCCACCCAAACGCCGTCGAATCATAAATAACCGTACGTTTTCACAATAATTTTCGTAATTTTAAAAGTTAATAATTGTATATTTTAACAAGTGTATAAACAAGTAATAAGTACTCATACAGAAAAATGTTTCCATTACAGGAGTTCCTATTCGTGATCAAGAGAATCTCATACTTGGTGGAATCAACATCCCAGCTCGTAAGTAATATTATTATTTATCTGTAATTCAGTTTTTCCTCTTATTTAGACTTTTTGCTTTCCCTTTTTAATAATTCCTCTTATTTACACGATATTTTCCTATTAAGGTTTTCAAATCCTCTTATTGTTTTCAAATTTGTTTTCCTCTTAATGTTTATTCATTGCTAATATTATATTACAGAATCGCCCCTGGATTCAACCCAACCCTCTGAGTGGAGCACACCTGTACGCAGTCAACCCCAGCTGTCCCAGGAGCTAGAAGAAGATGCACCAGACGGCAACCAGCAGGCATCCTCAGATGAAGAAGAAGAAGACAATCAACCCCCTGTTCACGACATATCAGATGAAGAAGTCAACGCTCCAGATTCCCCAGAGGTACTTAACTTAGATAACGTTGTTCCGCGAGTGTTAGAAGTCATACACCATTTCGAAGGTTCATTCTCGAGACATTCGTTCTCCATTCCCGGTCATTTAGACGCCGACCCCAGCTTATATATAAATAGGTATAGGGAATTTTTTATAGAATATATAGACAATCAGTTCAGACAAATACAGGAAGAATTCCCTCCCTCATTTCACATTTACCCTGATGTAAGCCTAATTTTGCAAAAACTTAATCATGCCGACGATCAATATGAAATATTAGATGAAGTATTTTCAATTAGAGGAGAAACTCAGACTGTTACACAGGAAGAGGTGGAAGTTCTTGTAAATTCATGGGTTGACGAAATGTCTGCTAAAATTGACGAATGCCTAAAAAATGTCCAATCCTCAAGTGTAGGAATTCATTCCATGTCAGGCTTTGCCATTAATTTTTCATATATTCGCCACCCTATGCACCTTGGATCTTACGTACCATATCCTGCAAAATTAAAGGGTAAAGAATCAGTATTTAATCCTGAAAGTGAAGGAGATGAGTGTTTGTTACAGTGCATTGCCGCATATAAAAACTTAGCATTGGGCAGGACTATGAATAATGTTAGAAAATATTACAAAAACCTTCGATGGTGTAGAAGATTCGTAGTATGGGCAGATGAAATCAGATTCCCCGTATCATTTGATAACCTTAAGAAAATAGAGAAGCTTAACAAAACTTCTATTTATATTTATACAATAACTCATGAAAGTAACAGATACTATCTTAGTTTAGCTAGGAAAAGTATGCCGATAAAGTTCCTTTGTTGTTATTAGAAGGCAAGCATCTCTGTCTGATCAAGGACTTTGATAAATTTGTAAAGAATATTAACCATAATCCGTATAATATTCCTATCACTCATAAATTCTGTAAAATTTGCCTTTTGCATGCTCCCTTAGATGAAATTCAGGCTCACGAAGAGTCATGCACTGTATCCCAAGTATTTTCGTTCTATAATCCTAGTGATAAAATCAGTTTTAAAAATTACGGTAGGACCTATAGCCCAACTCACACCGCCTATTACGATTTTGAATGTCTATTAGACCGTCAAAATCCTAGAGGCATGGTGGAATGTAAGCATAAAGCAATTGCTTATGCTTACATGATTTTAGACAGGGAATTCAATGTCGTAGAAACGTATTCATACGTAGGCCCAGACGCGGTCAATCATTTTATTACAAAGCTAGAAGCCTCATGGAAAGCTATTCATGCTCAGCTCCCCAACTTCCCTAAGAACTTGTCTAGAGAACAGGAAAGAATGTTTCAAAGACAAAATACGTGTCAATTGTGTCATCAAACTTTCAAGGATAAGAAAGATAAACATAGACATCATAATCATGCTATTCAGGAAAATAATTACTTAGGTGCTTATTGTGCTCGTTGCAATTTACAATGTAAAAATGCTCGTAGATACTTGACCACATTTTCCCATAATGCTGCATATGATCTGGGAATTATACTTAAAGAACTGTCCAAAAATCCTCACCGCGATGTAGAAATTCTAACCAAGGAAGGATTGAAATTTATGCAAGTCATCATAGGTAAACTTAAATTCCTAGATAGCCTAGCTCTCCTTAATGGGTCATTAGGAACCTTAGCAAGCGAGCACGTTGCCGGTAAGAAACCCACCAAGTACACTGAACACATACTAAATGGCGTATCCGATGAAGCTAAAGCTCTGTTAATTAAAGGTAAACAAAGCCTATGTTATGATTATATTTCTTCCATGGACGTGTTAGACGAACCTCAGCTCCCTTCGCGAGATAAGTTTTACAATGTTTTACATGATGCTCCACTGTCTGAAGAAGATTATAACAATGCTCTTAAAGTATTTAATTTAGGGAACTGTACAAACATCAAGGATTACCTCATGTTATATTTAAAAGTTGACGTGGGAATGCTAGTTGATATATTTACACTTTGGCGAACATCACTGAAAGAAATTTATGAACTAGATATTGTTTTCTATGTATCACTTCCTAGTTATGCTTGGGACGCGTTCTTATTTAAATCAAAAGTTGTACTTGACTATGTGTATGATCAGAATATATATGATTTGTTGAGAAGGAATCTTAGAGGAGGGTTCACATCTTCTATTAGACAATTTACACAGGCTGTTAACGAGCACACTACATCTAACCCTAGCTCTGATGACGATACTCATATTTTGTACCTCGACTTTAACAGCTTATATGCAGCGTGCATGTCTGAGGTACTTCCCCAGGGAGGGATTAGACAATTAACTGACCTTGAGCGGGATACCTTATTAGGGCAAGGGTTACAACATATCCCCTGTAATCAAGACAAAGGTTATTGGATTTTATGCGATACAAAACATGTATCTCCCGAGGTAGCCAGGTATACTGATGATCTGCCCCTTGTACTGTCTCATACTAATATAACTGAGGAGTTTTTGTCAGAGTACAGTAAGAAAACCCTTAATGATGAAAAACGTAAGCTCCCACCTAAAAATACTAAGTTAATTGCATCCCACTTGCCCCAAAACGACTACTTAGTAAGCCTTGATTTCCTGCAATTGCTATTAAAACTTGGACTAGAAGTTGAACGAGTAAAAACAATCTATGAATTTAAACAGGCTCCCTATTTAAAAGATTTTATTTCAACCAACATTCGAGAACGAGCCAATACCACCTGTAAAGTTAAAGAAAAAGCCTTTAAACTCATAAGTAACAGTCTGTATGGGAAATCAATGACAAATATATCTAGATATGCTAATACTCACCATCTAGTAACGACAAAACATTCATTCTTAACTCATGCAAGAAACCCTTTGTATAAACGAGCTGTCTCTTTAGGTCAAGATAGGGTTCTCTGTACAGTAATGAAAGACATCCTTAAAGTTACCACTCCTTCTTACATGGGATATCAGATCTTACAGATAGCCAAGAGGCGTTTATACGAGTTCTGGTATAATGTAGTTAAAGCCCATTATGGGGAGAGAGCTAGACTAATTTATACGGATACAGACTCATTCATATTTACTCTGACCTGTAAAGATGCTTTCCAAGAAATGACAAAAGCTCCTCTAGTAGATTATATGGATTTCAGTAATTTTGACAAAGATCATCCCATGTATTCTGCTACTCGCAAAGGTGAACTAGGACTCCTCAAGTCAGAAGTAAAGCAGAAAATTATAACTGAATTAATTGCACTCAAGCCTAAAACTTATTCTCTCCTAACCCTTGATAATGAACATTTATGTAAATGTAAAGGGATTCCTTATCACCAACAAAAGAAAATAACACATGCATCTTTTCAGAACACATTAGAGACAAATACAACTTTTAATTTTGTATCCCGATCTATTCGTAATGTTAACGGACAGATATGCACGTGTAAAACAACTAAGCGCAGTCTGTCAGCTTTTGATGACAAGAGGTACCTCATTAGTCCCACAGAGTCATTAGCTTACGGTCACCCAGACATTCCAGAGCGTGAGGTACAGGTACAGGTAGAGGAAGAGGTACAGGTAGAGGAAGAGGTTCAGGTAGAGGAAGAGGTGCAGGTAGGGGATCCAGTAATTGTAGATAATCCCCAACCAAGACGTCAATTGTTCCCCATTTTTAATCTTTGGGAAAAGCGGGATAGAGTCGCTCAGCAATTATTCCCTAACAACAACTAAGTCTGTTACTGTATTGTCTATGTAATATCTATAACTATATTCAAATGTCTATGATATTGTATTGGCTATGATTTGTTACTGTATTTGATATGAAATGACTATGATATGACTATAATTTATTTTGTTACTGTATTGGATATGATTTGTTACTGTATTGGATATGATCAAATGGCTATGTTATGACTATGATTTAATGTCTATGATAATGTATATTCTATGATTTTATTACTGTATTTGATATGTTATGACTATGATTTTATTTGCTATGATATTTTATATTCTATGATTTTATTACTGTATTGGATATGAAATGACTATAATTTTATTGGCTATGATATTGTATATTCTATGATTTTATTACTGTATTGGATATGAAATGACTATGATTTTATTGACTATGATATTGTATATTCTATGATTTTATTACTGTATTGGATATGTTATGACTATGATTTTATTGGTTATGTTTAAATAAAAACTCGAATGTAGATTTCGTTTAAATACTCCTTTCATTATATATTTGTAGTTAGTCTATTGAATCCTAGCAACATGGAAGGGCAGAAAAAAGTTATTACTGAATCCCAGTTGAATATATTTAGTGAACCGTCAAGAATTATTATTGCTGGATTTTCAAATGGTGGGAAGAGCTATTTATGTGCTAAAATGATAGAGAAATATCAGCAGAACTTTGCAAAAATAATTATCTGTGGAAGCGGGTATAAAGAGTTGAGAACTAATCCACTCTTTAAACATAAGATATCTTTTTACTCTGAAATTGTAAACCCTTTAGATGATCGTGATCCAGAGGACACATCTCATATATTAGTTGTTTATGATGACTTGTATGTTGAATCTACAAACTCTAAAATAGTAAGTGATATATTTACTAAGGGACGGCATGAGAACATCTCTGTTATTTTTATAACCCAAAATATATTTTTCAGTGGGAAATTTTCTAGATCTATAAGTTTAAATGCTTCTCATTTTATTCTGCTTAAATCAAGAGACTTGTCCCAGATAGAAACATTAGGCAGACAAATATTCGGAAAACAAGATGCCAAGAAATTTTTAGATATCTATAAGAAAGTGATTTCTCGACAGTATGGGTATTTACTTGTTGACTTGGGCGTTAAAACACCTGAATCCATAATATTTAGGGGAAATATTGTAAATGAACCCCCCATATGAAATAGTGTATCAATGGTGAACATTACACAAACTCTTAATAAGATATACAATGACCCCAAGTCCATAGGTGGGTTTGGTGGCGTTTTAAAATTGTATAAGGCTGCAAAGAAAACAATCCCTGAAATAACTATAAAAGATGTGAAAGACTATTTAAAAACGTCTAATGCATATACCTTACATCTATTAAAAAAACCTAAATTTAAACGAAGACGTATCTTAGCACCTAGACCTAAAGCTTTCTTTACCAGTGACTTGGCTGATATGACATTGTTAGCTAAGCACAACAACGATATTAAATATTTATTAGTTTGTGTTGATATATTTTCAAGGTTTGCACATGTAGTTCCACTATCCACTAAATCAGGTCAGAGTGTAAGTGAAGCCATGAAAGCTGTTCTGGATTTACCTTCATCAAAAGGTGTAAGGAAGCTTAACACTGATAAGGGCGGTGAATTCTATAATAAATATATGAAACGATTGTTAGACAGTAAAAACATTGATCTGTACAGTGTATTTTCTCAGGAAACTAAAGCCAGCATTGCAGAGAGATTTATAAGAACATTGAAAACTAAGATATATAAATATTTAACGGCTTATAACACCTTAACCTATATAAATGTTTTACCTGATATGGTTAAAACGTATAATAGAACACCACATAGAGGATTAAAGGGGAAAATACCTATTGATGTACATGCTTTATCTTCGCCTCAAGATGTGACTAGGCAATTTAAGCTCATGTATAAAGGAGAGCAGCAGACTAAGCCACGCATCAGTAATCATCTGTCTGTAGGAGATACAGTACGGCTTGCCTTATCTAATCGTATTTCAAAGTTCAAAAGAGGTTTTCATCAACAGAACACTAAGGAAATATTTACAATTGCTCAAATTGATACTAAACAACCCGTGCCTTTATATTATCTAAAGGACTTAAATAATAGACTTATAGAAGGCGGATTTTATAGAGAGGAGTTGACTCCCACCTACTTGTCAGATACATTTGAAATTGAGAGAATTATAAGTAAACGTAAAGTTGGTAATACTACTTTATATAAAGTTAGATACGTCGGTTACGACAGTTCATTTGATCAGTGGGTGAATTCAGATGACGTGAAGAAACTATGAAGAAGCAGCCCTTAGTTAGCAAGTATCGTGGATTTATTGAACTATTAGCTAGATTAGGTTATAATTCTAGGAAAAAGTTAATTAAGACTCTTAAAAAGGAACATATACTTTGCTTATCAGAAATATTTAATAATTTCTTAAAAAATAAAATTGAAGTTGGGAAGCCTATTTTAAAGAGACTTTCTAAATATAGAGCTCTACTCCATACATTAGCCTGTAAGAAGAAAGCTATTTCACTCAAGAAAGACATATTAACAAGTAAAAGAGGAGGCAATTTATTGGGCATTTTACTTCCCATAGCTATAAATTTCATTTCAAGGCTATTTAATAAGGAATAATGAAAGAATTCTATCTTGTACCACGAAAAGCTATTGATCAACAGAAGCCTACGGCAGTAAGTGTTGAGAAGCCTACGATGACAGTGAGAACAAATCCTGTTATACAACACTTGATAGACTTAAGATTAAAGCTTAAGGATTATGATTTTGCTGTCTCCTTGTTAAATTATTTTAATACAACTGGACTTGTAAAGTGGGATGAGGAAGGGAACATTACATCGCCAGTTACTGGGATCAATATTGTTGATGACGTTATAGGCAGGATGTGCACTCCGAAATTGTTATTCCCAGAAGATAAACTGCCAATAGCAAAGTTGTTCTACTCTTTGACCTCTACACCTAAGAATTTATTTAGAAATGTAGATGCGAAAAATCAAGTGTTTTCTCCTCCAAGTTTGAAGAGGAAGATCAAGGCTGGAGATGAAGGAGAGTCTACCTGGATATCATATTAAGGTGAGTTTCTGTTTATTTTTATCATTTACTATTAGTCTACAGGATGGATAGTTACGTTATATATGCAGCGAGTAACTCTGATACTGATGTATTTAAAAACAATGCTCCCAATGCGTTTGAAAATAGATTACATAATCAGCTGCCTTTAGACCCGAATAAAGCTTATGAAGTGTGCTTGAAGAATATATTCCTGCCTCCATCTTATTTCGCTGTTAGGAGGAATGACCCGGAAAGTTTTATTTCAGTTCAACTTCTAGTGTCTAATAAAAATTTATCTGATTTGAGTACGGTGAATACATCTTTCACTTTAAAGTCGGATATTTTAGCCAGTGATAATTGCATAGAGCTAACGACTATTTTAAATAGAGAAATTTCTACTATATTTTCAAAAGGTTCACTGAGTTTTATAGGACCTGTACTTAATTATAATTTCCCAGATCACGGGGACGTTTATATGAAATATGATTCGAGTATTAATCGAATTAAGTTTAATGCAGCATTTAGTGAGAAGTTGTTAAAATTATTTATTACAAAGGATGGAAAATTAGTTGTTTGAATTTCTTTATCTTTCGGTCGAAATATATGTAAAGTTATTGGAGCTGAAGTAGGTAAAGCCTATGATATTTTTATTATGAATAAGCTACCTAATAACAGGTTATTTGTACAAGATACTTGCTATTATCATCCTAGGCCAGGAGGCCGTATAGATTTCTTGTGTGTATATTGTGATAAGGTGCAGCCCACCATGTTTGGTAATCAGATTGTAAATATCTTGGATGTTGTTTCGTTTCAAAGTAATGTAACACACAGGAAATTATATAAACCTTTAAATACGACTAATATTGATGGCATCAGTATTAGATTAACAGATCAAGATGGGGAGCCTGTATATTTTGAAAAGGATGGATGTACGATTGCAGTATTACATATTAGACCCGTTGATATATAATGGCATGAGTAGAGGGAGTTTATCATTCTCTCTTGGCCTGTTTAAACATGAGGGTCGGGTTTGTACCGCTGTCTGTTGACGAGGTAGGGCGATTTATCGCTCCTCGAGGGAAGAGAGGTGGAGCACTGGGCGATATTACTGTTTTTGATAGAAGACATTTAAGAGGAGGTGGAATATTAAGTTTCTTAACTGGTCTAGCTCGTAGAGCAACTCCTTTCCTATTAAAAACTATTATGCCAGCTGCATTGACAATGGGACAGAATGTTTTGCAGGATATAAATGCTGGTCAAGGTACTTTGAAAGATTCAATTAGAAAACGTGGTATGGAAACATTGAAAAGTATAGGTCCTAAATTGTTAGCAGGTGGCCGAATAACGAAAAGAAAAACGAAAAGACCTGCCTATATAAAGAAAATGGATAGATATAAAGACGTGTTTTCATAAAACAGTACTAGTTGTATGCTAGACGCAGACATGATGAGTGTAAATGCTCCTAGTGCAGCATTGCAAGTTCCTTTAGAAAATTATACAGCTGCTATAAGCGATGGCTTTCCTAAAGTTAATCCGCATAGAATGGTTGAAAGTACGATATTTTCAAGACAGACACAGGATATTTTACCTGTGAATTCAAGTATTAACAATAAATTTAAAGACTCTTATATTGAATTCCGTATCCCGGGAGTTAAGGGTCAATTTATTGATCTTTCGAGCTTGACGCTAGAACTGATGGTTGAATTAACGGGACCTGACGGAATTACGGCTTTAGCGGATATTAAAAATGCATCAATAGTCAATGGCTTGTCCCAGACTATGTTTAAAGCTGTAACTGTTTATTTAAATGAGCAAGTGGTGGAAACTAATTCATTATTTTCATATTTATCATATGTAAAGCTAATGACGACGCTTTCTGAATGTAAAGCTGAAAGATTTAAAGAACTGACGTATTTCTATAATGATGTTTTCCCTGAAAAATATGATGTAGATTATTTTAAGAATGCCTCAGAAGACCTTAAATCTAGATTTGTAAAGTTAAAAACTGAGGGAGTAAATTGTTGCTTTAAACTGCTATTGGACATTACAACTTTGAGCGAATATCTTTTGGATGGAATTGATATTCGTTTGAGATTAGAACTTAACAGTGATCCGTGGGTTATAAACAGTATTGAATCTGGATATAAGTTTAACATAAAACTAGCTAGAATGTGGATTGATCGGATAACTCCATTTGCATCTGGATTGGAGGCTATTAATAGAGCTCTGGCTGAACAAAATACACCAGTTACATATACGTTTGATAAGACACTCCATAAGACGTTCATTCTCGGTAATGGGCAGCAGAGATTAAGTATTGACCAGCCATGGGGGAGCATTATCCCAGATAAATTATTTATTATGATGATGGATATGGAAGCAATATCAGGAGCGTATACACTTAATCCACTTTATTTTGATCACTGCGATTTATCTAATGTATATATTACACGTGATGGGACAAACTTATTTAATATAACTTGCAAGTTCCCGAATAAATGTTCGAAACTATACTACGAGACTCAAAATACTGTAGGCTTTAATGCTTGCAATACCTTGACATATAATTCATTTATAAAAGGAAGAACGTTACTGGCATTTAGACTAACGCCTGAGGAATTGAGAGATACCCTTCCTATAGAGGCTTCGGGCAACCTGAGAATTACATTAGAATTTGCTGTTCCAGCGAAATCAAATAAAGTTATTATTTTATTCGGAATTACAACGGGAGTATTGAGAATTTATTCCGATAGGCGAGTTGTGTGTGATACAAGAGCATGAACTGCAAACAAATTAATACGGCATTGAACGATATGAAAGGTAGTAAAGCTAAATATATTGGATGCTATTTAGCCACGGATATATATAGAATAATGAAGCAAATACGGGATAAACCGATTATGTTTATAATAAATACCTTAGGAAGAGACTCTAAGGAAGTAATGGGTCACTGGATTGCTGTATATAAATCTAAACGGAAAATAGTTATACTCGATTCATATGGAATAAATGTGTATTCGCCATACATTTCGGAGTTTTTAAATTATTATAAAGACTGTGATGTATACACGTTTACAGAGAGACTTCAGAGTTTAAATACTTACGTATGCGGGCTATATGCGATGTTTTTCTGTTACCATCTTTCAAACAAGGATCTAAAAACTGCAATAAAGCTATTTGAAACTAGTTTTACTTATGGAGAATATATGCAGAATGATAGGAACGTAATGAGGCTATCTTATGCTTTATTTAAAAATATGCCGAGCTGCTATGAAACGCTGTGTTATGATAAGAGCGATATTTGTTGGAAAATGTGCTTGGAGACGACTGGCTGAATGAGACTATAACAAATTATATAACGGAAAATGGTGAGTACATTTGTTTCGAGGTTTTATATGTCTGATAAATATTGTACAAGTGTAAACGCTATCTGAAACTGTTATTCTTTATTTACAGAGATGAAGAGTGAATAGGACGGATATTATACAAGCGGATTGAGGAGCGAGCTTCTTAGAACTTCGGGCTAAATGAGTCGTTTATTATAAATTGTGTAAACTATGAATTAGATGACTAAATAAATTATAAATAAATAAATAAGTTTTATTAACGCCTAATGTATATATATAAATTATTACGGTGGCGAACGCTGACAATGACTGGTAGATGTCTGGGGCAGGTAATCAGGTGATGATTGCCTCGGGCAGATAGCCTGGGGCAGGTAGCTGGGGCCAGCTTAGTTAGTCTCTGAGACAGTTTCAGTATTAAAGGTTACATTAAGATGCTTCGGTTGATTTGTATAACTGACTGGTTAATGAAAAGGAATAAAACATTAGTATGTCAGAAAAAATAGCAAGAGAGAGAATAATATGAAGAGGAGAGAGAGAGAGGAGGGACGGTCCAGATATTATGGAGAAGATAAGATAAGATATGATAAGAGGCGACTGGCTGGCCGGGCGTAAGGTAAATAAAGGTGACGCGAGAGATTGCGAGGTAAGGGGGGGGAGGGAGGGGGTGTGAGGTACGAGCCCCTGAAAACCCTGACTTACACAGATAACTTTCTAAATTTACATGAATAACTAAGGCTTACATAGACGATTTTTGTAAGTTGAAAACATGTAAAATATGTCCGTAGAGTTCTCCTGGAAACCCTAAAGCGCTACAAACGATATTTGATTTTCTCCCATAAGCCCTTAACAAACTTCTAAGTCTCGGAAATTATTTTCATCATAAGAACTTTAACAACTTCTAAAATCTGTGACTGACAAAATTTACCTGAAAACCCTCACTCCCAGACACGAATTTCCCTGAAAACAAAAAAAGTTACCTGTGGACTGTACAGTCCACAGGGGTCCTCTCCCCCCCAAAAAAATATCACCTGTGGACTGTACAGTCCACAGGGGTCCTCTCGCCAAAAAAAAATATCACCTGTGGACTGTACTCCCTACTACTTATATACTCCACTTTTATATGGTCACCATACAACTGTTATATACTCCACTTTTATATGGTCACCATACAACTGTTATATACTCCACTTTTATATGGTCACCATACAACTGTTATATACTCCACTTTTATATGGTCACCATACAACTGTTGTATACTCCACTTTTATATGGTCACCATACAACTGTTATATACTCCACTTTTATATGGACACCATACAACTGTTATATACTCCACTTTTATATGGTCACCATACAACTGTTATATACTCCACTTTTATATGGTCACCATACAACTGTTATATACTCCACTTTTATATGGTCACCATACAACTGTTATATACTCCACTTTTACTCACAAGAATGTCGCGAATCATTTATTATTTCCTCATCCATGAATATGAAAACAATTTTGAACATTGTAAAAAGTGTAGTGTAGGCTCCTCTCACTCACGATGCTTTTGATGTAATCCTCTGTTGACAGTTACTATCCAGAACCACCCTTAGATCTCTTTGTCCAGTTCGTTAACTTTTTCACATAACATATAGATTGTTTGTTGCTTATTTTCTCTTATTCTACATTTCATTACGTGGTATTTGTCCTCATTAAATTCCACCAGCCATGTGTTACTCCATTCACTTATTTTGCCCAGGTCATTTTCAAGACCATGATAGCCATCTTAGAGCCTTAGAGCCTCTAAGTAGTAAGTTAGAATCATCTACAAACATATTCATGTAACCTGAATTCCTTCCCATAGATGGTTTATATAGACAAAGAACATTACTGGCTCTTGAACTGAACCTTATGGTACTCCACTGGTAACATTTCGCCTGTCTGTTACACTGCATCTCATCAATGTCCTAATTTTTCTGACAGTTTTCTCATCAAAGTCAATAGTCTACTTTTCATGGTCCTCCTCATTGTTCCAGCTTCGTGTGTGTGTTTATACTCTCCTAACTATGATTGCAGGAGTTGAGCTTCGGCTCTTTGGTCCCGTCTCTCACCCGTTAATCAACTGAAGTTAATCAACCTATAGTGCTCTATCATGTCTCCTTTTGAAAATATGTATGGAGTCTGCCTCTGGCATCACAGCCTAATTCATTCTGTGTGCGCGTACTCACCTAGTTGTGAGTCCAAACACACACACAGAACCTATGGGGCCTCACGGCTTAGTGGACAGCACTCTGGGGCCGTAGTCCTAAGGGTCCGGGTTCGATCCCCGGCAGACGCAGAAACAGGTGTGTGTGTTTGTTTTTAGAAACGTAAACAATGGAGGCACGTGAGCTAAAATAGCATGGCGAGGCAGAAGAAATACTTGCTTCCCGTATCTGATGATATTACATTCAATCAGTTCTATTCAGTCAATGTATTCAGTTAAGTTCATATATTGTTACCTCCGGTCCATCCATTTATGTTAGGCCTTGTCAGGGGACATATTTTCCCTGCTCTCTCGTGCACTGAATTAAGTACGAAATTGCATAGTGCACCAGTGATGTGCACCATGATTCAACTTTCTGAATATAACTTTTCCACAGTCGTGTTGGGTGTCGTTGGACAGCCCATGACATTTGCTAGCCATTGATGTCATTCTGATCGCTGTATCAGGTCTGTGAAGGAAATTACAGGAGGGAGTTGATTTCAGGGAAATTTTTTGTACAAGTCAAGTGTAGAGAGGGAGGTATGGGGGGTTAACGGCCGTAGACCACCCCCCTATCACGTGTCCACCTCGTGAGAGAGGGGGTAGCGTCATGGGGCAGGTGCGGGAGTGGCTGAGGGTCTGGGGCCTAAGAAATGCTGAACCGTGATTGGCCAAGACGCTGAGGGGTACCGCATAGTAACCCAGGCATGATATTGGCAGGAAAGACATTCTTACCTAGGACGTTACCTTGAGGAGGACGTGTTTCCCTTGCTAGGCCAAGCATCGGGAAATACCGCCTGCAACGTTACTAAAGTCACACCTACATCTTGCTATCTTTCCGTGTGCCGTGCGTAAGAATCCGGTAATCGAAAAGGGGCTTGTACCGAGCCGTGTGAACTTGTCATCTAGCCGCGTAATTGTGGGACGCCATCTTAGAGGAACTGGACTGAGCTAGGCGTTAATTATCAGGCTACAAAAGTGACATCCGCCGTCGATCGTATCTGTGCTTGAAGATACTGCTGTGAGACGTGCTAGAAAAGGTTTCAGTGTTATGAGAGAAACCTTAAATGTTATAATTCTGAGGAACAGTGAAGGACTCTCTCGGGTCTCGTGTACCGTGTAACACCGTGTACCATCGTATCCTGGGGTACCGTGTCAAGTGGAAGGGGCGTGGTACCGCATCCCTGCTGTTGTGCGCAACCCAGGCTTGCCTAAGCCGGTGTGTCTGCGCCATCCTGGTCTCTGTGTGTGTGTAGAGCTAACCCCGTGGTCTAGGACCCTGTGCTCCACCTGACCACGTGTAGGAAGTGAGGACGCCTACGTCATCATCCAGCAGCAGCAGTGGGAGTGTGACTGACGTGTATGTTTGAGTGAAAGAGGGGCCCCACATCATTGATGTAAGTACACTGTTTCCGTTTGGGTAATAAAACTCTGAAGCTGGGTTCGCCCCCAGTGCTCCGTCTGTCCTTTGTCCCTGGGACCACCTGGGGAGGTGAATGGGAATTGGAGACGTGTGAGTCTACCCTGTTTGTCATCAATTTGAGGTTGGGCCCAACTGGGATTTATGACATGTGTGAAGACACCTAGTGACACATTCAGAGGTAGAGTAAAGTGAGTTATTTACTGCTATTTTTCTATGTGCCGTGTATGTATTCACTGTAATTTGATTCCCTTTTTCAGCAGTGAAAAGTGGTAACAGGGAGATTTCCCTTGGTTATATATTTTACTGTTGTGTTGTGGTAAAGTGTGAATTATTGGTGGATAATTTACTGGGGGAAGTCATTTACAAGTTTTGCCGTGAGTGGCAAGGATGTACTGTGTTGTACTGTGATGTACTGTGTTGTACCGTGTGTAAACCGTAGACAAGTTTGACCTTGGTGGAAGGCGTTGTGTACTGTGAAGGATTCCGTGAGAATTAAAGTCAGTTAACGTCACCGGGTTTTCACGATTTACTTAACGAGGTCACATGTTCGTTGAACATTGTTGTGATTAACGTAGGGACGTGTAAAGGCAACAGTCACACTGAAATTCGCGCAGTGGAGGAATTGTCAAGTGAAGACTAACGTAGTGTTAACGATTTAACGAGCTGTCGTTAATTGAGTGATTAACGTAAGGGGTTGACGGTCTGTTATGATCGGAGTCAATTGCGCTGTAATTAAGCTGTTGTAATTCGTTGGACTGATCAGCTCTGTCTGCGTACAGAGTGATTAAGCACTCGTAGCTAATTAAGGAGAATTAGTAATCGCCACTTAGTGAATTCACCAGGTGTTGATGTTGTTGTTTACACGGAGTATTGGAACATTGTGTGTGGTACAGTAGTCTACCCTCTGTAATGATCTGGGGCTCAGCTCATTGGTTCTCCCTTCTCCCCTCTTTTCCCTCTCCTTCTCCCCTCCTTTCCATCTCCCTCTCCCCTCCTTCCTTCTCCCCTCCCCTTGGCCGTCATTCGTCTCCTCTTCCTCCCCCCCCCCTTGTCGCCCATTTGTCAAGGTCAAGAGGTTGACCTGAGGGTGGGGTGGTCTTGGATACCTTGGCTTCTCCCACTCAATTCCCCACTCAGATGTTCCCCTCTCCATCCCCTCTCATCCCCTCTCTTTCCCTCTCACCGGCCTCTTCCCCATACGAGGCAGAGTCAAATGTCCCTACTCGCTATCTTAGAGGAGACAGGCTTGAACATAATTTATCAGTTTTGTAAACATTGCTCGCAGGTGCCTGGGCTCCATAGACGCGCCTTGTCCCCCTTCTCTTTAGCTGGGGAGAGCTGACTCAATCTTCAGGAATTCATGTAGCTTTCCACGACAGATCAGTGAAGGTGATTGGCCTGAGATAAGGGCCAAGTCCTTATTGGCCCTAGAGAGCCAGACCTCAGGCCTACGTGTTAAATGGTTGGCCATGGCCAAAATAATGGGTGGAGCCTGGGGCTGTATTAGATGGTGGGAGGAGTAATCCTTCCCAGCAATAAGTTGGAAAAACAAAATTTCATTAGTGTGTCTTGGGAGTGTATTAGGAACAGGGCCGCAAGCCCGTATCCTCGGGGCTGAGGGCAGCCATCAACATCGTGGCCGTAGTGCGGGTATTTAAGGTATAGTAGCACGTTGAGTTTCGTGCCCTCAGTAAATATCCATTGTGCCTCTAGGGAAAATAGAATAGGTGATGTGTTCAAATTGTCTTAATTTACATGTTTCATAAAATAAATTGTATAGCTTGTCCAGTGGTATTCACTTAACTCCCCTTTGATATATTTTGCTACTTTGTCATTTTTAGGTGTTGTATTGGAAGCCCCCCAGGTTCTCCTAACAATTAATCGATACTAAAGTTGCCCTTGGATTCAAATTAGTAACGTACATTACACAAACTAATTTTCCAAAATTTATTTCTGAAATTCATATTACCCGGAGTCCCATGGTTACTGATTCCTTGCCTTCCTGGGGGATCGGTGATAGACACATTCAGGTATGGTTGGTCGGGAAGGTGGTGGCAGTGTTAATGTGTTTTGTTATTGTTTTTAACTAATAACCCTTGTCCTTGGTGTATCTTCCTCATTTAATATTCCTCTTATATACGTGGCCGTCCAGTGAGGGGTCATGCTGGACTGTAACAGTGTTAAGCTGGGGTATTGAGTGAAGAGAGACAGAGATGTACAACAGAGAGCGTATATTACGATCACGAGAGATAACACGATAACAGGATTAATACTGGGGAACATTGGGTTATTACAATAGAGGCCGCGGTTATTACGACAGGGTAAGCGGTCATTACAATGGTAGCAGCGGTGTTTCAATAATTTCTTGACGATTATTGAAGCCTCACGCGCCTGTCCGTTCGGTTATGCTATGTGGTGAGGGTGCAGCCGGGGCCCATGAGATAGAGTCGACGGTAATCCTATGTGGTGCGATTCGCATAGAGTAAGCGATTCTAGGGTCGCGAGGGGCTGGTAAGTTTAATTACAGTCACTTAAGTGTAGGCGCTAGCGGGCAGTTAAGTGTGGAGGCCGCCTTGGGTAGTTGGACAGGGTATTATTTTTCTCGACCCTCTGCAACTACGGACAAGGGTGCTGCGTGGTGGTTTTCGCAGCAACAATTCTAGGTGTCGAATTGTCGGGGCGGGGAAGTATTAGGACGCTAATTATTATCCCCGAGGGCGTGTTAGGCGACCCAATCGCTAGATTTTTA
Source organism: Procambarus clarkii (assembly GCF_040958095.1). Taxonomy (NCBI): domain Eukaryota; kingdom Metazoa; phylum Arthropoda; class Malacostraca; order Decapoda; family Cambaridae; genus Procambarus; species Procambarus clarkii. The sequence continues at coordinate 6,582,302 of NC_091195.1, read as the reverse complement.
CGGTACAGCCATGAAGGTACGAAGAGTTCACTGAGGGATGGCGTAGTAGATTCTCTAGCAACGGAATTAAGGTGGTGTCGGACAGTTAGATCCGTCGGTTGTTCCGCTATCTAGTCTAACCGTTGACCGCGAAGGATAGGATTATTTGGTACTGTCGGGATCTAGGTGGATGTGGTTACCTAGGCTTGGAGAAGCGACAGGGCGGGCCGGGACGGGACGGTTATAGGTTAAATCGAGATTTCCTTAAGTACTAAATTAAGTTCCCTGTATATTAAGTTCCCTTTCAGGTTAAGTATCCCTTCGTTAGTTAAGTGTTCCCCCTTGTTTACGTAATTCTCGTATATAAGTGTTATTATTTTTTCTAAGTAATTGTTTTACATGTTTTAAGTCGGGAATTTTTGTTTCGTATTGTGCAGTATTAATTCTTTGAGGGAATTACTAAAAGGTGAGTGGTTTTACTGTTTTCAAGTGAAGTGCGGTGCATTAAGTGAAGTCAGTGAAAGAACTGAAATCAGTGAAATCGTGGAAAATTTTTGTGACGACATTTTTCAAAGTCGCTTGGAAAATCTCAATTTCGTAATAAATTTTAGTTTTGTGCCGGGCCATACGATCATCGGGTCGTCAGGGTTAATTCAAGTGTGCGATTAAAGTGATCCGAGTTAGAACTTTGAGAGACCAAAAGTCGAATTTTGGTCATTTAAGCGAATTAGCGTTGGGACTCTGAATTTTCTAGCGGTTTTACTCAGCGCCCAGTGTGACAGCGCCCAGTACTTGTTTGCGCTCAACCAAGTGTCTAAGTGTCTCGCGAGTAGTATATTCAGTTCAAGTGATAAGCGAACTACACGTCGGTATTTAATTTATAATTTTGAGAAAAGAAATACTTGGTTAATTAAGAATTAGTGCGGAGACTACTTTCTGAGGATTCGGCTTCGTGACAGTGAGCGCGCCTCTAATTTTTGTATACTTACCAACGTGTCCAAGTGGTTAGCGAGTGTTATAATCCGTTAAAGTAACAAGTCAACTACGCGCCCGTATTTAAATTATAATTTTGGGAAATTAATTACTAATTTTTACTTAAGGTTCAGCGCGACTCTGTAGCTGTGAGCGTCGCAGTTATCAGTGTATATTTCTCAGTATTCTACAACACGACCGGCGGTGAATAAGTGTATGCTATGTAAACATCGAGTTCATACAGTAACGTAAATAATTAATTTAACATTAATTTGGTTTAACTAATAATACTTATAATTATGTCCGAGCGCCGTTGTTAGTGTCGGGCGTTACGGAATTAAAAATAATTGTTGAAGATATAAACATCGCGCCAGTGTTAAATTAACGTTACCGTCGTTCATTCCTAGTGCGCCTAAGATTTTCAAGACAAATTTAAGAAATTCAGTTAACGTAAAGTGTTGTATTTATTGTGCGCTGGTAAACTAGACTGATTATTTTCGATAAATAAAAACAGAGTTGAAACTAAAGTATTACAGTAAATTCAGTGTAGTCTTTCGCGTAAATATTACTTGTATAATTTCAGTATATTTTGTTAAAGAATTCGGGAACTATCAATTTTTCTAAGATTTATATTGGATTTGCATTTACAGACAAGAAAGTCGCACTATAATTATTTTTATATTTGCGTTACTAGTCATCTTCGAGTGACAAATAAATATAGTGGAAATTAATTACATTTTTTTTCTAGTTTATTCTAGTAGTTCGATCAATTAATAATTAACGTAACCTTTTTGTGTGGTTTATAAGGGCGCATATATAGTTAGTTCAACATCGTATACAGTGTTTGTTTCACAAGTGATGATTAGTAGTCGATGCCGGTTGCGTATTTCCATCTGTCCGCATATAAATTTGACGAATGAGAGCAGAGGATAATAAGACTAAAGAATTCATTCACTGGTGTAGCGTAGTCAGCGAGACTCTGACGCCGACAGCTGTCATCGTCTGTCAACAAGCTTCGGTAATTTATGGTCTTCACTGGGGCTGTGGAACGCGGTGACCGACGTGAATGAAGAGTAGTTCCGGTCTAGATGTTCAAGAGGTTTAACATAAAAGGTTAGAGATTATTGAGCGCGTGATTAGTTGTTGAGATCGGGGTTGTGTTAAAATTTCACCGCAATCGCTTGGCGGGTTCAGAACTTTGCCTGTTTTCCCCAGGTAGGGTTAGGTTGCGAGGTTTAGCGAGAATATGTCGTGTGATAAGCACATGAAGCTCAGGAGTAAAGGTATGGTAGACGACGAGGCTACCGGGGGAGCACCATCGACAGACCCTCTCCTGGTGAGGGCAGTACAGACGTTAGCCCTTGCGGAGGGACCCCAAGCGAACCCCACGGGGGGTGTAACGGATCCGGGTGCCCAAGGGGCGGCAGCCCTGGACGAAAGCAGGATTTCATTGGGGGGCTCTTGTTCCGCGGACATCACGATGATTGGTGAGGCGATAGGAAGTGATGGGGTTGTGGACCCCACTATTAGAACATCCATACCAGTTGAACAAGGAGTTCCCGGGGATGATGCCATTGCGGGTTCTCAAGGCCTGACGATCCCTGGGCTTATGAGCGTACACACACCACCCCCACAACCTCAACAATTACAACAGGTACAACCCGATGCACAACAAGCCATACAGATGCTACTACAGTTAATGCAGGGGCAAAACTGATCACAACAACAAATACAACAGGTTGCTCAACAACAGGTACAACAGGTTGCACAACAACATCAGGTACAACAGGTTGCTCAACAACATCAGGTACAACAGGTTGCTCAACAACAACAGGTACAACAGGTTGCACAACAACATCAGGTACAACAGGTTGCTCAACAACAACAGGTACAACAGGTTGCTCAACAACATCAGGTACAACAGGTTGCTCAACAACAACAGGTACAACAGGTTGCACAACAACATCAGGTACAACAGGTTGCTCAACAACATCAGGTACAACAGGTTGCTCAACAACATCAGGTACAACAGGTTGCTCAACAACAACAGGTTGCACAACAACATCAGGTACAACAGGTTGCTCAACAACATCAGGTACAACAGGTTGCTCAACAACAACAGGTACAACAGGTTGCACAACAACATCAGGTACAACAGGTTGCTCAACAACATCAGGTACAACAGGTTGCTCAACAACATCAGGTACAACAGGTTGCTCAACAACATCAGGTACAACAGGTTGCTCAACAACATCAGGTACAACAGGTTGCTCAACAACATCAGGTACAACAGGTTGCACAACAACATCAGGTACAACAGGTTGCACAACAACAACAGGTACAACAGGTTGCTCAACAACAACAGGTACAACAGGTTGCTCAACAACAACAAATACAACAGGTTGCTCAACAACAACAAATACAACAGGCACAACAGTTTGCACCACAACATCAGGTACATCAGGTAGTACAACAACAACAACAAGTACACCAGGTTGCACAACAACAACCACAGGTACTACAGCTGCTGCTACAGTTACTACAAGGACAGAACGGTTCACAACCCTCACACAATCAACAACAGGGTCAACAACCACCTTATCAGAGTAGTGCCTCAAATAGTTACTCACCTGGGGTAGCCCCTTGGTCACTGGGAAATCCCTCCTCACCCCTCTCCCAACCCCTATCCCCATCCTACACCCAACCCCTCATAGTTCCTTCCCCCCCTGGTCAGGCACCCCCAGTACTCCATCCTATAGACCGGGACTTGTGGCGTCACTTCCGAAGTTGTCCTTGCCAAGGTTAAATTGTGCTGAACTCCCATCGAATAAAGTGGAACGCAACCGTTGTGTGGAAAATTGGTTGTGGGAGATGGACTCTGTGTTAGCCGTGGCTCCTGATGATGAAACTAAAATTAATCTGGCCACGGGGGCATGTGTGGGTCGCGACGGGCCCCTGAGGAAGTCTGAGGAATTCAGGCATTTGGTGACGTGGCCACAATTCGTGCAGGCCATCAAGGACCGATTTAAGGCGAAAATTACTAAAGAGGAGGCTCGTCGCTACTTAACGTCATTGCAGAGGGATAAAGGTACTCAATTAAAAGATTTTGGTGCCTTCCTTAGGACCAGGATAGGTGATCTCACTCAGGAGTTGGGTTACGATGCGCAGCAGGAGGAACGGTTTGCAAAGCAGCTATTTTGTAAGGCCTTGCCCGCTCATATCGGTCCATACCTAGCTACGGACACGGCTTCCCTGAGTTTTAGGGAACTCGTACAATACGCCGAAGACCATACAGATGAGGACTTGGATGCGGAGGAGGCGCGGACGTCGCCATATGTCAACGCGGTGAGCAGGAAGGTAGAGAGCGGGCAAGGGGGCAATAGGTCAGGACCCCCCCAGACGAAAGCGGCGGGCAGTGGGCGCACGCAACAACCCCCACGTAATGACTGGTGGGAATCGCGTACTTGTTTTAATTGTGGGAAAAGAGGCCACGTAAAAGCGAGATGCCGGAAGGGGAGAACAGAATCATGAGAGAATCCCGCCTCGGGTGGTGGCAGACCTACGTTGGAGATAAAGGTGGAAGGTGTGAGATTGACAGTTTTTGTGGACACCGGAAGTCAAGCAACTCTCATTAAAAAGTCAGCCTTCAGCACACTTAAAGAGACACGCCTTAAGCGTTGTGGGAAGCATTTAACAGCAGTGAATGGTCAACATATCAATATCTTGGGCCAGGCCACTCTCAATTTTGAAGTAGGTAAGGAAGAAGCTTACCCACACACTTGCACGATTGTCGAAAATCTTGCATTCCCTGGTCAGATTTTATTGGGAATGGATTTTCTGGGACGAGTTAACTTTTCTTTGTCGGCTCAAGACGGAGCAAGGAAGTGCAGATTGAAGTTGGGCCAGGTAGTGTATCCCATTAAAATGGTAGATCATCCTCCAGTAATTGCTTCCATTAGTAAGAAACAGAAGTACAACTGTCACTACCCAAAGTTGTTGTTTAAGTCTCTTCCAGACACAGATAAGAAATCATGTGGGTTACATGCCTTGGTGAAACAATGTTGCCCACCACATTCAGTTAAATTCATTAAAGTATCAGTGGGACGTCACATTGCACCGGGTACCACCCTTCAGGTGGCTGGGAGATGTGACATGTTGTTGATCCCTCATCATTTGATCACAGTGCTTGATAAAGGTGCCCTTATTCCAGTTGTCAATCTCTCGCACAAAACCTATCGTTTCAGGGCAGGTGATAGGGTGTCTCAGGCTACAATTGTAGAAAATACAGGAATTTTTCAGTATCAAAGCCAGGAGATGCCAGCCACCACAGCACAATGTAGTGCACTTAATGTTACAGAAAGTAGTACACAGGGAAAACACAAGACCGAGACAGGAAAAAGTAGTAATACTCAAGAAGTTGATAAGTTAATCTCGGCTCTGGATTTGCAACATGTGCAACAGTCAGATAGGAAACTTTTGAGAGGGATTTTACGTAAATTCCCTAGACTGTTTGCAACAGAAGACGATCAGATCGGGCTTCTGGATAGGATCGAGCATGTTATTCCTACAGGTGACCATCCTCCTATTTACACCCGTCAATGGAGGCTTCCGGAACGGGCGAAGGAAGTAATTAGGGATGAGTGCCAGAGGATGTTGAGACAGGATGTGATAGAGCCTAGTACATCACCATGGTTGTCGCCAGTAGTGCTGGTACGTAAACCGGATGGTAGTTATAGGTTTTGTGTTGACTACCGAAAGATCAACGAAATTACTAAAGGTGATGTGTATCCTTTGCCACGGATACAAGAAATAATAGATCAGTTTGGGGCAGCCAAATACTTTTCCACTCTGGATGCGAAATCTGCGTATTGGGCCATCCCAGTTGCTGAGAAAGATCGAGAAAAGACCGCCTTCTCTGATGGGGTTCATACTTATCAATTCAAGCGGATGCCTTTCGGGTTAAAGACAGCGCCTTCATCATTTCAGAGGGCAATTAATTATATCCTCAGTCCAGTCTTGGGGAGGCACTCGTTAGCGTACCTGGATGATGTGGTTATCTGCTCCAGGACGTTTGATGAGCACTTACGAGATTTGACTGAGACGTAGACATTGTTAGATAAGGCGGGGTTCAAACTTAACGTGAGTAAGTGCACTCTGGCATCTCAGAAGTTTAAGTTTCTGGGATTCCAGGTGAGCACAGACGGTATCCGACCTGACCCAGACTCCTGTCGTGCCATTGCTGACATGCCAACACCTAAGACAGCAAAGGATGTTCGAAGGTTTCTGGGGGCAGCCGGATATTTCCGTCGCCACATTGAGGGTTTTGCAAGTACAACAGCACCGTTAACTGAGCTCACTAAGAAAAATGTTAAATTCGTTTGGAAACTTGAGCATGATAACGCTTATGCAAAATGTAAAAGTCAACTCATTACCACCCCAGTCTTGGCAGTACCGGATTTTGATAAGGAGTGGGAAGTACACACTGACGCCAGTGGCATAGCTACTGGTGGGTGCTTAATGCAACGTGATAATGACAATCTTCCTCACCCAGTTGCATATTTCAGCAGGAAGGTTAAGGGTCCAGAGGTCCGCTATTCTGCAACGGATAGGGAAGCTTTGGCTGTGGTAGAAAGTGTCAGGTACTTTGAACCGTATTTTTTCCAACGTCAATTTGTCATTTATACAGATCACAGGGCGTTGACTCATATCTTTAAGAAAAGAACTAAGTGCCCTCGCATGTCACGCTGGCCTCATGAACTAGCTGCTCACTCATTCCAAATACTTTACAAGCCTGGTCCATCACATGTTGTACCAGACACTTTGAGTAGAAACATTGCTACGATTAACGTAAATCTTAATATTGAAAATATTTCCAGTGAGAAAATGCGAGAATTCCAGATGAACGAACCGAGGTGGAAGGAAATTATTGAACTTTTGGAGGGAGGAAAATATCCGTCGAAGAAACGTAATTTAGCAATTCATGATTTTGAAATGAAGGATGAGGTCTTATTTTATGTAAAGGGACAGCAGGATCGTGCAGTTTTTCAGTTGGTTATCCCAGAGGTGTTGAAGAAGTCGGCGTTGAAACTCGCACATGCGTCTAAGATTGCAGGTCATCCGGGGATTTTTAAAACTCACATGAAAGCCAAGTCACTCTTTTTCTTCCCCGGTATGTTAACAGAGGTCATTAACTTCGTTAAGTCCTGTGGTCACTGTCAAAGGAGGAAAGGTACCCTTAAGGTACAAGCTCCATTGCAAGAATTCCCAGAAATTTTGGAACCTTTAGATCGGGTGGGGGCTGATCTGATTGATCTGCATCACAGTCATTCAGGAAACCGTTACGTATTGGTGTTGGTAGACCACCTGTCCAGGTACACCACACTGATTGCATTGCCTCAGAAGGATTCACGAACTGTTGCAAAGGCGTTCTTAGATAGGTTCGTCACTGTATTTGGTCCTCCTAAAGTGTTAGTTTCTGACCGAGGTCAGGAATTTAATGGGAATATTTTTAGAGAAGTATGTAAAATTATAGAAACCACTTCAGCATTCACGACGGCTTATCACCCTCAGGCTAACGGCACGACTGAACGGACGAACCGGTCAGTTAAAGATATGCTTGCAATTCTTGCAGAGCATGATGCAAATTCGTGGGACGAACAACTCCCCTATGTCCAGTTGGCTCTGAACACTGCCATCCATCGATCCATTAACACCCAACCCCTTTTGCTGTTCACAGGGCATCCATGTAATTTCCCATCAGGTCTGCTTAACAGACATAATATTGTGTATGGGGAAGATTACCCATCAGAAGTTTTAAATAAGATGAAAAATGCATGGAGAATTGCAGCTAGGGCTTCCAAGACAGCACGAGACCGCTATGCTCAGCATTATGACAAGAAGGTACGACCTCTTGAGTTGAAAGTTGGGAGTCTTGTGTTGAGAGTTAATGAGGCGGCTCCTGCCAATCAGAGTAGGAAACTTGCTCCTAGATGGCGGGGCCCTTACCGGGTAATTGAAAGAAAAGGTCCGGTTAATGTTGTTATTAAAGGTATTTTTGAAGACCAAGTTGAGAGAACGATTCACATTAATAAGTTAAAACCTTATCACGCGAGGGAGGAACTAGAGCTGCCTTCAGCAAGTCTAATTCCTGACCTGTCTAATGATCCAAGTGCTGAGTCAGATGATGAGGATGACCTTCTGTCAGATCTCATCAGTAGCCAAGTTCAATCTTGTCACCCCATGGTAACAAGGTCGCGAGCTGTACAGTAAATTGTTAATGATCTCCCCTAGTCAGGTTTAGTAATTTCATAATAATTATCCTATAGAGGCACTGGTGTGTATTTACTGATGTGCATGGCTCAGGTAGCATACTTGCCTTGCTCTGGGGTTTCCAACTACCTATACCTCAGAGTAATATCCATGCTTCCGCCATTTGTTGTTGTCTGTCTTTCTCAGGTCTGATGGTACACCAGTTCCAGCCTCCCAGTCACACGTGAACCAAGGATCGAGATCAGCAGGTCTGGGGATGATCCACCTGGCTGATAAGATCGGGGTCTGAGGCACGTTACATAAAGTCCTCCCCCCTTGTACCCGGTAACTCGCCAATTGGTTATCCGGAAGGGGTGACTGGCGTACAGTCACCCGGCCGACACCTCACGTCACTAACGAGGTTGTCCCAGTCCAGCCATGCTGTCTTCACGGAGCAGAGTCCAGTCACCATTACAACCGTGGGCAAGCTGTCTCAAGATCACCAACCAAGCCCACCAGCCGCGTAGTCAAGACTGCGGGAAAACCGGAAGTGGAAGACGAGTGGTCTACGAAGAAGAACGCTAATTGCAAGGACTTGTCAGCTCTTATCAAAACCTGCGGTTGCGTCGTCTGTGGAAACCAAGATGCAACGCGGTGGTCTCAGGTACGAACAGCACTACCCCTACAGAGTGCTTGCGGAATCGCCAAATGAGGTACAATCCTGTACCTCGGCCCAAGTTCAGCTGCACGAGGGGTTGCACGGAAGGTGTACCGGCCCAGTAGTACCGGGATAACAAGTAAACGCCGGTAGATGACGTCGCCCAGGAGCTGAGGCAAGGCCCACCTGTCCTGTCACCATGCCATCCTCTTCAACGCCACTCGAACCTCACTACCAACGCGAGACATCGTGATACGTCGAAGTTGTGCTCTACTGTGGCAGCCATGGTTAACAACAATCCATCAAGACTGTTTGGGGAGCGATAAGAAGAGGTGAACCCGGTTCCTGTTAGCGGGGTCCACCTGAGCTGACAGCCGCCAGCTGTCAGCTGTCACTCAAGTCAGGTGCGGGTAGTACAAGACCCCCTGTACTGTCCGTAGTTGGCCGGGGCCGGAAATGGAACTGACAGACGACCAGGATCTTCAAGCAACATGAGGTAGTCGCCGGAATCTACAGCAACGAAATGTCAACAGGAACGAACGAGAGAAAATATTTATAGAAAAGTTTCATATACAAATAAATGCTATTAATATAGTAAACTGTGGTAACTCGGAACAGTTAAACTTTTAATTTTCCTTCTGATAGTAAGCACCTATACACCTTCGGAAAGTTCTCTGGACCAGTATTAAATGTTGAAAACTAGTACTAGTGAAATAGAGAAATAAATCTAGAAAGTAAACATTAGAAAATGACCCTGTCTCTAGATAAGTTGTATGAGTGAACGGGTTTGAGAACCAGCTAGTAGCGTCTCTAGAAACGTTGATCAGTGGGGAACTTTATCTAGATTTTTCTAGATCCTAGATACTGATAGTTATACATATATTTTTTTAATTTTTTTTGTGGTTTACTGAACAATAAGGGTGTGGTACACAGTCTGACAAATGTGTTCACCCGCTGTTGTTGTGGACTTGAATATGAACTCTGGGATATTAGGAGTTTGAGGAACTTATATCCAGAGTGTTGTTGTTGGTTAAGGGACATGTCTGTGGACATTGAATTTTTGTTAATAATAAAAATATTTCTGTGTCTTTTCTTTAGATTTTAAGATTGGGATGCGCTGTGGTGGACAGTTGCCACAGGTGTGGAGTGGAACACTAGGTCCCTGAGAGGTAGTGTTCTTCTATGTTGATATAATTTTATAATTTTGTTATTTTTTAATGACATTGATTTTTTTTAATGTTTTGTGTGATGTGTTTGATCTTTATTCCAGGTGGAATACTGGGATAGCTGAAGGCTATCAGCTGATTTTAGCTAGTTAGTAATTGTTAGGTTGGGATTTCTCCAGTTATTTGTTACTATATCAAGACAGGTATAGGATATTTTGTCTTCCAGGTAGTTGGAAGGGTACGGGGCTGCACCCAAGTTGGATAGTCAGGATTATAGGGACGGTCTCTGTCCTTATGTTTTATGTATTATTACTGTTGTGTTGATAGGTATAAATACATGCTGGGGCGCACCTTTTGGGTGTGCCATTATTGTTGTTGGAGTATTGTATGGAATTAGTTAGGATTAGAGAATTTCTTTTGTTTTGAGGCATTGGTTGAAAATAGTGTTGGGTTGAAAATGTTGTTTTTGGAGTTAATGGTTAGGGTAGGGCAGGATTTCTGGATAAGAAAAGTGTGTGTAACTTGCTTTACACACAAATTTCTTAATTTCCGAGGAGGGGGAGTTGTAATGATCTGGGGCTCAGCTCATTGGTTCTCCCTTCTCCCCTCCTCTCCTGCTCCTTCTCCCCTGCTTTCCTTCTCCTTCTCCCCTCCTTTCCTTCTCCCTCTCCCCTCCTTCCTTCTCCCCTCCCCTTGGCCGTCATTCGTCTCCTCTTCCTCCCCCCCCCCCTTGTCGCCCATTTGTCAGGGTCAAGAGGTTGACCTGAGGGTGGGGTGGTCTTGGATACCTTGGCTTCTCCCACTCAATTCCCCACTCAGATGTTCCCCTCTCCATCCCCTCTCTTTCCCTCTCACCGGCCTCTTCCCCATACGAGGCACAGTCAAATGTCCCTACTCGCTATCTTAGAGGAGACAGGCTTGAACATAATTTATCAGTTTTGTAAACATTGCTCGCAGGTGCCTGGGCTCCATAGACGCGCCTTGTCCCCCTTCTCTTTAGCTGGGGAGAGCTGACTCAATCTTCAGGAATTCATGTAGCTTTCCACGACAGATCAGTGAAGGTAATTGGCCTGAGATAAGGGCCAAGTCCTTATTGGCCCTAGAGAGCCAGACCTCAGGCCTACGTGTTAAATGGTTGGCCATTGCCAAAATAATGGGTGGAGCCCTGGGGCTGTATTAGATGGTGGGAGGAGTAATCCTTCCCAGCAATAAGTTGGAAAAACTAAATTTCATTAGTGTGTCTTGGGAGTGTATTAGGAACAGGGCCGCAAGCCCGTATCCTCGGGACTGAGGGCAGCCATCAACATCGTGGCCGTAGTGCGGGTATTTAAGGTATAGTAGCACTTGAGTTTTGTGTCCTCGGTAAATATCCATTGTGCCTCTAGGGAAATAGAATAGGTGATGTGTTCAAATTGTCTTAATTTACATGTTTTCATAAAATAAATTGTATAGCTTGTCCAGTGGTATTCACTTAACTCCCCTTTGATATATTTTGCTACTTTGTCATTTTTTAGGTGTTGTATTGGAAGCCCCCCAGGTTCTCCTAACAATTAATCGATACTAAAGTTGACCTTGGATTTAAATTAGTAACGTAAATTACACAAACTAATTTTCCAAAATTTATTACTGAAATTCATATTACCCGGAGTCCCATGATTACTGATTCCTTGCCTTCCTGGGGGATCGGTGATAGACACATTCAGGTATGGTTGGTCAGGAAGGTGGTGGCAGTGCAAATGTGTTTTGTTATATTTTTTAACTAATAACCCTTGTCCTTGGTGTATCTTCCTCATTTAATATTCATCTTACATACGGGGCAGTCCAGTGAGGGGTCATACTGGACTGTAACAGTGTTAAGCTGGGGTATTGAGTGAAGAGAGACAGAGATGTACAACAGAGAGCGTATAGTACGATTATGAGAGATCACAAGATAACAGGATTAATACTGGGGAACATCGGGTTATTACAATAGAGGCCGCGGTTATTACGACAGGGTAAGCGGTCATTACACACACACCACTCTCCACCACTGCCACACACCACTCTCCACCACTGTCATACACCACTCTCCTCCACTGTCACACACCACTCTCCACCACAGCCACACACCACTCTCCACCACTATCACACACCACTCTCCACCACTGTAATACACCACTCTCCACCACTGTCACACACCACTCTCCACCACTGTCACACACCACTCTCCACCACAGCCACACACCACTCTCCACCACTATCACACACCACTCTCCACCAATGTCATACACCACTCTCCACCACTGCCACACACCACTCTCCACCACTGTCACACACCACTCTCCACCACTGTCACACACCACTCTCCACCACTGTCACACACCACTCTCCACCACTGCCACACATCACTCTCCACCACTGCCACACATCACTCTCCACCACTACCACATATCACTCTCCACCACTGTCACACATCACTCTCCACCACTACCACATATCACTCTCCACCACTGTCACACACCACTCTCCTCAACTTTCACTCACCACTCTCCACCACTGTCACACACCACCCTCCACCACTGCCACACATCACTCTCCACCACTACCACACATCACTCTCCACTACTGTCACACACCACTCTCCACAACTGCCACTCACTACTCTCCACCACTGTCACACACCACTCTCCACCATTGTCACACATCACTCTCCACCACTGTCACACACCACTCTCCACCACTGTCACACACCACTCTCCACCACTGCCACTCACCACTCTCCAGCATTGTCACACACCAATCACCACCACTGTCACACACCACTCTCCACCACTGCCACACACCACTCTCCACCACTGCCACACACAGCACTTTCCACCACTTCCACACACCACTCTCCACCACTGTCACGCACCACTCTCCACCACTGCCACACACCATTCTCCACCACTGTCACACACCACTCTAAACCACTGCCCCTTACCACTCTCCACCACTGTCACACACCACTCTCCACCACTGCCACACACCACTCTCCACCACTGTCACACACTACTCTCCACCACTGCCACACACCACTCTCCACCACTGTCACACACCACTCTCCACCACTGTCAAATACCACTCTCCACCACTGCCACACACCACTCTCCACCACTGCCACACACCACTCGCCACCACTGCCACACATCACTCTCCACCACTACCACACATCACTCTCCACCACTGCCAAACACACCACTCTCCACTATTTCCACACACCACTCTCCACCACAGTCAAACACCACTCTCCATCGCTGCCACACACTACTCTCCACCACTACCACACACCACTCTCCACCACTACCACACACCACTCTCCACTACTGTCACACACCACTCTCCACCACTGTCACACACCACTCTCCACCACTGCCACACACACCACTCTCCAACACTGCCACACACCACTCTCCACCACTGCCACACACCACTCTCCACCACTGCCACACATCACTCTCCACCACTAAAACACACCACTCTCCACCACTCACACACCACTCTCCACCACTGCCACTCGCGACTCTCCACCACTGCCACTCGCTACTCTCCACCACTGCCACACACCACTCTCCACCACTGCCACTCACCACTCTCCACCACTCACACACCATTCTCCATCACTGCCACTCACCACTCTTCACCACTGCCACTCACCACTCTCCACCACTGTCACACACCACTCTCCACCACTGCCACTTACCACTCTCTACCACTGTCACACACCACTCTAAACCACTGTCACACACCACTCTCCACCACTGCCCCTCACCACTCTACACCACTGCCCCTCACCACTCTCCACCACTGTCACACACCACTCTCCACCACTGTCATACACCACTCTCCACCACTGCCCCTCACCACTCTACACCACTGCCCCTCACCACTCTACACCACTGTCACTCACCACTCTCCACCACTGCCACACACCACTCTCCACAACTGCCACTCACCACTCTCCACCACTGCCACACACCACTCCCCACCACTGCCACACACCACTCTCCACCACTGCCACACACCACTCTCCACCACTGCCACACACCACTCTCCACCAATGCCACTCATCATTCTCCACCACTCACACACCACTCTCCACCACTACCACACACCACTCTCCACAACTGCCACTCACCACTCTCCACCACTGCCACACACCACTCTCCACCAATGCCACTCATCATTCTCCACCACTCACACACCACTCTCCACCACTACCACACACCACTCTCCACCACTGCCACTCACCACTCTCCACCTCTGCCAACACCACTCTTCACCACTCCCACTCACCACTCTCCACAACTCACACACCACTCTACACCACTGCCCCTCACCACTCTACACCACTGTCACTCACCACTCTCCACCACTGCCACACACCACTCTCCACAACTGCCACTCACCACTCTCCACCACTGCCACACACCACTCCCCACCACTGCCACACACCACTCTCCACCACTGCCACTCACCACTCTCCACCACTGCCACACACCACTCTCCACCAATGCCACTCATCATTCTCCACCACTCACACACCACTCTCCACCACTCCCACTCACCACTCTCCACAACTGCCACTCACCACTCTCCACCACTCACATATCACTCTAGACCACTGCCCCTCACCACTCTCCACCACTGTCACTCACCACTCTCCACCACTGCCACACACCACTCTCCACAACTGCTACACACCACTCTCCACCACTGCCACACACCACTCTCCACCACTGTCACACACCACTCTCCACCACTGTCACACACCACTCTCCTCCACTGCCACACACCACTCTCCACCACTCACACACCACTCTCCACCACTGCCACACACCCCTCACCACTACTGTCACTCACCACTCTTCACCACTGTCACACACCACTCTCCACCACTGCCACACACCACTCTCCACTACTGTCACACACCACTCTCCTCCACTGCCACACACCACTCTCCACCACTGTCACTCACCACTCTCCACCACTGCCTCTCACCACTCTCTACCACTGCCACACACCACTCTCCATCACTGCCACACACCACTCTCCACCACTGTCGCTCAGCACTTTCCACCACTGCCACACACCACTCTCCACCACTGTCACACACCACTGTCCACCACTGCCACACACCACTCTCCACCACTGTCGCTCACCACTCTCCACCACTGCCACACACCACTCTCCACCACAGCCACACACAACACTCCACCACTGCCACACACCACTCTCCACCACAGTCACACACCACTCTCCACCACTGCCACACACCACTCTCCACCAATGCCACTCATCATTCTCCACCACTCACACACCACTCTCCACCACTCCCACTCACCACTCTCCACAACTGCCACTCACCACTCTCCACCACTCACATATCACTCTAGACCACTGCCCCTCACCACTCTCCACCACTGTCACTCACCACTCTCCACCACTGCCACACACCACTCTCCACAACTGCTACACACCACTCTCCACCACTGCCACACACCACTCTCCACCACTGTCACACACCACTCTCCACCACTGTCACACACCACTCTCCTCCACTGCCACACACCACTCTCCACCACTCACACACCACTCTCCACCACTGCCACACACCCCTCACCACTACTGTCACTCACCACTCTTCACCACTGTCACACACCACTCTCCACCACTGCCACACACCACTCTCCACTACTGTCACACACCACTCTCCTCCACTGCCACACACCACTCTCCACCACTGTCACTCACCACTCTCCACCACTGCCTCTCACCACTCTCTACCACTGCCACACACCACTCTCCATCACTGCCACACACCACTCTCCACCACTGTCGCTCAGCACTTTCCACCACTGCCACACACCACTCTCCACCACTGTCACACACCACTGTCCACCACTGCCACACACCACTCTCCACCACTGTCGCTCACCACTCTCCACCACTGCCACACACCACTCTCCACCACAGCCACACACAACACTCCACCACTGCCACACACCACTCTCCACCACAGTCACACACCACTCTCCACCACTGCCACACACCACTCTCCACCACTCTCCACCACTGCCACACACCACTCTCCACCACTCTCCACCACTGCCA
Source organism: Procambarus clarkii (assembly GCF_040958095.1). Classification (NCBI taxonomy): domain Eukaryota; kingdom Metazoa; phylum Arthropoda; class Malacostraca; order Decapoda; family Cambaridae; genus Procambarus; species Procambarus clarkii. The sequence continues at coordinate 6,566,147 of NC_091195.1, read as the reverse complement.
CACACCACTCTCCACCACTGTCACTCACCACTCTCCACCACTGTCACACACCACTCTCCATCACTGCCCCTCACCACTCTCCACCACTGCGACACACCACACTCCACCACTGTCACACACCACTCTACACCAATGTCACTCACCACTCTCCACCACTGTCACACACCACTCTCCACCACTGCCACACACCACTCTCCACAACTGCCACTCACCACTCTCCACCACTGTCACACACCACTCTCCACCACTGTCACACACCACTCTACACCACTGTCACACACAACTCTCCACCACTGTCACACACCACTCTCCACCACTGTCACTCACCACTCTCCACCACTGTCACACACCACTCTCCACCACTGCCACACACCACTCTCCACTACTGTCACACACCACTCTCCACCACTGTCACACACCACTCTCCACCACTGCCACACACCACTCTCCACCACTGTCACACACCACTCTCCACCACTGCCCAACACCACTCTCCACCACTGCCCCTCACCACTCTCCACCACTGTCACACACCACTCTCCACCACTGTCACACACCACTCTCCACCACTGCCACACACCACTCTCCACTACTGTCACAAACCACTCTCCACCACTGTCACACACCACTCTCCACCACTGCCACACATCACTCTTCACCACTGCAACACACTACTCTCCACCACTGTCGCTCACCACTCTCCACCACTGCCACACACCACTCTCCACCACTGTCACACACCACTCTCCACCACTGTCACACACCACTCTCCACTACTGCCACACACCACTCTCCACCACTGTCACACACCACTCTCCAACATTGTCACACACCACTCTCCACCACTGTCGTTCATCACTCTCCACCACTGCCACACACCACTGTCCACCACTGTCACACACCACTCTCCACTACTGCCACACACCACTCTCCACCACTGCCACACACCACTCTCCACCACAGTCACACACCACTCTCCACCACTGCCACACACCACTCTCCACCACTGCCACACACCACTCTCCACCACTGTCACACACCACTCTCCACCACTGCCACACACCACTCTCCACCACTGTCACTCACCACTCTCCACCACTGTCACACACCACTCTCCACCACTACCACACACCACTCTCCACTACTGCCCAACACCACTCTTCACCACTGCCCCTCACCACTTTCCACCACTGTCACTCACCACTCTCCACCACTGTCACACACCACTCTCCACCACTGTCACACACCACTCTCCACTACTGTCACACACCACTCTCCACCACTGCCACACACCACTCTCCACCACTGCCACACACCACTCTCCACCACTGCCACACACCACTCTCCACTATTGTCACACACCACTCTCCACCACTACCACACACCACTCTCAACCACTACCACACACCACTCTCCACCACTGTCACACACCACTCTCCACCACTGTCACACACCACTCCCCACCACTGCCACACACCACTCTCCACTACTGCCTCATACCACTCTCCACCACTGCCACACACCACTCTCCACCACTGCCACTCACCATTCTTCACCATTCACACACCACTCTCCACCACTGCTACTCGCCAATCTCCACCACTGCCACTCACTACTCTCCATCACTGCCACACACCACTCTCCACCACTGCCACTCATCATTCTCCACCACCCACACACCACTCTCCACCACTGCCACACATCACTCTCCACCACTGCCACACACCACTCTCCGTCACTGCCTCATACCACTCTCCACCTCTGCCACTCATCATTCTCCACCACTCACACACCACTCTCCACCACTGTTACTCACCACTCTCCACCACTGCCAACACCACTCTCCACCACTGCCACACATCACTCTCCACCACTGCCAACACCACTCTCCACCACTGCCACTCACCACTCTCCACAACTCACACACCACTCTCCACCACTGCCAACACCACTCTCCACCACTGCCACACATCACTCTCCACCACTGCCACTCACCACTCTCTACCACTGCCAACACCACTCTCCACCACTCCCACTCACCACTCTCCACAACTCACACACCACTCTCCACCACTCCCACTCACCACTCTCCATAACTCACACACCACTCTCCACCACTGCCAACACCACTCTCCACCACTGCCACACATCACTCTCCACAACTGCCACTCACCACTCTCCACCACTCACACATCACTCTAGACCACTGCCCCTCACCACTCTCCACCACTGCCACTCACCACTCTCCACCACTCACACACAACTCTCTACCACTGCTTCTCACCACTCTCCACCAATGCCACACACCACTCTCCACAACTGCCACTCACCACTCTCAACCACTGCTTCTCACCACTCTCCACAACTGCCACTCACCACTCTCCACCACTCACACATCACTCTAGACCACTGCCCCTCACCACTCTCCACCACTGCCACTCACCACTCTCCACCACTCACACACAACTCTCTACCACTGCTTCTCACCACTCTCCACCAATGCCACACACCACTCTCCACAACTGCCACTCACCACTCTCCACCACTGTCACACACCACTCTCCACAACTGCCACACACCACTCTCCACCACTGCCACACACCACTCTCCACAACTGCCACTCACCACTCTCCACCACTGCCACACACCACTCTCCACCACTGTCACACACCACTCTCCACCACTGCCCCTCACCACTCTCCACCACTGCCCCTCACCACTCTCCACAACTGCCCCTCAACACTCTACACCACTGTCACTCACCACTCTCCACCACTGCCACACACCACTCTCCACCACTGCCACACACCACTCTCCACCACTGTCACACACCACTCTCCACCACTGCCACACACCACTCTCCACCACTGTCACTCACCACTCTCCACCACTGTCACTCACCACTCTCCACCACTGTCACACACCACTCTCCACTACTGCCCAACACCACTCTTCACCACTGCCCCTCACCACTTTCCACCACTGTCACTCACCACTCTCCACCACTGTCACACACCACTCTCCACCACTGTCACACACCACTCTCCACTACTGTCACACACCACTCTCCACCACTGCCACACACCACTCTCCACCACTGCCACACACCACTCTCCACCACTGCCACACACCACTCTCCACTATTGTCACACACCACTCTCCACCACTACCACACACCACTCTCAACCACTACCACACACCACTCTCCACCACTGTCACACACCACTCTCCACCACTGTCACACACCACTCCCCACCACTGCCACACACCACTCTCCACTACTGCCTCATACCACTCTCCACCACTGCCACACACCACTCTCCACCACTGCCACTCACCATTCTTCACCATTCACACACCACTCTCCACCACTGCTACTCGCCAATCTCCACCACTGCCACTCACTACTCTCCATCACTGCCACACACCACTCTCCACCACTGCCACTCATCATTCTCCACCACTCACACACCACTCTCCACCACTGCCACACATCACTCTCCACCACTGCCACACACCACTCTCCGTCACTGCCTCATACCACTCTCCACCTCTGCCACTCATCATTCTCCACCACTCACACACCACTCTCCACCACTGTTACTCACCACTCTCCACCACTGCCAACACCACTCTCCACCACTGCCACACATCACTCTCCACCACTGCCAACACCACTCTCCACCACTGCCACTCACCACTCTCCACAACTCACACACCACTCTCCACCACTGCCAACACCACTCTCCACCACTGCCACACATCACTCTCCACCACTGCCACTCACCACTCTCCACCACTGCCAACACCACTCTCCACCACTCACACTCACCACTCTCCACAACTCACACACCACTCTCCACCACTCCCACTCACCACTCTCCATAACTCACACACCACTCTCCACCACTGCCAACACCACTCTCCACCACTGCCACACATCACTCTCCACAACTGCCACTCACCACTCTCCACCACTCACACATCACTCTAGACCACTGCCCCTCACCACTCTCCACCACTGCCACTCACCACTCTCCACCACTCACACACAACTCTCTACCACTGCTTCTCACCACTCTCCACCAATGCCACACACCACTCTCCACAACTGCCACTCACCACTCTCTACCACTGCTTCTCACCACTCTCCACAACTGCCACTCACCACTCTCCACCACTCACACATCACTCTAGACCACTGCCCCTCACCACTCTCCACCACTGCCACTCACCACTCTCCACCACTCACACACAACTCTCTACCACTGCTTCTCACCACTCTCCACCAATGCCACACACCACTCTCCACAACTGCCACTCACCACTCTCCACCACTGTCACACACCACTCTCCACAACTGCCACACACCACTCTCCACCACTGCCACACACCACTCTCCACAACTGCCACTCACCACTCTCCACCACTGCCACACACCACTCTCCACCACTGTCACACACCACTCTCCACCACTGCCCCTCACCACTCTCCACCACTGCCCCTCACCACTCTCCACAACTGCCCCTCAACACTCTACACCACTGTCACTCACCACTCTCCACCACTGTCACACACCACTCTCCACCACTGCCCCTCACTACTCTCCACCACTGCCCCTCAACACTCTACACCACTGTCACTCACCAGTCTACACCACTGTCACACACCACTCTCCACCACTGCCACACACCACTCTTCACCACTACCACACACCACTCTCCACTACTGCCCAACACCACTCTTCACCACTGCCCCTCACCACTTTCCACCACTGTCACTCACCACTCTCCACCACTGTCACACACCACTCTCCACCACTGTCACACACCACTCTCCACTACTGTCACACACCACTCTCCACCACTGCCACACACCACTCTCCACCACTGCCACACACCACTCTCCACCACTGCCACACATCACTCTCCACTATTGTCACACACCACTCTCCACCACTACCACACACCACTCTCAACCACTACCACACACCACTCTCCACTACTGTCACACACCACTCTCCACCACTGTCACACACCACTCCCCACCACTGCCACACACCACTCTCCACTACTGCCTCATACCACTCTCCACCACTGCCACACACCACTCTCCACCACTGCCACTCACCATTCTTCACCATTCACACACCACTCTCCACCACTGCTACTCGCCAATCTCCACCACTGCCACTCACTACTCTCCATCACTGCCACACACCACTCTCCACCACTGCCACTCATCATTCTCCACCACTCACACACCACTCTCCACCACTGCCACACATCACTCTCCACCACTGCCACACACCACTCTCCGTCACTGCCTCATACCACTCTCCACCTCTGCCACTCATCATTCTCCACCACTCACACACCACTCTCCACCACTGTTACTCACCACTCTCCACCACTGCCAACACCACTCTCCACCACTGCCACACATCACTCTCCACCACTGCCAACACCACTCTCCACCACTGCCACTCACCACTCTCCACAACTCACACACCACTCTCCACCACTGCCAACACCACTCTCCACCACTGCCACACATCACTCTCCACCACTGCCACTCACCACTCTCCACCACTGCCAACACCACTCTCCACCACTCCCACTCACCACTCTCCACAACTCACACACCACTCTCCACCACTCCCACTCACCACTCTCCATAACTCACACACCACTCTCCACCACTGCCAACACCACTCTCCACCACTGCCACACATCACTCTCCACAACTGCCACTCACCACTCTCCACCACTCACACATCACTCTAGACCACTGCCCCTCACCACTCTCCACCACTGCCACTCACCACTCTCCACCACTCACACACAACTCTCTACCACTGCTTCTCACCACTCTCCACCAATGCCACACACCACTCTCCACAACTGCCACTCACCACTCTCTACCACTGCTTCTCACCACTCTCCACAACTGCCACTCACCACTCTCCACCACTCACACATCACTCTAGACCACTGCCCCTCACCACTCTCCACCACTGCCACTCACCACTCTCCACCACTCACACACAACTCTCTACCACTGCTTCTCACCACTCTCCACCAATGCCACACACCACTCTCCACAACTGCCACTCACCACTCTCCACCACTGTCACACACCACTCTCCACAACTGCCACACACCACTCTCCACCACTGCCACACACCACTCTCCACAACTGCCACTCACCACTCTCCACCACTGCCACACACCACTCTCCACCACTGTCACACACCACTCTCCACCACTGCCCCTCACCACTCTCCACCACTGCCCCTCACCACTCTCCACAACTGCCCCTCAACACTCTACACCACTGTCACTCACCACTCTCCACCACTGTCACACACCACTCTCCACCACTGCCCCTCACCACTCTCCACCACTGCCCCTCAACACTCTACACCACTGTCACTCACCAGTCTACACCACTGTCACACACCACTCTCCACCACTGCCACACACCACTCTTCACCACTGCCACTCACCACTCTCCACCACTGCCACTCACCACTCTCCACCACTGCCACACACCACCTCTGCCACACACTACTCTCCACCACTGCCCTTCAACACTCTCCGCCACTGCCCCTCACCACTCTCCACCACTGTCACACACCACTCTCCACCACTGCCCCTAACCACTCTCCACCACTGCCACTCACCACTCTCCACCACTGCCACACACCACTCTCCACCACTGTCACACACCACTCTCCACCACTGTCACACACCACTCTCCACCACTGCCACTCACCACTCTCCACCACTGTCACACACCACTCTCCACCACTGTCACACACCACTCTCCACCACTGCCACTCACCACTCTCCACCACTCACACACAACTCTCCACCACTGCTTCTCACCACTCTCCACTACTGTCACACACCACTCTCCACCACTGTCATACACCACTCTCCACCACTGCCCCTCACCACTCTACACCACTGCCCCTCACCACTCTACACCACTGTCACTCACCACTCTCCACCACTGCCACACACCACTCTCCACAACTGCCACTCACCACTCTCCACCACTGCCACACACCACTCCCCACCACTGCCACACACCACTCTCCACCACTGCCACACACCACTCTCCACCACTGCCACACACCACTCTCCACCAATGCCACTCATCATTCTCCACCACTCACACACCACTCTCCACCACTACCACACACCACTCTCCACAACTGCCACTCACCACTCTCCACCACTGCCACACACCACTCTCCACCATTGCCACTCATCATTCTCCACCACTCACACACCACTCTCCACCACTACCACACACCACTCTCCACCACTGCCACTCACCACTCTCCACCTCTGCCAACACCACTCTTCACCACTCCCACTCACCACTCTCCACAACTCACACACCACTCTACACCACTGCCCCTCACCACTCTACACCACTGTCACTCACCACTCTCCACCACTGCCACACACCACTCTCCACAACTGCCACTCACCACTCTCCACCACTGCCACACACCACTCCCCACCACTGCCACACACCACTCTCCACCACTGCCACTCACCACTCTCCACCACTGCCACACACCACTCTCCACCAATGCCACTCATCATTCTCCACCACTCACACACCACTCTCCACCACTCCCACTCACCACTCTCCACAACTGCCACTCACCACTCTCCACCACTCACATATCACTCTAGACCACTGCCCCTCACCACTCTCCACCACTGTCACTCACCACTCTCCACCACTGCCACACACCACTCTCCACAACTGCTACACACCACTCTCCACCACTGCCACACACCACTCTCCACCACTGTCACACACCACTCTCCACCACTGTCACACACCACTCTCCTCCACTGCCACACACCACTCTCCACCACTCACACACCACTCTCCACCACTGCCACACACCCCTCACCACTACTGTCACTCACCACTCTTCACCACTGTCACACACCACTCTCCACCACTGCCACACACCACTCTCCACTACTGTCACACACCACTCTCCTCCACTGCCACACACCACTCTCCACCACTGTCACTCACCACTCTCCACCACTGCCTCTCACCACTCTCTACCACTGCCACACACCACTCTCCATCACTGCCACACACCACTCTCCACCACTGTCGCTCACCACTCTCCACCACTGCCACACACCACTCTCCACCACTGTCACACACCACTGTCCACCACTGCCACACACCACTCTCCACCACTGTCGCTCACCACTCTCCACCACTGCCACACACCACTCTCCACCACAGCCACACACAACACTCCACCACTGCCACACACCACTCTCCACCACAGTCACACACCACTCTCCACCACTGCCACACACCACTCTCCACCACTCTCCACCACTGCCACACACCACTCTCCACCACTGTCGCACACCACCCTCCACCACTGCCACACACCACTCTCCACCACTGTCACTCACCACTCTCCACCACTGTCACACACCACTCTCCATCACTGCCCCTCACCACTCTCCACCACTGCGACACACCACACTCCACCACTGTCACACACCACTCTACACCAATGTCACTCACCACTCTCCACCACTGTCACACATCACTCTCCACCACTGCCACACACCACTGTCCACCACTGTCACACACCACTCTCCACTACTGCCACACACCACTCTCCACCACTGCCACACACCACTCTCCACCACAGTCACACACCACTCTCCACCACTGCCACACACCACTCTCCACCACTGCCACACACCACTCTCCACCACTGTCACACACCACTCTCCACCACTGCCACACACCACTCTCCACCACTGTCACTCACCACTCTCCACAACTGTCACACACCACTCTCCACCACTACCACACACCAATCTCCACTACTGCCCAACACCACTCTTCACCACTGCCCCTCACCACTTTCCACCACTGTCACTCACCACTCTCCACCACTGTCACACACCACTCTCCACCACTGTCACACACCACTCTCCACTACTGTCACACACCACTCTCCACCACTGCCACACACCACTCTCCACCACTGCCACACACCACTCTCCACCACTGCCACACACCACTCTCCACTATTGTCACACACCACTCTCCACCACTACCACACACCACTCTCAACCACTACCACACACCACTCTCCACCACTGTCACACACCACTCTCCACCACTGTCACACACCACTCCCCACCACTGCCACACACCACTCTCCACTACTGCCTCATACCACTCTCCACCACTGCCACACACCACTCTCCACCACTGCCACTCACCATTCTTCACCATTCACACACCACTCTCCACCACTGCTACTCGCCAATCTCCACCACTGCCACTCACTACTCTCCATCACTGCCACACACCACTCTCCACCACTGCCACTCATCATTCTCCACCACCCACACACCACTCTCCACCACTGCCACACATCACTCTCCACCACTGCCACACACCACTCTCCGTCACTGCCTCATACCACTCTCCACCTCTGCCACTCATCATTCTCCACCACTCACACACCACTCTCCACCACTGTTACTCACCACTCTCCACCACTGCCAACACCACTCTCCACCACTGCCACACATCACTCTCCACCACTGCCAACACCACTCTCCACCACTGCCACTCACCACTCTCCACAACTCACACACCACTCTCCACCACTGCCAACACCACTCTCCACCACTGCCACACATCACTATCCACCACTGCCACTCACCACTCTCTACCACTGCCAACACCACTCTCCACCACTCCCACTCACCACTCTCCACAACTCACACACCACTCTCCACCACTCCCACTCACCACTCTCCATAACTCACACACCACTCTCCACCACTGCCAACACCACTCTCCACCACTGCCACACATCACTCTCCACAACTGCCACTCACCACTCTCCACCACTCACACATCACTCTAGACCACTGCCCCTCACCACTCTCCACCACTGCCACTCACCACTCTCCACCACTCACACACAACTCTCTACCACTGCTTCTCACCACTCTCCACCAATGCCACACACCACTCTCCACAACTGCCACTCACCACTCTCTACCACTGCTTCTCACCACTCTCCACAACTGCCACTCACCACTCTCCACCACTCACACATCACTCTAGACCACTGCCCCTCACCACTCTCCACCACTGCCACTCACCACTCTCCACCACTCACACACAACTCTCTACCACTGCTTCTCACCACTCTCCACCAATGCCACACACCACTCTCCACAACTGCCACTCACCACTCTCCACCACTGTCACACACCACTCTCCACAACTGCCACACACCACTCTCCACCACTGCCACACACCACTCTCCACAACTGCCACTCACCACTCTCCACCACTGCCACACACCACTCCCCACCACTGTCACACACCACTCTCCACCACTGCCCCTCACCACTCTCCACCACTGCCCCTCACCACTCTCCACAACTGCCCCTCAAAACTCTACACCACTGTCACTCACCACTCTCCACCACTGCCACACACCACTCTCCACCACTGCCACACACCACTCTCCACCACTGTCACACACCACTCTCCACCACTGCCACACACCACTCTCCACCACTGTCACTCACCACTCTCCACCACTGTCACACACCACTCTCCACCACTACCACACACCACTCTCCACTACTGCCCAACACCACTCTTCACCACTGCCCCTCACCACTTTCCACCACTGTCACTCACCACTCTCCACCACTGTCACACACCACTCTCCACCACTGTCACACACCACTCTCCACTACTGTCACACACCACTCTCCACCACTGCCACACACCACTCTCCACCACTGCCACACACCACTCTCCACCACTGCCACACACCACTCTCCACTATTGTCACACACCACTCTCCACCACTACCACACACCACTCTCAACCACTACCACACACCACTCTCCACCACTGTCACACACCACTCTCCACCACTGTCACACACCACTCCCCACCACTGCCACACACCACTCTCCACTACTGCCTCATACCACTCTCCACCACTGCCACACACCACTCTCCACCACTGCCACTCACCATTCTTCACCATTCACACACCACTCTCCACCACTGCTACTCGCCAATCTCCACCACTGCCACTCACTACTCTCCATCACTGCCACACACCACTCTCCACCACTGCCACTCATCATTCTCCACCACTGCCACACACCACTCTCCGTCACTGCCTCATACCACTCTCCACCTCTGCCACTCATCATTCTCCACCACTCACACACCACTCTCCACCACTGTTACTCACCACTCTCCACCACTGCCAACACCACTCTCCACCACTGCCACACATCACTCTCCACCACTGCCAACACCACTCTCCACCACTGCCACTCACCACTCTCCACAACTCACACACCACTCTCCACCACTGCCAACACCACTCTCCACCACTGCCACACATCACTCTCCACCACTGCCACTCACCACTCTCCACCACTGCCAACACCACTCTCCACCACTCACACTCACCACTCTCCACAACTCACACACCACTCTCCACCACTCCCACTCACCACTCTCCATAACTCACACACCACTCTCCACCACTGCCAACACCACTCTCCACCACTGCCACACATCACTCTCCACAACTGCCACTCACCACTCTCCACCACTCACACATCACTCTAGACCACTGCCCCTCACCACTCTCCACCACTGCCACTCACCACTCTCCACCACTCACACACAACTCTCTACCACTGTTTCTCACCACTCTCCACCAATGCCACACACCACTCTCCACAACTGCCACTCACCACTCTCTACCACTGCTTCTCACCACTCTCCACAACTGCCACTCACCACTCTCCACCACTCACACATCACTCTAGACCACTGCCCCTCACCACTCTCCACCACTGCCACTCACCACTCTCCACCACTCACACACAACTCTCTACCACTGCTTCTCACCACTCTCCACCAATGCCACACACCACTCTCCACAACTGCCACTCACCACTCTCCACCACTGTCACACACCACTCTCCACAACTGCCACACACCACTCTCCACCACTGCCACACACCACTCTCCACAACTGCCACTCACCACTCTCCACCACTGCCACACACCACTCTCCACCACTGTCACACACCACTCTCCACCACTGCCCCTCACCACTCTCCACCACTGCCCCTCACCACTCTCCACAACTGCCCCTCAACACTCTACACCACTGTCACTCACCACTCTCCACCACTGTCACACACCACTCTCCACCACTGCCCCTCACCACTCTCCACCACTGCCCCTCAACACTCTACACCACTGTCACTCACCAGTCTACACCACTGTCACACACCACTCTCCACCACTGCCACACACCACTCTTCACCACTACCACACACCACTCTCCACTACTGCCCAACACCACTCTTCACCACTGCCCCTCACCACTTTCCACCACTGTCACTCACCACTCTCCACCACTGTCACACACCACTCTCCACCACTGTCACACACCACTCTCCACTACTGTCACACACCACTCTCCACCACTGCCACACACCACTCTCCACCACTGCCACACACCACTCTCCACCACTGCCACACACCACTCTCCACTATTGTCACACACCACTCTCCACCACTACCACACACCACTCTCAACCACTACCACACACCACTCTCCACCACTGTCACACACCACTCTCCACCACTGTCACACACCACTCCCCACCACTGCCACACACCACTCTCCACTACTGCCTCATACCACTCTCCACCACTGCCACACACCACTCTCCACCACTGCCACTCACCATTCTTCACCATTCACACACCACTCTCCACCACTGCTACTCGCCAATCTCCACCACTGCCACTCACTACTCTCCATCACTGCCACACACCACTCTCCACCACTGCCACTCATCATTCTCCACCACTCACACACCACTCTCCACCACTGCCACACATCACTCTCCACCACTGCCACACACCACTCTCCGTCACTGCCTCATACCACTCTCCACCTCTGCCACTCATCATTCTCCACCACTCACACACCACTCTCCACCACTGTTACTCACCACTCTCCACCACTGCCAACACCACTCTCCACCACTGCCACACATCACTCTCCACCACTGCCAACACCACTCTCCACCACTGCCACTCACCACTCTCCACAACTCACACACCACTCTCCACCACTGCCAACACCACTCTCCACCACTGCCACACATCACTCTCCACCACTGCCACTCACCACTCTCCACCACTGCCAACACCACTCTCCACCACTCCCACTCACCACTCTCCACAACTCACACACCACTCTCCACCACTCCCACTCACCACTCTCCATAACTCACACACCACTCTCCACCACTGCCAACACCACTCTCCACCACTGCCACACATCACTCTCCACAACTGCCACTCACCACTCTCCACCACTCACACATCACTCTAGACCACTGCCCCTCACCACTCTCCACCACTGCCACTCACCACTCTCCACCACTCACACACAACTCTCTACCACTGCTTCTCACCACTCTCCACCAATGCCACACACCACTCTCCACAACTGCCACTCACCACTCTCTACCACTGCTTCTCACCACTCTCCACAACTGCCACTCACCACTCTCCACCACTCACACATCACTCTAGACCACTGCCCCTCACCACTCTCCACCACTGCCACTCACCACTCTCCACCACTCACACACAACTCTCTACCACTGCTTCTCACCACTCTCCACCAATGCCACACACCACTCTCCACAACTGCCACTCACCACTCTCCACCACTGTCACACACCACTCTCCACAACTGCCACACACCACTCTCCACCACTGCCACACACCACTCTCCACAACTGCCACTCACCACTCTCCACCACTGCCACACACCACTCTCCACCACTGTCACACACCACTCTCCACCACTGCCCCTCACCACTCTCCACCACTGCCCCTCACCACTCTCCACAACTGCCCCTCAACACTCTACACCACTGTCACTCACCACTCTCCACCACTGTCACACACCACTCTCCACCACTGCCCCTCACCACTCTCCACCACTGCCCCTCAACACTCTACACCACTGTCACTCACCAGTCTACACCACTGTCACACACCACTCTCCACCATTGCCACACACCACTCTTCACCACTGCCACTCACCACTCTCCACCACTGCCACTCACCACTCTCCACCACTGCCACACACCACCTCTGCCACACACTACTCTCCACCACTGCCCTTCAACACTCTCCGCCACTGCCCCTCACCACTCTCCACCACTGTCACACACCACTCTCCACCACTGCCCCTAACCACTCTCCACCACTGCCACTCACCACTCTCCACCACTGCCACACACCACTCTCCACCACTGTCACACACCACTCTCCACCACTGTCACACACCACTCTCCACCACTGCCACTCACCACTCTCCACCACTGTCACACACCACTCTCCACCACTGTCACACACCACTCTCCACCACTGCCACTCACCACTCTCCACCACTCACACACAACTCTCCACCACTGCTTCTCACCACTCTCCACTACTGTCACACACCACTCTCCACCACAGTCACACACCACTCTCCACCACTGCCACACACCACTCTCCACCACTGCCACACACCACTCTCCACCACTGTCACACACCACTCTCCACCACTGCCACACACCACTCTCCACCACTGTCACACACCACTCTCCGTCACTGCCTCATACCACGCTCCACCACTGCCACTCATCATTCTCCACCACTCACACACCACTCTCCACCACTGTTACTCACCACTCTCCACCACTGCCAACACCACTCTCCACCACTGCCACACATCACTCTCCACCACTGCCAACACCACTCTCCACCACTGCCACTCACCACTCTCCACCACTGTCACACACCACTCTCCACAACTGCCACTCACCACTCTCCACCACTGTCACACACCACTCTCCACAACTGCCACTCACCACTCTCCACCACTGCCACACACCACTCTCCACATCTGCCACTCACCACTCTCCACCACTGCCACACATCACTCTCCACCACTGCCACTCACCACTCTCCACCACTGCCAACACCACTCTCCACCACTGCCACTCACCACTCTCCACCACTCACACATCACTCTCCACCACTGCCACTCACCACTCTCCACCACTGCCAACACCACTCTCCACCACTGCCACTCA
This sequence comes from Procambarus clarkii, assembly GCF_040958095.1. Taxonomy (NCBI): domain Eukaryota; kingdom Metazoa; phylum Arthropoda; class Malacostraca; order Decapoda; family Cambaridae; genus Procambarus; species Procambarus clarkii. The sequence goes on along the minus strand of NC_091195.1, from coordinate 6,550,887 downwards.
CCACTCTCCATCACTGCCACTCACCACTCTCCACCACTGCCAACACCACTCTCCACCACTGCCACTCACCACTCTCCACCACTGCCAACACCACTCTCCACCACTGCCACTCACCACTCTCCACCACTCACACATTGTAATGATCTGGGGCTCAGATCATTGGTTCTCCCTTCTCCCCTCTTTTCCCTCCCCTTCTCCCCTCCTTTCCTTCTCCCTCTCCCCTCCTTTCCTTCTCCCTCTCCCCTCCTTCCTTCTCCCCTCCCCTTGGCCGTCATTCGTCTCCTCCTCTTCCCCCCCCCCCTGTCGCCCATTTGTCAGGGTCAAGAGGTTGACCTGAGGGTAGGGTGGTCGTGGATACCTTGGCTTCTCCCACTCAACTTCCCCACTCAGATATTTCCCTCTCCACCCCCTCTCATCCCTCTCTGTCCCTCTCAGCAGCGGCCTTCCCCATACCAGGCAGAGTCAAATGTCCCTACTCCTATCTTAGAGGAGACAGGCTTGAACATAAATTATCAGTTTTGTAAACATTGCTCGCAGGTGCCTGGGCTCCATAGACGCGCCTTGTCCCCCTTCTCTTTAGCTGGAGAGAGCTGACTCAATCTTCAGGAATTCATGTAGCTTTCCACGACAGATCAGTGAAGGTGATTGGCCTGAGATAAGGGCCAAGTCCTTATTGGCCCTAGAGAGCCAGACCTCAGGCCTACGTGTTAAATGGTTGGCCAGTGCCAAAATAATGGGTGGAGCCCTGGGGCTGTATTAGATGGTGGGAGGAGTAATCCTTCCCAGCAATAAGTTGGAAAAACTAAATTTCATCAGTGTGTCTTGGGAGTGTATTAGGAACAGGGCCGCAAGCCCGTATCCTCGGGGCTGAGGGCAGCCATCAACATCGTGGCCGTAGTGCGGGTATTTAAGGTATAGTGCACTTGAGTTTTGTGTCCTCGGTAAATATCCATTGTGCCTCTAGGGGAATAGAATAGGTGATGTGTTCAAATTGTCTTAATTTACATGTTTCATAAAATAAATTGTATAGCTTGTCCAGTGGTATTCACTTAACTCCCCTTTGATATATTTTGCTTCTTTGTCATTTTTAGGTGTTGTATTGGAAGCCCCCATGTCCTCCTACTATTAATGGATACTAAAGTTACCCTTGGATTCAAATAAGTAACGGGAATTAAACAAACTAATTTTTCCAAAATTTATTACTGAAATTCATATTACCCGGAGTCCCATGGTTACTGATTCCTTGCCTTCCTGGGGGATCGGCGATTGACACATTCAGGTATGGTTGGTCGGAAAGGTGGTGGCAGTGTAAATGTGTTTTGTTATTGTTTTTTTTTAACTAATAACCCTTGTCCTTGGTGTATCTTCCTCATTTAATATTCCTCTTACATACGTGGCAGTCCAGTGAGGGGTCATGCTGGACTGTAACAGTGTTAAGCTGGGGTATTGAGTGAAGAAAGACAGAGAATTACAACAGAGAGCGTCTAGTACGATTATGAGAGATCACAAGATAACAGGATTAATACTGGGGAACATTGGGTTATTACAATAAAGGCCGCGATTATGACGACAGGGTAAGCGGTCATTACAATGGTAGCAGCGGTGTTTCAATAATTTCTTGACGATTATTGAAGCCTCACGCGCCTGTCCGTTCGGTTATGTTATGTGGTGAGGGTGCAGCCGGGGCCCATGAGATAGAGTCGACGGTAATCCTATGTGGTGCGATTCGCATAGAGTAGGCGATTCTAGGGTCGTGCGGGGCTGGTAAGTTTAATTACAGTCACTTAAGTGTATGCGCTAGCAGGCAGTTAAGTGTGGAGGCCGCCTTGGGTAGTTGGACAGGGTATTATTTTTCTCGACCCTCTGCAACTACGGACAAGGGTGCTGCGTGGTGGTTTTCGCAGCAACAATTCTAGGTGTCGAATTGTCGGGGCGGGGAAGTATTAGGACGCTAATTATTATCCCCGAGGGCGTGTTAGGCGACCCAATCGCTAGATTTTTACGGTACAGCCATGAAGGTACCAAGAGTTCACTGAGGGATGGCGTAGTAGATTCTCTAGCAACGGAATAACGGTGGTGTCGGACAGTTAGATCCGTCGGTTGTTCCGCTATCTAGTCTAACCGTTGACCGCGAAGGACAGGATTATTTGGTACTGTCGGGATCTAGGTGGATGTGGTTACCTAGGCTTGGAGAAGCGACAGGGCGGGCCGGGACGGGACGGTTATAGGTTAAATCGAGATTTCCTTAAGTACTAAATTAAGTTCCCTGTATATTAAGTTCCCTTTCAGATTAAGTATCCCTTCGGTAGTTAGGTGTTCCCCCTTGGTTACCTAATTCTCATATATAAGTGTTATTATCTTTCTAAGTATTTGTTTTACATGTTTAAGTCTGGATTTGTTTTCGTATTGTGCAGTATTAATTCTTTGAGAGGATTACTAAAAGGTGAGTGGTTTACTGTGTTCAAGTGAAGTGCGGTGTATAAAGTGAAGTCAGTGAAAGAACTGAAATCAGTGAAATCGTGGAAAATTTTTGTGATGACATTTTTCAAAGTCGCTTGGAAAATCTCAATTTCGGAATAAATTCTAGTTTTGTGCCTGGCCATACGATCATCGGGTCGTCAGTGTTAATTCAAGTGTGCGATTAAAGTGGTCCGAGTGCGAGCTTTGAGAGACCAAAAGTCGAATTTTGGTCATTTAAGCGAATTAGCGTTGGGACTCTGAATTTTCTAGCGGTTTTACTCAGCGCCCAGTGTGACAGCGCTCAGTAATTGTTTGCGCTCAACCAAGTGTCTAAGTGTCTCGCGAGTGGTATATTTAGTTCAAGTGATAAGCGAACTACACGTCGGTATTTAATTTATAATTTTGAGAAAAGAAATACTTGGTTAATTAAGAATTAGTGCGGAGACTACTTTCTGAGGATTCGGCTTCGTGACAGTGAGCGCGCCATTAATTTTTGTATACTTACCAACGTGTCCAAGTGGTTAGCGAGTGTTATAATCCGTTAAAGTAACAAGTCAACTACGCGCCAGTATTTAAATTATAATTTTGGAAATTAATTACTAATTTTTACTTAAGGTTCAGCGGGACTCTGTAGCCGTGAGCGTCGCAGATATCAGTGTATATTTCTCAGTATTCTACAACGCGACCGGCGGTGAATAAGTGTATGCTATGTAAACATCGAGTTCATGCAGTAACGTAAATAATTAATTTAACATTAATTTGGTTTAACTAATAATACTTATAATTATGTCCGAGCGCCGTTGTTAGCGTCGGGCGTTACGGAATTAAAAATAATTGTTGAAGATATAAACATCGCGCCAGTGTTAAATTAACGATAACGTCATTCATTCCTAGTGCGCCTAAGATTTTCAAGAAAAATTTAAGAAATTCAGTTAACGTAAAGTGTTGTATTTATTGTGCGCTGGTAAACTAGACTGATTATTTTCGATAAATAAAAACAGAGTGGAAACTAAATTATTTACAGTAAATTCAGTGTAGTCCCTTTCGCGTAAATATTACTTGTATAATTTCAGTATATTTTGTTAAAGAATTCGGTAATTATCATTTTTCTAAGATTTATATTGGATTGGCATTTACAGACAAGAAAGTCGTACTGTAATTCTTTTTATATTTGCGTTACCAGTCCACTTCGAGTGTCTAATATAGTGGAAATTAATTACATTTTTTTCAAGTTTATTCTAGTAGTCCGTTCATTTAATAATTAACGTAACCTTTTTGTGTGGTTTATAAGTGCGCATATAGAGTTATTCAACATCGTATACAGTGTTTGTTTCACAAATGATGATTAGTAGAGCTGCCGGTTGCGTAATTCCATCTGTCCGCATATAAATTTGACGACTGAGAGAAGAGTATAATAGGACTAAAGAATTCATTCTTTGGTGTAGCGTAATCAGCGAGACACTGACACCGACAGCTGTCATCGTCTGTCAACAAGCTTCGGAAATTTATGGTCTTCACTGGGGCTGTGGAACGCGGTGACCGACGTGAATGAAGAGTAGTTCCGGTCTAGATGTTCAAGAGGTTTAACATAAAAGGTTAGAGATTATTGAGCGAGTGATTAGTTGTTGAGATCGGGGTTGTGTTAAAATTTCACCGCAATCGCTTGGCGGGATCAGAACTTTGCCTGTTTTCCCCAGGTAGGGTTAGGTTGCGAGGTTTAGTGAGAATATGTCGTGTGATAAGCACATGAAGCTCAGGAGTAAAGGTATGGTAGACGACGAGGCTACCGGGGGAGCACCATCGACAGACCCTCACCTGGTGAGGGCAGTACAGACGTTAGCCCTTGCGGAGGGACCCCAAGCGAACCCCACGGGGGGTGTAACGGATCCGGGTGCCCAAGGGGCGGCAGCCCTGGACGAAAGCAGGATTTCATTGGGGGGCTCTGGCTCATCGGACATCACGATGATTGGTGAGGCGATAGGAAGTGATGGGGGTGTGGACCCCACTATTAGAACATCCACACCAGTTGAACAAGGAGTTCCCGGGGATGATGCCATTGCGGGTTCTCAAGGTCTGACGATCTCTGGGCTTATGAACGTACACACACCACCCCCACAACCTCAACAATTACAACAGGTACAACCCGATGCACAACAACAAGCCATACAGATGCTACTACAGTTAATACAGGGGCAAAACGGATCACAACAACAAATACAACAGGGTGCACAACAACATCAGGTACAACAGGTTGCACAACAACAACAGGTACAACAGGTTGCACAACAACAACAGGTACAACAGGTTGCACAACAACAACAGGTTGCACAACAACAACAGGTACAACAGGTTGCACAACAACACCAGGTACAACTGGTTGCACAACAACACCAGGTACAACAGGCACAACAGGTTGCACAACAACATCAGGTACATCAGGTAGCACAACAACCACAACAAGTACACCAGGTTGCACAACAACAACCACAGGTACATCAGGTAGCACAACAACCACAACAAGTACACCAGGTTGCACAACAACAACCACAGGTACTACAGATGCTGCTACAGTTATTACAAGGACAGAACGGTTCACAACCCTCACACAATCAACAACAGGGTCAACAACCACCTTATCAGAGTAGTGCCTCAAATAGTTACTCACCTGGGGTAGCCCCTTGGTCACTGGGAAATCCCTCCTCACCCCACTCCCAACCCCTATCCCCATCCTACACCCAACCCCTCATAGTTCCTTCCCCCCCTGGTCAGGCACCCCCTTACACTCCCAGTACTCCATCCTATAGACCGGGACTTGTGGCGTCACTCCCGAAGTTGTCCTTGCCAAGGTTAAATTGTGCTGAACTCCCATCGAATAAAGTGGAACGCAACCGTTGTGTGGAAAATTGGTTGTGGGAGATGGATTCTGTGTTAGCCGCGGCTCCTGATGATGAAACTAAAATTAATCTGGCCACTGGGGCATGTGTGGGTCGCGACGGGCCCCTGAGGAAGTCTGAGGAATTCAGGCATTTGGTGACGTGGCCACAATTCGTGCAGGCCATCAAGGACCGATTTAAGGCGAAAATTACTAAAGAGGAGGCTCGTCGCTACTTAACGTCATTGCAGAGGGATAAAGGTACTCAATTAAAAGATTTTGGTGCCTTCCTTAGGACCAGGATAGGCGATCTCACTCAGGAGTTGGGTTACAATGCGCAGCAGGAGGAACGGTTTGCAAAGCAGCTATTTTGTAAGGCCTTGCCCGCTCATATCGGTCCATACCTCGCTACGGACACGGCTTCCCTGAGTTTTAGGGAACTCGTACAATACGCCGAAGACCATATAGATGAGGACTTGGATGCGGAGGAGGCGCGGACGTCGCCATATGTCAATGCGGTGAGCAGGAAGGTAGAGAGCGGACAAGGGGGCAATAGGTCAGGACCCCCCCAGACGAAAGCGGCGGGCAGTGGTCGCCCGCAACAACCCCCACGTAATGACTGGTGGGACTCGCGTATTTGTTTTAATTGTGGGAAAAGAGGCCACGTAAAGGCGAGATGCCGGAAGGGGAGAACAGAATCATGAGAAAATCCCGCCTCGGGTGGTGGCAGACCTACGTTTGAGATGACGGTTGAAGGTGTGAGATTGACAGTTTTTGTGGACACCGGAAGTCAAGCAACTCTCATTAAAAAGTCAGCCTTCAGCACACTTAAAGAGACACGCCTTAAGCGTTGTGGGAAGCATTTAACAGCAGTGAATGGTCAACATATCAATATCTTGGGCCAGGCCACTCTCAATTTTGAAGTGGGTAAGGGGGAAGCTTACCCACACAATTGCACGGTTGTCGAGAATCTTGCATTCCCTGGTCAGATTTTGTTGGGAATGGATTTTCTGGGACGAGTTAATTATTCTTTGTCTGCTCAAGAGGGAGCAAGGAAGTGTAGATTGAAGTTGGGCCAGGTAGTGTATCCCATTAAAATGGTAGATCATCCTCCAGTAATTGCTTCCATTAGTAAGAAACAGAAGTACAACATTCACTACCCTAAGTTGTTGTTTAAGTCTCTTCCAGACACAGATAAGAAATCATGTGGGTTACATGCCTTGGTGAAACAATGTTGCCCACCACATTCAGTTAAATTCATTAAAGTATCAGTGGGACGTCACATTGCACCAGGTACCACCCTTCAGGTGGCTGGGAGATGTGACAGGTTGTTGATCCCTCATCATTTGATCACAGTGCTTGATAAAGGTGCCCTTATTCCAGTTGTCAATCTCTCGCGCAAAACCTATCGTTTCAGGGCAGGTGATAGGGTGTCTCAGGCTACAATTGTAGAAAATACAGGAATTTTTCAGTATCAAAGCCGGGAAGAGATGCCAGCCACCACAGCACAATGTAGTGCACTTAATGTTACACAAAGTAGTACACAAGGGAAACACAAGACCGAGACAGGGAAAAGTAGTAATATTCAAGAAGTTGATAAGTTAATCTCGGCTCTGGATTTGCAACATGTGCAACAGTCAGATAGGAAACTTTTGAGAGGGATTTTACGTAAATTCCCGAGACTGTTTGCAACAGAAGACGATCAGATCGGGCTTCTGGATAGGATCGAGCATGTTATTCCTACAGGTGATCATCCTCCTATTTACACCCGTCAATGGAGACTTCCGGAACGGGCGAAGGAAGTAATTAGGGATGAGTGTCAGAAAATGTTGAGACAGGATGTGATAGAGCCTAGTACATCACCATGGTTGTCGCCAGTGGTGTTGGTACGTAAACCGGATGGTAGTTATAGGTTTTGTGTTGACTACCGAAAGATAAACGAAATTACTAAAGGTGATGTGTATCCTTTGCCACGGATACAAGAAATAATAGATCAGTTTGGGGCAGCCAAATACTTTTCCACTCTGGATGCGAAATCTGCGTATTGGGCCATCCCAGTTGCTGAGAAAGATAGAGAAAAGACCGCCTTCTCTGATGGGGTTCATACTTATCAATTCAAGCGGATGCCTTTCGGGTTAAAGACAGCGCCTTCATCATTTCAGAGGGCAATTAATTATATCCTCAGTCCAGTCTTGGGGAGGCACTCGTTAGCGTACCTGGATGATGTGGTTATCTACTCCAGGACGTTTGATGAGCACTTACGAGATTTGACTGAGACGTTGGCATTGTTAGATAAGGCGGGGTTCAAACTTAACGTGAGTAAGTGCACTCTGGCATCTCAGAAGTTTAAGTTTCTGGGATTCCAGGTGAGCACAGACGGTATCCGACCTGACCCCGACTCCTGTCGTGCCATTGCTGACATGCCAACACCTAAGACAGCAAAGGATGTTCGAAGGTTTCTGGGGGCAGCCGGATATTTCCGTCGCCACATTGAGGGTTTTGCAAGTACAACAGCACCATTAACTGAGCTCACTAAGAAAAATGTTAAATTCGTTTGGAAACCTGAGCATGATAACGCTTATGCAAAATTAAAAAGTCAACTCATTACCACCCCAGTCTTGGCAGTACCGGATTTTGATAAGGAGTGGGAAGTACACACTGACGCCAGTGGCATAGCTATTGGTGGGTGCTTAATGCAACGTGATAATGACAATCTTCCTCACCCAGTTGCATATTTCAGCAGGAAGGTTAAGGGTCCGGAGGTCCGCTATTCTGCCACGGATAGGGAAGCTTTGGCTGTGGTAGAAAGTGTCAGGTACTTTGAACCGTATCTTTTCCAACGTCACTTTGTCATTTATACAGATCACAGGGCGTTGACTCATATTTTTAAGAAAAGAACTAAGTGCCCTCGCATGTCCCGTTGGTCTCATGAACTAGCTGCTCACTCATTCCAAATACTTTACAAGCCTGGTCCATCACATGTTGTGCCAGACACTTTGAGTAGAAACATTGCTACTATTAACGTAAATCTTAACATTGAAAATATTTCCAGTGAGAAAATGCGAGAATTCCAGATGAACGAACCAAGGTGGAAGGAAATTATTGAACTTTTGGAGGGAGGAAAATATCCGTCGAAGAAACGTAATTTAGCAATTCATGATTTTGAAATGAGGGATGGGGTCTTATTTTATGTAAAGGGACAGCAGGATCGTGCAGTTTTTCAGTTGGTTATCCCAGAGGTGTTGAAGAAGTCGGCGTTGAAACTCGCACATGCGTCTAAGATTGCAGGTCATCCGGGGATTTTTAAAACTCACATGAAAGCCAAGTCACTCTTTTTCTTCCCCGGTATGTTAACAGAGGTCATTAACTTCGTTAAGTCCTGTGGTCACTGTCAAAGGAGGAAAGGTACCCTTAAGGTACAAGCTCCATTGCAAGAATTCCCAGAAATTTTGGAACCTTTAGATCGGGTGGGGGCTGATCTGATTGATCTGCATCACAGTCATTCAGGAAACCGTTACGTATTGGTGTTGGTAGACCACCTGTCCAGGTACACCACACTGATTGCATTGCCTCAGAAGGATTCACGAACTGTTGCAAAGGCGTTCTTAGATAGGTTCGTCACTGTATTCGGTCCCCCTAAAGTGTTAGTTTCTGACCGAGGTCAGGAATTTAATGGGAATATTTTTAGAGAAGTATGTAAAATTGTAAAAACCACTTCAGCATTCACGACGGCTTATCACCCTCAGGCTAACGGCATGACAGAACGGACGAACCGGTCAGTTAAAGATATGCTTGCAATTCTTGCAGAGCATGATGCAAATTCGTGGGACGAACAACTCCCCTATGTCCAGCTAGCTCTGAACACTGCCATCCATCAGTCCATTAACACCCAACCCCTTTTGCTGTTCACAGGTCATTCATGTAATTTCCCGTCAGGTCTGCTTAACAGACATAATATTGTATATGGGGAAGATTACCCATCAGAAGTTTTAAATAAGATGAAAAATGCATGGAGAATTGCAGCTAGGGCTTCCAAGACAGCACGAGACCGCTATGCTCAGCATTATGACAAGAAGGTACGACCTCTTGAGTTGAAAGTCGGGAGTCTTGTGTTGAGAGTTAATGAGGCGGCTCCTGCCAATCAGAGTAGGAAACTTGCACCTAGATGGCGGGGCCCTTACCGGGTAATTGAAAGAAAAGGTCCGGTTAATTTTGTTATTAAAGGTATTTTTGAAGACCAAGTTGAGAGAACGATTCACATTAATAAATTAAAACCTTATCACGCGAGGGAGGAACTAGAGCTGCCTTCAGCAAGTCTAATTCCTGACCTGTCTAATGATCCAAGTGCTGAGTCAGATGATGAGGATGACCTTCTGTCAGATCTCATCAGTAGTCAAGTTCAATCTTGTCACCCTATGGTAACGAGGTCGCGAGCTGTACAGTAAATTGGTAATGATCTCCCCTAGTCAGGTTTAGTAATTTCATAATAATTATCCTGTAGAGGCACTGGTGTGTATTTACTGATGTACATGACTCAGGTAGCATACTTGCCTTGCTCTGGGGTTTCCAACTTCCTATACCTCAGAGTAATATCCATGCTTCCGCCATTTGTTGTTGTCTGTCTTTCTCAGGTCTGATGGTACACCAGTTCCAGCCTCCCAGTCACACGTGAACCAAGGATCGAGATCAGCAGGTCTGGGGATGACCCACCTGGCTGATAAGATCGGGGTCTGAGGCACGTTACATAAAGTCCTCCCCCTTGTACCCGGTAACTCGTCAATTGGTTATCCGGAAGGGGTGACTGGCGTACAGTCACCCGGCCGACACCTCACGTCACTAACGAGGTTGTCCCAGTCCAGCCATGCTGTCTTCACGGAGCAGAGTCCAGTCACTATCACAACCGTGGGCAAGCTGTCTCAAGGTCACCAACCAAGCCCACCAGCCGCGTAGTCAAGACTGCGAGAAAACCGGAAGTGGAAGACGAGTGGTCTACGAAGAAGAACGCTAATTGCAAGGACTTGTCAGCTCTTATCAAAACCTGTGGTTGCGTCGTCTGTGGAAACCAAGATGCAACGCGGTGGTCTCAGGTACGAACAGCACTGCCCCTACAGAGTGCTTGCGGAATCGCCAGATGAGGTACAATCCTGTACCTCGGCCCAAGTTCAGCTACACGAGGGGTTGCACGGAAGGTGTACCGGCCCAGTAGTACCGGGATGACAAGTAAACGCCGGTAGATGATGTCGCCCAGGAGCTGAGGCAGGGCCCACCTGTCCTGTCACCATGCCACCCTCTTCAACGCCACTCGAACCTCACTACCAACGCGAGACATCGTGATACGTCGAAGTTGTGCTCTACTGTGGCAGCCATGGTTAACAACAATCCATCAAGACTGTTTGGGGAGCGATAAGCAGAGGTGAACCCGGGTTCCTGTTAGCGGGGTCCACCTGAGCTGACAGCCGCCAGCTGTCAGCTGTCACTCAAGTCAGGTGCGGGTAGTACGAGGCCCCCTGTACTGTCCGTAGTTGGCCGAGGCCGGAAATGGAACTTCCAGACGACCAGGATCTTCAAGCAACATGAGGTAGTCGCCGGAATCTACAGCAACGAAATGTCAACAGGAACGAACGAGAGAAAATATTTATAGAAAAGTTTCACATAAAAATAAACGCTATTAATATAGTAAACTGTGGTAACTCGGAACAGTTCAACTTTTAATTTTCCATCTGATAGTAAGCACCTATACACCTTCGGAAAGTTCTCTGGAACAGTATTAAATGTTGAAAACTAGTACTAGTGAAATAGAGAAATAAATCTAGAAAGTGAACATTAGACAATGACCCTGTCTCTAGATAAGTTGTATGAGTGAACTGGTTTGAGAACCATCTAGTAGGATCTCTAGAAACGTTGATCAGTGGGAAACTTTATCTAGATTTTTCTAGATCCTAGATACTGATAGTAATACATATATTTTTTTTAATTTTTTTTTTGTGGTTTACTGAACAATAAGGATGTGGTACACAGTCTGACAAATGTGTTCACCCGCTGTTGTTGTGGACTTGAATATGAACTCTGGGATATTAGGAGTTTGAGGAACTTATATCCAGAGTGTTGTTGTTGGTTAAGGGACATGTCTGTGGACATTGAATTTTTTTTAATAATAAAAATATTTCTGTGTCTTTTCTTTAGATTTTAAGATTGGGATGCGCTGTGGTGGACAGTTGCCACAGGTGTGGAGTGGAACACTAGGTCCCTGAGAGGTAGTGTTCTTCCATGTTGATATAATTTTATAATTTTGTTAAATTTTTTTTAATGACATTGATTTTTTTTATTTAATGTTTTGTGTGATGTGTTTGATCTTTATTCCAGGTGGAATACTGGGTTAGCTGAAGGCTATCAGCTGATTTTAGCTAGTTAGTAATTGTTAGGTTGGGATTTCTCCAGTTATTTGTTACTATATCAAGACAGGTATAGGATATTTTGTCTTCCAGGTAGTTGGAAGGGTACGGGGCTGCATCCAAGTTGGACAGCCAGGATTATAGGGACGGTCTCTGTCCTTATGTTTTATGTATTATTACTGTTGTGTTGATAGGTATAAATACATGCTGGGGCACACCTTTTGGGTGTGCCATTATTGTTGTTGGAGTATTGTATGGAATTAGTTAGGATTAGATAATTTCTTTTGTTTTGAGGCATTGGTTTAAAATAGTGTTGGGTTAAAAATGTTGTTTTTGGAGTTAATGGTTAGGGTAGGGCAGGATTTCTGGATAAGAAAAGTGTGTGTAACTTGCTTTACACACAAATTTCTTAATTTCCGAGGAAGGGGAGTTGTAATGATCTGGGGCTCAGATCATTGGTTCTCCCTTCTCCCCTCTTTTCCCTCCCCTTCTCCCCTCCTTTCCTTCTCCCTCTCCCCTCCTTTCCTTCTCCCTCTCCCCTCCTTCCTTCTCCCCTCCCCTTGGCCGTCATTCGTCTCCTCCTCTTCCCCCCCCCCCTGTCGCCCATTTGTCAGGGTCAAGAGGTTGACCTGAGGGTAGGGTGGTCGTGGATACCTTGGCTTCTCCCACTCAACTTCCCCACTCAGATATTTCCCTCTCCACCCCCTCTCATCCCTCTCTGTCCCTCTCAGCAGCGGCCTTCCCCATACCAGGCAGAGTCAAATGTCCCTACTCCTATCTTAGAGGAGACAGGCTTGAACATAAATTATCAGTTTTGTAAACATTGCTCGCAGGTGCCTGGGCTCCATAGACGCGCCTTGTTCCCCTTCTCTTTAGCTGGAGAGAGCTGACTCAATCTTCAGGAATTCATGTAGCTTTCCACGACAGATCAGTGAAGGTGATTGGCCTGAGATAAGGGCCAAGTCCTTATTGGCCCTAGAGAGCCAGACCTCAGGCCTACGTGTTAAATGGTTGGCCAGTGCCAAAATAATGGGTGGAGCCCTGGGGCTGTATTAGATGGTGGGAGGAGTAATCCTTCCCAGCAATAAGTTGGAAAAACTAAATTTCATCAGTGTGTCTTGGGAGTGTATTAGGAACAGGGCCGCAAGCCCGTATCCTCGGGGCTGAGGGCAGCCATCAACATCGTGGCCGTGGTGCGGGTATTTAAGGTATAGTGCACTTGAGTTTTGTGTCCTCGGTAAATATCCATTGTGCCTCTAGGGGAATAGAATAGGTGATGTGTTCAAATTGTCTTAATTTACATGTTTCATAAAATAAATTGTATAGCTTGTCCAGTGGTATTCACTTAACTCCCCTTTGATATATTTTGCTTCTTTGTCATTTTTAGGTGTTGTATTGGAAGCCCCCATGTCCTCCTACTATTAATGGATACTAAAGTTACCCTTGGATTCAAATAAGTAACGGGAATTAAACAAACTAATTTTTCCAAAATTTATTACTGAAATTCATATTACCCGGAGTCCCATGGTTACTGATTCCTTGCCTTCCTGGGGGATCGGCGATTGACACATTCAGGTATGGTTGGTCGGGAAGGTGGTGGCAGTGTAAATGTGTTTTGTTATTGTTTTTTTTTAACTAATAACCCTTGTCCTTGGTGTATCTTCCTCATTTAATATTCCTCTTACATACGTGGCAGTCCAGTGAGGGGTCATGCTGGACTGTAACAGTGTTAAGCTGGGGTATTGAGTGAAGAAAGACAGAGAATTACAACAGAGAGCGTCTAGTACGATTATGAGAGATCACAAGATAACAGGATTAATACTGGGGAACATTGGGTTATTACAATAAAGGCCGCGATTATGACGACAGGGTAAGCGGTCGTTACAACATCACTCTAGACCACTGCCCCTCACCACTCTCCACCACTGCCACTCACCACTCTCCACCACTAACACACACCACTCTCCACCACTGTCACTTACCACTCTCCACCACTGCCACACACCACTCTCCACCACTGTCACACACCACTCTCCACCACTACCACACACCACTCTCCACCACTGTCACTCACCACTCTCCACCACTGCCACACACCACTCTCCACCACTGTCACACACCACTCTCCACCACTGCCACTCACCACTCTCCACCACTCACACACACCACTCTCCACCACTGTCACTCACCACTCTCCACCACTGCTTCTCACCACTCTCCACCAATGCCACACACCACTCTCAACCACTGCCACACACCACTCTCCACCACTGTCACTTACCACTCTCCACCACTGCCACACACCACTCTCCACCACTGTCACACACCACTCTCCGCCACTGCCCCTCACCACTCTATTCCAGTGTCACTCACCACTCTCCACCACTGTCACACACCACTCTCCACCACTGCCACACACCACTCTCCACCACAGTCAAACACCACTCTCCACCACTACCACACACCACTCTCCACCACTACCACACACCACTCTCCACCACTACCACACACCACTCTCCACCACTACCACACACTACTCTCCACTACTGTCACACACCACTCTCCACCACTGTCACACACCACTCTCCACCACTGTCACACACCACTCTCCACTACTGTCACACACCACTCTCCACCACTGCCACACACCACTCTCCACCACTGCCACACACCACTCTCCACCACTACCACACACCACTCTCCACCACTACCACACACCACTCTCCACCACTGTCACACACCACTCTCCTCCACTGTCACACACCACTCCCCACCACTGCCACACACCGCTCTCCACTACTGCCTCATACCACTCTCCACCACTGTCACACACCACTCTCCACCACTGCCACTCACCATTCTTCACCACTCACACACCACTCTCCACCACTGCCACTCGCCACTTTCCACCACTGCCACTCACTACTCTCCACCACTGCCACACACCACTCTCCACCACTGCCACTCGCCAATCTCCACCACTGCCACTCACTACTCTCCATCACTGCCACACACCACTCTCCACCACTGCCACTCATCATTCTCCACCACTCACACACCACTCTCCACCACTGCCACACATCACTCTCCACCACTGTCACACACCACTCTCCACAACTGCCACACACCACTCTCCACCACTGCCACACACCACTCTCCACAACTGCCACTCACCACTCTCCACCACTGCCACACACCACTCTCCACCACTGTCACACACCACTCTCCACCACTGCCCCTCACCACTCTCCACCACTGCCCCTCACCACTCTCCACAACTGCCCCTCAACACTCTACACCACTGTCACTCACCACTCTCCACCACTGTCACACACCACTCTCCACCACTGCCCCTCACCACTCTCCACCACTGCCCCTCAACACTCTACACCACTGTCACTCACCAGTCTACACCACTGTCACACACCACTCTCCACCACTGCCACACACCACTCTTCACCACTGCCACTCACCACTCTCCACCACTGCCACTCACCACTCTCCACCACTGCCACACACCACCTCTGCCACACACTACTCTCCACCACTGCCCTTCAACACTCTCCGCCACTGCCCCTCACCACTCTCCACCACTGTCACACACCACTCTCCACCACTGCCCCTAACCACTCTCCACCACTGCCACTCACCACTCTCCACCACTGCCACACACCACTCTCCACCACTGTCACACACCACTCTCCACCACTGTCACACACCACTCTCCACCACTGCCACTCACCACTCTCCACCACTGTCACACACCACTCTCCACCACTGTCACACACCACTCTCCACCACTGCCACTCACCACTCTCCACCACTCACACACAACTCTCCACCACTGCTTCTCACCACTCTCCACTACTGTCACACACCACTCTCCACCACAGTCACACACCACTCTCCACCACTGCCACACACCACTCCCCACCACTGCCACACACCACTCTCCACCACTGCCACTCACCACTCTCCACCACTGCCACACACCACTCTCCACCAATGCCACTCATCATTCTCCACCACTCACACACCACTCTCCACCACTCCCACTCACCACTCTCCACAACTGCCACTCACCACTCTCCACCACTCACATATCACTCTAGACCACTGCCCCTCACCACTCTCCACCACTGTCACTCACCACTCTCCACCACTGCCACACACCACTCTCCACAACTGCTACACACCACTCTCCACCACTGCCACACACCACTCTCCACCACTGTCACACACCACTTTCCACCACTGTCACACACCACTCTCCTCCACTGCCACACACCACTCTCCACCACTCACACACCACTCTCCACCACTGCCACACACCCCTCACCACTACTGTCACTCACCACTCTTCACCACTGTCACACACCACTCTCCACCACTGCCACACACCACTCTCCACTACTGTCACACACCACTCTCCTCCACTGCCACACACCACTCTCCACCACTGTCACTCACCACTCTCCACCACTGCCTCTCACCACTCTCTACCACTGCCACACACCACTCTCCATCACTGCCACACACCACTCTCCACCACTGTCGCTCACCACTCTCCACCACTGCCACACACCACTCTCCACCACTGTCACACACCACTGTCCACCACTGCCACACACCACTCTCCACCACTGTCGCTCACCACTCTCCACCACTGCCACACACCACTCTCCACCACAGCCACACACAACACTCCACCACTGCCACACACCACTCTCCACCACAGTCACACACCACTCTCCACCACTGCCACACACCACTCTCCACCACTCTCCACCACTGCCACACACCACTCTCCACCACTGTCGCACACCACCCTCCACCACTGCCACACACCACTCTCCACCACTGTCACTCACCACTCTCCACCACTGTCACACACCACTCTCCATCACTGCCCCTCACCACTCTCCACCACTGCGACACACCACACTCCACCACTGTCACACACCACTCTACACCAATGTCACTCACCACTCTCCACCACTGTCACACACCACTCTCCACCACTGCCACACACCACTCTCCACAACTGCCACTCACCACTCTCCACCACTGTCACACACCACTCTCCACCACTGTCACACACCACTCTACACCACTGTCACACACCACTCTCCACCACTGTCACACACCACTCTCCACCACTGTCACTCACCACTCTCCACCACTGTCACACACCACTCTCCACCACTGCCACACACCACTCTCCACTACTGGCACACACCACTCTCCACCACTGTCACACACCACTCTCCACCACTGCCACACACCACTCTCCACCACTGTCACACACCACTCTCCACCACTGCCAAACACCACTCTCCACCACTGCCCCTCACCACTCTCCACCACTGTCACACACCACTCTCCACCACTGTCACACACCACTCTCCACCACTGCCACACACCACTCTCCACTACTGTCACAAACCACTCTCCACCACTGTCACACACCACTCTCCACCACTGCCACACATCACTCTTCACCACTGCAACACACTACTCTCCACCACTGTCGCTCACCACTCTCCACCACTGCCACACACCACTCTCCACCACTGTCACACACCACTCTCCACCACTGTCACACACCACTCTCCACTACTGCCACACACCACTCTCCACCACTGTCACACACCACTCTCCACCATTGTCACACACCACTCTCCACCACTGTCGTTCATCACTCTCCACCACTGCCACACACCACTGTCCACCACTGTCACACACCACTCTCCACTACTGCCACACACCACTCTCCACCACTGCCACACACCACTCTCCACCACAGTCACACACCACTCTCCACCACTGCCACACACCACTCTCCACCACTGCCACACACCACTCTCCACCACTGTCACACACCACTCTCCACCACTGCCACACACCACTCTCCACCACTGTCACTCACCACTCTCCACCAATGTCACACACCACTCTCCACCACTACCACACACCACTCTCCACTACTGCCCAACACCACTCTTCACCACTGCCCCTCACCACTCTCCACCACTGTCACTCACCACTCTCCACCACTGTCACACACCACTCTCCACCACTGTCACACACCACTCTCCACTACTGTCACACACCACTCTCCACCACTGCCACACACCACTCTCCACCACTGCCACACACCACTCTCCACCACTGCCACACACCACTCTCCACTATTGTCACACACCACTCTCCACCACTACCACACACCACTCTCAACCACTACCACACACCACTCTCCACCACTGTCACACACCACTCTCCACCACTGTCACACACCACTCCCCACCACTGCCACACACCACTCTCCACTACTGCCTCATACCACTCTCCACCACTGCCACACACCACTCTCCACCACTGCCACTCACCATTCTTCACCATTCACACACCACTCTCCACCACTGCTACTCGCCAATCTCCACCACTGCCACTCACTACTCTCCATCACTGCCACACACCACTCTCCACCACTGCCACTCATCATTCTCCACCACTCACACACCACTCTCCACCACTGCCACACATCACTCTCCACCACTGCCACACACCACTCTCCGTCACTGCCTCATACCACTCTCCACCTCTGCCACTCATCATTCTCCACCACTCACACACCACTCTCCACCACTGTTACTCACCACTCTCCACCACTGCCAACACCACTCTCCACCACTGCCACACATCACTCTCCACCACTGCCAACACCACTCTCCACCACTGCCACTCACCACTCTCCACAACTCACACACCACTCTCCACCACTGCCAACACCACTCTCCACCACTGCCACACATCACTCTCCACCACTGCCACTCACCACTCTCCACCACTGCCAACACCACTCTCCACCACTCCCACTCACCACTCTCCACAACTCACACACCACTCTCCACCACTCCCACTCACCACTCTCCATAACTCACACACCACTCTCCACCACTGCCAACACCACTCTCCACCACTGCCACACATCACTCTCCACAACTGCCACTCACCACTCTCCACCACTCACACATCACTCTAGACCACTGCCCCTCACCACTCTCCACCACTGCCACTCACCACTCTCCACCACTCACACACAACTCTCTACCACTGCTTCTCACCACTCTCCACCAATGCCACACACCACTCTCCACAACTGCCACTCACCACTCTCTACCACTGCTTCTCACCACTCTCCACAACTGCCACTCACCACTCTCCACCACTCACACATCACTCTAGACCACTGCCCCTCACCACTCTCCACCACTGCCACTCACCACTCTCCACCACTCACACACAACTCTCTACCACTGCTTCTCACCACTCTCCACCAATGCCACACACCACTCTCCACAACTGCCACTCACCACTCTCCACCACTGTCACACACCACTCTCCACAACTGCCACACACCACTCTCCACCACTGCCACACACCACTCTCCACAACTGCCACTCACCACTCTCCACCACTGCCACACACCACTCTCCACCACTGTCACACACCACTCTCCACCACTGCCCCTCACCACTCTCCACCACTGCCCCTCACCACTCTCCACAACTGCCCCTCAACACTCTACACCACTGTCACTCACCACTCTCCACCACTGTCACACACCACTCTCCACCACTGCCCCTCACCACTCTCCACCACTGCCCCTCAACACTCTACACCACTGTCACTCACCAGTCTACACCACTGTCACACACCACTCTCCACCACTGCCACACACCACTCTTCACCACTGCCACTCACCACTCTCCACCACTGCCACTCACCACTCTCCACCACTGCCACACACCACCTCTGCCACACACTACTCTCCACCACTGCCCTTCAAAACTCTCCGCCACTGCCCCTCACCACTCTCCACCACTGTCACACACCACTCTCCACCACTGCCCCTAACCACTCTCCACCACTGCCACTCACCACTCTCCACCACTGCCACACACCACTCTCCACCACTGTCACACACCACTCTCCACCACTGTCACACACCACTCTCCACCACTGCCACTCACCACTCTCCACCACTGTCACACACCACTCTCCACCACTGTCACACAGCACTCTCCACCACTGCCACTCACCACTCTCCACCACTCACACACAACTCTCCACCACTGCTTCTCACCACTCTCCACTACTGTCACACACCACTCTCCACCACAGTCACACACCACTCTCCACCACTGCCACACACCACTCTCCACAACCACTGCCACACACCACTCTCCACCACTGTCACACACCACTCTCCACCACTGCCACACACCACTCTCCACCACTGTCACACACCACTCTCCGTCACTGCCTCATACCACGCTCCACCACTGCCACTCATCATTCTCCACCACTCACACACCACTCTCCACCACTGTTACTCACCACTCTCCACCACTGCCAACACCACTCTCCACCACTGCCACACATCACTCTCCACCACTGCCAACACCACTCTCCACCACTGCCACTCACCACTCTCCACCACTGTCACACACCACTCTCCACAACTGCCACTCACCACTCTCCACCACTGTCACACACCACTCTCCACAACTGCCACTCACCACTCTCCACCACTGCCACACACCACTCTCCACATCTGCCACTCACCACTCTCCACCACTGCCACACATCACTCTCCACCACTGCCACTCACCACTCTCCACCACTGCCAACACCACTCTCCACCACTGCCACTCACCACTCTCCACCACTCACACATCACTCTCCACCACTGCCACTCACCACTCTCCACCACTGCCAACACCACTCTCCACCACTGCCACTCACCACTCTCCATCACTGCCACTCACCACTCTCCACCACTGCCAACACCACTCTCCACCACTGCCACTCACCACTCTCCACCACTGCCAACACCACTCTCCACCACTGCCACTCACCACTCTCCACCACTCACACATCACTCTAGACCACTGCCCCTCACCACTCTCCACCACTGCCACTCACCACTCTCCACCACTAACACACACCACTCTCCACCACTGTCACTTACCACTCTCCACCACTGCCACACACCACTCTCCACCACTGTCACACACCACTCTCCACCACTACCACACACCACTCTCCACCACTGTCACTCACCACTCTCCACCACTGCCACACACCACTCTCCACCACTGTCACACACCACTCTCCACCACTGCCACTCACCACTCTCCACCACTCACACACACCACTCTCCACCACTGTCACTCACCACTCTCCACCACTGCTTCTCACCACTCTCCACCAATGCCACACACCACTCTCAACCACTGCCACACACCACTCTCCACCACTGTCACTTACCACTCTCCACCACTGCCACACACCACTCTCCACCACTGTCACACACCACTCTCCGCCACTGCCCCTCACCACTCTATTCCAGTGTCACTCACCACTCTCCACCACTGTCACACACCACTCTCCACCACTGCCACACACCACTCTCCACCACAGTCAAACACCACTCTCCACCACTACCACACACCACTCTCCACCACTACCACAC
Organism: Procambarus clarkii; assembly: GCF_040958095.1. Taxonomy (NCBI): domain Eukaryota; kingdom Metazoa; phylum Arthropoda; class Malacostraca; order Decapoda; family Cambaridae; genus Procambarus; species Procambarus clarkii. The sequence continues at coordinate 6,529,622 of NC_091195.1, read as the reverse complement.
ACCACTCTCCACCACTACCACACACCACTCTCCACCACTACCACACACCACTCTCCACTACTGTCACACACCACTCTCCACCACTGTCACACACCACTCTCCACCACTGTCACACACCACTCTCCACTACTGTCACACACCACTCTCCACCACTGCCACACACCACTCTCCACCACTGCCACACACCACTCTCCACCACTACCACACACCACTCTCCACCACTACAACACACCACTCTCCACCACTGTCACACACCACTCTCCTCCACTGTCACACACCACTCCCCACCACTGCCACACACCGCTCTCCACTACTGCCTCATACCACTCTCCACCACTGTCACACACCACTCTCCACCACTGCCACTCACCATTCTTCACCACTCACACACCACTCTCCACCACTGCCACTCGCCACTTTCCACCACTGCCACTCACTACTCTCCACCACTGCCACACACCACTCTCCACCACTGCCACTCGCCAATCTCCACCACTGCCACTCACTACTCTCCATCACTGCCACACACCACTCTCCACCACTGCCACTCATCATTCTCCACCACTCACACACCACTCTCCACCACTGCCACACATCACTCTCCACCACTGCCACACACCACTCTCCGTCACTGCCTCATACCACTCTCCACCACTGCCACTCATCATTCTCCACCACTCACACACCACTCTCCACCACTGTTACTCACCACTCTCCACCACTGCCAACACCACTCTCCACCACTGCCACACATCACTCTCCACCACTGCCAACACCACTCTCCACAACTGCCACTCACCACTCTCCACCACTCACACATCACTCTAGACCACTGCCCCTCACCACTCTCCACCACTGCCACTCACCACTCTCCACCACTCACACACAACTCTCTACCACTGCTTCTCACCACTCTCCACCAATGCCACACACCACTCTCCACAACTGCCACTCACCACTCTCCACCACTGCCACAAACCACTCTCCACAACTGCCACTCACCACTCTCCACCACTGTCACACACCACTCTCCACCACTGTAACACACCATTCTCCACCACTGCCCCTCACCACTCTCCACCACTGCCCCTCACCACTCTCCACAACTGCCCCTCAACACTCTACACCACTGTCACTCACCACTCTCCACCACTGTCACACACCACTCTCCACCACTGCCCCTCACCACTCTCCACCACTGCCCCTCAACACTCTACACCGCTGTCACTCACCACTCTACACCACTGTCACACACCACTCTCCACCACTGCCACACACCACTCTCCACCACTGCCACTCACCACTCTCCACCACTGCCACTCACCACTCTCCACCACTGCCACCCACCACCTCTGCCACACACTACTCTCCACCACTGCCCTTCAACACTCTCCGCCACTGCCCCTCACCACTCTCCACCACTGTCACACACCACTCTCCACCACTGCCCCTAACCACTCTCCACCACTGCCACTCACCACTCTCCACCACTGCCACACACCACTCTCCACCACTGTCACACACCACTCTCCACCACTGTCACACACCACTCTCCACCACTGCCACTCACCACTCTCCACCACTCACACACAACTCTCCACCACTGCTTCTCACCACTCTCCACCACTGTCACACACCACTCTCCACCACAGTCACACACCACTCTCCACCACTGCCATACACCACTCTCCACCACTGCCACACACCACTCTCCACCACTGTCACACACCACTCTCCACCACTGCTTCTCACCACTCTCCACCAATGCCACACACCACTCTCCACCACTGTCACACACCACTCTCCACCACTGCCCCTCAGCACTCTACACCACTCACACACCACTCTCCACCACTGTTACTCACCACTCTCCACCACTGCCAACACCACTCTCCACCACTGCCACACACCACTCTCCACCACTGTCACTCACCACTCTCCACCACTCACACACCACTCTCCACCACTGTTACTCACCACTCTCCACCACTGCCAACACCACTCTCCACCACTGCCACACATCACTCTCCACCACTGCCAACACCACTCTCCACCACTGCCACTCACCACTCTCCACAACTCACACACCACTCTCCACCACTGCCACTCACCACTCTCCACAACTGCCCCTCACCACTCTACACCACTCACACACCACTCTCCACCACTGTTACTCACCACTCTCCACCACTGCCAACACCACTCTCCACCACTGCCACACACCACTCTCCACCACTGTCACTCACCACTCTCCACCACTCACACACCACTCTCCACCACTGTTACTCACCACTCTCCACCACTGCCAACACCACTCTCCACCACTGCCACACATCACTCTCCACCACTGCCAACACCACTCTCCACCACTGCCACTCACCACTCTCCACCACTGTCACACACCACTCTCCACCACTGTCACACCACTCTCCACCACTGTCACTCACCACTCTCCACCACTGTCACACACCACTCTCCACCACTGTCACTCACCACTCTCCACCACTGTCACTCACCACTCTCCACCACTGCCACTCACCACTCTCCACCACTGTCACACACCAATCTCCACCACTGTCACACACCACTCTCCACCACTGCTGTTCACCACTCTCATCCACTGTCACACACTACTCTCCACCACTGTCACACACCACTCTCCACCACTGTCACACACCACTCTCCACCACTGCCACACTCCACTCTCCACCACTGTCACACACCACTCTCCACCACTCTCCACCACTGTCACACACCACTCTCCACCACTGTCACACACCACTCTCCACCACTGTCACACACCACTCTCCACCACTGTCACACACCACTCTCCACCACTGTCACACACCAATCTCCACCACTATCACACACCACTCTCCACCACTGTCACACACCACTCTCCACCACTATCACACACCACTCGCCACCACTGTCACACACCACTCTCCACCACTGTCACACACCACTCTCCACCACTGTCACTCACCACTCTCCACCACTGTCACACACCACTCTCCACCACTGTCACACACCACTCTCCACCACTGTCACACACCACTCTCCACCACTGTCACTCACCACTCTCCACCACTGTCACTCACCACTCTCCACCACTGTCACACACCACTCTTCACCACTGTCACTCACCACTCTCCACCACTGTCACTCACCTTTCTCCACCACTGTCACTCACCACTCTCCACCACTGCCACACACCACTCTCCACCACTGTCACACACCACTCACCACCACTGCCACATACATTCTCCACCACTGCCACTCACCACTCTCCACCACTGTCACACACCACTCTCCACCACTGCCACACACCACTCTCCACCACTGCCACACACCACTCTCCACCACTGCCACTCACCACTCTCCACCACTGCCACTCACCACTCTCCACCACTGTCACTCACCACTCTCCACCACTCACTCACCACTCTCCACCACTGTCACACACCACTCTCCACCACTGCTGTTCACCACTCTCCACCATTGTCACACACCACTCACCACCACTGCCACACACCACTCTCCACAACTGCCCCTCACCACTCTCCACCACTGCCACTCACCACTCTCCACCACTGTCACTCACCACTCGCCACCGCTGTCACACACCACTCTCCACCACTGTCACACACCACTCACCACCACTGCCACACACCACTCTCCACAACTGCCACTCACCACTCGCCACCTCTGTCACACACCACTCTCCACCACTGTCACACACCACTTTCCACAACTGTCACACACCACTCTCCACCACTGTCACACACCACTCTCCACCACTGTCACACACCACTCTCCACCACTGTCACACACCACTCTCCACCACTGTCACGCACCACTCTCCACCACTGCTGTTCACTACTCTCAACCACTGTCACACACCACTGCCACACACCACTCTCCACCACTGCCACACACCACTCTCCACCACTGTTACTCACCACTTTTCACCACTGTCACACACCACTCTCCACCACTGCCACTCACCCTTCTCCATCACTGTCACTCACCACTCTCCACCACTGTCACACACCACTCTCCACCACTGTCACTCACCACTCTCCACCACTGTCACACACCACTCTCCACCACTGTCACACACCACTCTCCACCACTGCCACACACCACTCTCCACCACTGTCACACACCACTCTCCACCACTGTCACACACCACTCTTCACCACTGTCACACACCACTCACCACCACTGCCACATACCACTCTCCACCACTGCCACTCACCACTCTCCACCACTGTCACGCACTACTCTCCACCACTGTCACACACCACTCTCCACCACTGCTGTTCACCATTCTCCACCACTGTCACACACCTCTCACCACCACTGCCACACACCACTCTCCACCACTGTCACACACCACTCTCCACCACTGTCACACACCACTCTCCACCACTGCCACACACCACTCTCCACCACTGCCACACACCACTCTACACCACTGCCACACACCACTCTCCACCACTGTCACACACCACTCTACACCACTGCCACACACCACTCTCCACCACTGTCACACACCACTCTCCACCACTGTCACACACCACTCACCACCGCTGCCACACACCACTCACCACCACTGCCACTAACCACTCTCCACCACTGCCACTCATCACTCTCCATCACTGCCACACACCACTCTCCACCACTGTCACACACCACTCTCCACCAGTCACACACCACTCTCCACCACTGCCACTCACCACTCTCCACCACTGTCACTCACCACTCTCCACCACTGTCACTCACCACTCTTCACCACTGTCACACACCACTCTCCTCCACTGCTGTTCATTATTCTCCACCACTGTCACACACCACTCACCACCACTGCCACACACCACTCTCCACCACTGTCACACACCACTCTCCACCACTGCCACTCACCACTCTCCACCACTGTCACACACCACTCTCCACCACTGTCACACACCACTCTCCACCACTGCTGTTCACAACTCTCAACCACTGTCACACACCACTCTCCACCACTGTCACACACCACTCTCCACCACTGCTGTTCACCACTCTCCACCACTGTCACTCACCACTCTCCACCACTGTCACACACCACTCTCCACCACTGCCACTCACCACTCTCCACCACTGCCACTCACCACTCTCCACCACTGTCACACACCACTCTCCACCACTGTCACTCACCACTCACCACCACTGTCACTCACCACTCTCCACCACTGTCACACACCACTCTCCACCACTGTCACACACCACTCTCCACCACTGTCATACACCACTCTCCACCACTGTCACTCACCACTCTCCACCACTGTCACACACCACTCTCCACCACTGTCACACACCACTCTCCACCACTGTCACACACCACTCTCCACCACTGTCACTCGCCACTCTCCACCACTGTCACACACAACTCTCCACCACTGTCACACACCACTCTCCACCACTGTCACACACCACTCTCCACCACTGTCACTCACCACTCTCCACCACTGTCACTCACCACTCTCCACCACTGTCACACACCACTCTCCACCACTGTCACTCACCACTCTCCACCACTGTCACTCACCACTCTCCACCACTGTCACTCACCACTCTCCACCACTGCCACACACCACTCTCCACCTCTGTCACACACTACTCTCCACCACTGTCACTCACCACTCTCCACCACTGCCACACACCACTCTCCACCACTGTCACACACCACTCTCCACCACCACTCTCCACCACTGTCACTCACCACTCTCCACCACTGTCACACACCACTTTCCACCACTGTCACACACCACTCTCCACCACTGCCACACACCACTCTCCACACACCACTCTCCACCACTGTCACACATCACTGTCACACACCACTCTCCACCACTGTCACACCACTCTCCACCACTGTCACTCACCACTCTCCACCACTGTCACACACCACTCTCCACCACTGTCACTCACCACTCTCCACCACTGTCACTCACCACTCTCCACCACTGCCACTAACCACTCTCCACCACTGTCACACACCACTCTCCACCACTGTCACACACCACTCTCCACCACTGCTGTTCACCACTCTCAACCACTGTCACTCACCACTCTTCACCACTGTCACACACCACTCTCCACCACTGCCACTCACCACTCTCCACCACTGTCACTCACCACTCTCCACCACTGTCACACACCACTGTCACTCACCACCACTGTCACTCACCACTCTCCACCACTGTCACACACCACTCTCCACCACTGTCACACACCACTCTCCACCACTGTCACACACCACTCTCCACCACTGCCACACACCACTCTCCACCACTGTCACACACCACTCTCCACCACTGTCACACACCACTCTCCACCACTGTCACACACCACTCTCCACCACTGTCACACACCACTCTCCACCACTGCCACACACCACTCTCCACCACTGTCACACACCACTCTCCACCACTGTCACACACCACTCTCCACCACTGTCACACACCACTCTCCACCACTGTCACACACCACTCTCCACCACTGCCACACACCACTCTCCACCACTGTCACACACCACTCTCCACCACTGTCACACACCACTGTCACACACCACTCTCCACCACTGCCACACACCACTCTCCACCACTGTCACACACCACTCTCCACCACTGTCACACACCACTCTCCACCACTGTCACACACCACTCTCCACCACTGCCACTCACCACTCTCCACCACTGTCACACACCACTCTCCACCACAGTCACACACCACTCTCCACCACTGTCACACACCACTCTCCACCACTGTCACACACCACTCACCACCACTGTCACACACCACTCTCCACCAATGTCACACACCACTCTCCACCACTGTCACTCACCACTCTCCACCACTGTCACTCACCACTCTCCACCACTGTCACACACCACTCTCCACCACTGTCACACACCACTCTCCACCACTGTCATACACCACTCTCCACCACTGTCACTCACCACTCTCCACCACTGTCACACACCACTCTCCACCACTGTCACACACCACTCTCCACCACTGTCACACACCACTCTCCACCACTGTCACTCGCTACTCTCCACCACTGTCACACACAACTCTCCACCACTGTCACACACCACTCTCCACCACTGTCACACACCACTCTCCACCACTGTCACTCACCACTCTCCACCACTGTCACTCACCACTCTCCACCACTGTCACACACCACTCTCCACCACTGTCACTCACCACTCTCCACCACTGTCACTCACCACTCTCCACCACTGTCACTCACCACTCTCCACCACTGCCACACACCACTCTCCACCTCTGTCACACACTACTCTCCACCACTGTCACTCACCACTCTCCACCACTGCCACACACCACTCTCCACCACTGTCACACACCACTCTCCACCACTGTCACTCACCACTCTCCACCACTGTCACACACCACTTTCCACCACTGTCACACACCACTCTCCACCACTGCCACACACCACTCTCCACACACCACTCTCCACCACTGTCACACATCACTGTCACACACCACTCTCCACCACTGTCACACCACTCTCCACCACTGTCACTCACCACTCTCCACCACTGTCACACACCACTCTCCACCACTGTCACTCACCACTCTCCACCACTGTCACTCACCACTCTCCACCACTGCCACTAACCACTCTCCACCACTGTCACACACCACTCTCCACCACTGTCACACACCACTCTACACCACTGCTGTTCACCACTCTCAACCACTGTCACTCACCACTCTTCACCACTGTCACACACCACTCTCCACCACTGCCACTCACCACTCTCCACCACTGTCACTCACCACTCTCCACCACTGTCACACACCACTGTCACTCACCACCACTGTCACTCACCACTCTCCACCACTGTCACACACCACTCTCCACCACTGTCACACACCACTCTCCACCACTGTCACACACCACTCTCCACCACTGCCACACACCACTCTCCACCACTGTCACACACCACTCTCCACCACTGTCACACACCACTCTCCACCACTGTCACACACCACTCTCCACCACTGTCACACACCACTCTCCACCACTGCCACACACCACTCTCCACCACTGTCACACACCACTCTCCACCACTGTCACACACCACTCTCCACCACTGTCACACACCACTCTCCACCACTGTCACACACCACTCTCCACCACTGCCACACACCACTCGCCACCACTGTCACACACCACTCTCCACCACTGTCACACACCACAGTCACACACCACTCTCCACCACTGCCACACACCACTCTCCACCACTGTCACACACCACTCTCCACCACTGTCACACACCACTCTCCACCACTGTCACACACCACTCTCCACCACTGCCACTCACCACTCTCCACCACTGTCACACACCACTCTCCACCACAGTCACACACCACTCTCCACCACTGTCACACACCACTCTCCACCACTGTCACACACCACTCACCACCACTGTCACACACCACTCTCCACCAATGTCACACACCACTCACCACCACTGTCACACACCACTCTCCACCACTGTCACACACCACTCTCCACCACTGTCACACACCACTCACCACCACTGTCACACACCACTCTCCACCACTGTCACACACCACTCACCACCACTGTCACACACCACTCTCCACCACTGTCACACACCACTCTCCACCACTGTCACACACCACTCTCCACCACTGTCACACACCACTCTCCACCACTGTCACACACCACTCTCCACCACTGTCACACACCACTCTTCACCACTCCACCTTCCGTAATCTTCCTACTCCTACCTTAAACTTCCTTCTCGTTCCTGCCTTCCTTATTTTTTCTAATCCTTCTATGTTCTTCAACCATCAATATCCACTAACAACAACCAACAGCCACCACCAACAACTTCTCCTCCTCGATCTTCTCATTCTTCCTCCTCGACCTTCTCCTCTTTCTTCCTTGACCTTCTCCTTCCTCCTTGACCTTCTCCTCTTTCTTCCTTGACCTTCTGCTTCCTCCTCGACCTTCTCCTTCCTCCTCCTCGACCTTCTCCTTCCTCCTCGACCTTCTCCTTCCTCCTCGACCTTCTCCTTCCTCCTCGACCTTCTCCTTCCTCCTCGACCTCCTCTTTCTCCTCCTTACTCCTCCTCGACCTCCTCCTCTAACTACAACAACCAACCACCATTACTATCTGTGCTCAACTGCAGGCCATTCTGGCGTGTTTGGTGGAAGTACGTCATGACGACAAAGATGTTTTTGTATTTGTTGATAGCCGAGGAGCACTTGAGTCCTTAAACAGTCGAAATCCAGTCTTCATGTCCATAGTTGAGGATTGTAAGAAAAGGATAACTGAGATACAGCTGAAAGGTCACAATGTGACATTCATGTGGATTCCATCTCATGTTGGAATAGTGCTCAACGAGGTGGCGGATGACTTGGCCAAATGTGCCACATTAAAACCACAAGTTGACATCGAATGTGAATTCACAATGAGACAAATAAGAAGCAAAATCAGAAATATTCAGGCACAGGCAGAAGTGGCGAGGAGAGGTATAACGTATGAGGGAAGCCAAACCATGCAACACTACATGTATGTGAGTCAAAACACCCATTTCACTTATGGTAAAAGGAGAAATGCTTGGAGTGACTGTGCACATGCAGCTCAGGCTTGGGTACAAATATTACTGGGAATATGGGATAGGTGTTCATGATAATGACACGAAGTGTAAACTATGTGGTATGTTAAGGTCTGACACCCTTGCCCATTATGTTCTTGATTGTCCATTGATTAATGTATATAGAAACATTGAGATAAGGACTGTTCCTGAACAAATAGCCTGGATGTGTCACAACGGAAAGGTTGATGATATTCTGGAGAGATATAAGAATTTTGCACCAAGACTGTAATCTTTTGTTGAATTATCTGCATGTCTCTTGCAAATTGTCTATACAGTATACCTAAGTCATAAAAGTATTTGTGTGTACGTCTGATACCATACTACTTGTGTAAAGGAGGAAATGTATATGTTTATCTCTCAGAATGTTCGGTAATATGTTTATTGTTTGTGATGTGTGTCTATATATGTATGAACACGTTGTACTGAACGGGGTGAGAATAGTTTGAGCTACCTCATCCCTTTGTGAGTATTTTACCTCAATAAACTTATTTCAATTTCAATTTCAATTTCAACTTCTATCAATAACCATAACCATCAACCTAAACAATCATCAACCACCTCAATCATCAACAACCACAACAATCAACCACCACTACTATCAACAACAACCATAAACCAACACCAACCACAACAATCAACCACCCCTACCAACAACAACAATCAATCACCACTACTGCCAAATATAATCAACCACCACTACCACAAAATACAACAATCAACCACGAATATCACGAACCTCTACAACTACCAGTACAATCAACCACAAACGACCACAACCACCATCTACCACTGCCCTCAATCACTACCATCAACAACCACTACCACCAACCACAATTATCAACCACCACAGCCATCAACCACCACAACAATCAACCACCACAACCATCAACCGCCACAACAATTAACCACCGCAACCCTCAACCACCACAACAATCAACCACCACAACCATTAACCACCACAACAACCACCACAACCATCAACCACCACAACAATCAACCACCACAACCTTCATCCACCACAACTATCAACAAACACTACCATCAACCACCGCAACCATCAACCACCACAACTATCAACAAACACTGCCATCAACCACCACAACCATCAACCACCACAACTATCAACAAACACTACCATCAACCACCACAACTATCAACAAACACTGCCATCAACCACCACAACCATCAACCACCACAACCATCAACCACCACAACCATCAACAAACACTAACATCAACCACCACAACCATCAACCACCACAACCATCAACAAACACTACCATCAACCACCACAACCATCAACAAACACTACCATCAACCACCACAACCATCAACAAACACTACCATCAACCACCACAACCATCAACCACCACAACTATTAACAAACACTACCATCAACCACCACAACCATCAACCACCACAACCATCAACAAACACTACCATCAACCACCACAACCATCAACCACCACAACCATCAACAAACACTACCATCAACCACCACAACCATCAACAAACACTATCATCAACCACCACAACCATCAACCACCACAACCATTAACAAATACTCCCCTCAACCACCACAACTATCAACCACCACAACCATCAACAAACACTACCATCAACCACCACAACCATCAACAAACACTGCCATCAACCACCACAACCATCAACAAACACTATCATCAACCACCGCAACCATCAACAAATACTACCATCAACCACCACAACCATCAACAAACACTACCATCAACCACCACTACCATCAACAAACACTACCATCAACCACCACAACCATCAACAAACACTATCATCAACCACCGCAACCATCAACAAATACTACCATCAACCACCACAACCATCAACAAACACTACCATCAACCACCACTACCATCAACAAACACTACCATCAACCACCACAACCATCAACAAACACTACCATCAACAAACACTACCATCAACCACCACAACCATCAACCACCACAACCATCAACCCCCACAACCATCAACAAACACTACCATCAACCCCCACAACCATCAACAAACACTACCATAAACCACCTGTGGGAACCGACCTGTGAGATTTATATTTATTTAATTTATATGAATTTATATTTACGTTAATTTATATACTTCGATAGCAATTTGTATAATGATAAGTGGACTGTATTTCTGCAATATTCTTATAATCTCACAAATCGATCCTCTACACATTAGGGGGGGTTTATATTTATATATATATGCAGCCAATCAAACTACAGAAATAACTACATACATTAAAGAGGTTCCTTATCTTATAGTACAGCAGGTTAGTCCACCAGGTATAACTAGAGTGTAGACACCAAATTATCCTCTTTGAGGTAGCTTCTATCACCCAGTAACTGGTGCACATAATCTTGCATCCTCGTCTTGACCTGTCAAAAGTGCGCTAGCTGTGAAGCCAGAATCCTATATATGACAAGTATATCAGAGAAAACACTATACAGTACATGGAACATTAAAGACCTGGCTTAATTACCTTTAGTATGAGGCGATTTCGCGTTCTAACCGGCTAACCCTATATCCTGACATTAATGGCCATAAATGAATGATAAACGGGTTTCGGATAGACACTTAACTTGTATTTGTAGACAGCGTGTTGACAATGGTACACCTTTGGGTTCCATAACACTACGTCCAAGTAAATTTAACAGGAGCCGAATTTGCTCCCGTGTGAGCCTCTGGTCTCAATAAACAATGGCTGTTTAACTCTCCATACAATTGACGTTACTGGCCGACATTGTCCAGAATTATAGGAGCCGAATTTGCTCCACACGTCTCGGAGGTGACACAACAATGGCTGCCCTCCTTCCTCACTCTGACGCCTGGCCTACTTTGTCCAGATTTCAGAAAGTGATAGAAGGGTCACATTTACTCTACTTTAATATTGATAATTAAGTTAATTTATATAAGATGTTTTTATGATGGTAAAGTCCAAAGACTAATGTATTTAAGAACAATTCCCAGCAGAATAGCTGGTGAATTATAATAGTATGTGGTGATGATATCCCGTTTTCTATAGACGGTAATTCCACTACAAGTTACGTTTTCTATGGGTAACTTGTTGGTAATACAGCTATTATCTGTATGATATTAAATGGTGTCGGATTTTCCGACATAATTCCCCAGGGGCTGCTCACGGGTCGAAGTCCTAATTAGAACAGACGAACACCGATACTCCTCCTTCGAATTATTTGATTAATTTGATGTTAGTAGTTAGTAATCACACATTTGTGCGTCTGTTCGTACAGGACGGATGTCCCGTACTAGAGTTGCAAGGGTTAGAAGTCTAATGCAATTTCATTTCCCTGTCAACTCTTGAAAGGCTAATATTCAAGCCTTATTACATATTATTTAACCCAGAAGACTGGATGTGATCAAGTACTACAGTCAAGTATGATTCAGGGACTGCAGTGAGATCAGTGACATCAGATATAACTTGAAGTTTGTTCAGGTAACTGGTCACTGATATATAAACACTGAGGCCCATGGAATACATCTTGATTAAATAATAAATGTATCAAATCAGTCATCAGATTTATTGGGGTTTAATTTAGTTAATTGATTCAGAAGATTGAATAGCTCATCATTAAAGTAAAGTATGGTTCTGAGACTGCAGTGGGTTCAGTGACATTGGTCGCAGTGACTTGTAGCTGTTTTAGCTACTGTTCACTGATTTGCCACTGAGGCCTCATGAACTCATCTTCAGCTTCAAATGATGATACTAACATCAACCTCTGTTACTATAGTCAGCTGTAATCTCCTTAGTATAATGCTACTGGAGAAATATAATCAGCTGACAAATTTAGACTTCTACTGGTATTGTTTATCTGCAGGCATAGGTCTCCTCAGGCTTGATACTGGGCCTGAGAGTAATTTACCTCCTGCAGAGTTTAACATGGTTATACCCTGATATTTAGTAGGGCTACCGATGAATTGATGGTAGTAGTCTGTCCCCACAAGGACAGCCATTTGGCATTTGATTTGCTTAAATTTACCTGCAGCTGCTTGATAATAGCTTTCCAGGTCAGCATAATCAACTTGAGATTGTTGTGACAAATCTTCACATTTCTTGATCTGTCTTGTTAAGTGGCCTTTAAGACCTGCAAGGGTTCTTTTCATTCTCCCTGCATTATCCATACTGGCTAGTTGGTGAAGCCTTGTGGGACTTGTACTTGGGCTGCTCATAATACTGAACAAGCACTAATGGTAGCCTAGGGTAAAATGCACTCTCTAGGCAATAATCCTACCTCTACTAGAGGTTAGCACTTAAAATTAATACACATTATATATATATACAATCATACACACTAATGATTTGAGTGATAAACCAGTGTCACTGGAAGTACCTTTAGGTTAGCTCTTCTATATCACCCTAGGATGGTAGAGACACTAATTAATCACTCAAAGGTGTAATGATCATAAGTAAATTATTATATATACAACTCAACTCGAGTTGATAAAAATTACACCCAAAATAGGGTCTGCACCATTCATTAATGGTGTTAGGTTATTTAATATAGTACAACTGACTATGGTAATAATGGGACTAGGATGAACGATAATAGTTCAACTAGTCAATGGTTAATATCCTACCCTGTTGTGGGTTGGCAATTAGTAAATATTATACTGTGATCACTAGTGCAATATATATTAAATAATTCTCTATTTTGGAGAAATAATATACACAATTATTGATAATAGCCTCTTAATTAGCCTCTATGAAACTTCTAATATTATCTAGAAGTATTAAATATTATTAGTGACCTCGCGAAATAAAGTCCACAAAATTCGTAGATAATCTCTCGCGAAATGTAACACCACGAAATCCGTGAACAATCTCGCGAAGACACAGTCACTAATTAGGCTGGCTTCTATATTAGCGCTGTCATTTCACGAAATAACACGCCACCAAATATCTGTGGGTGTGCATGAAACCGCTGACTAAGGCTTAACTGAGCTGAGCGGGGCTCGTGAGCTCCCACGAGGCGCTGTCTTTGACTGGCTGGCCTTTGTTTAAATCACACTGCACTAGTATATTTAATGAATCCACTGGTTAACTGGTTCATCCGGTACTAAGATGACCAAATGTGGGTTCATAGGACCGAATATTCCGGTTCCGAAGGTCAAATAATTCGTCATCCGGTTCGAAGATGACCAAATAATGTGGGAACCGACCTGTGAGATTTATATTTATTTAATTTATATGAATTTATATTTACGTTAATTTATATACTTCGATAGCAATTTGTATAATGATAAGTGGACTGTATTTCTGCAATATTCTTATAATCTCACAAATCGATCCTCTACACATTAGGGGGGGTTTATATTTATATATATATGCAGCCAATCAAACTACAGAAATAACTACATACATTAAAGAGGTTCCTTATCTTATAGTACAGCAGGTTAGTCCACCAGGTATAACTAGAGTGTAGACACCAAATTATCCTCTTTGAGGTAGCTTCTATCACCCAGTAACTGGTGCACATAATCTTGCATCCTCGTCTTGACCTGTCAAAAGTGCGCTAGCTGTGAAGCCAGAATCCTATATATGACAAGTATATCAGAGAAAACACTATACAGTACATGGAACATTAAAGACCTGGCTTAATTACCTTTAGTATGAGGCGATTTCGCGTTCTAACCGGCTAACCCTATATCCTGACATTAATGGCCATAAATGAATGATAAACGGGTTTCGGATAGACACTTAACTTGTATTTGTAGACAGCGTGTTGACAATGGTACACCTTTGGGTTCCATAACACTACGTCCAAGTAAATTTAACAGGAGCCGAATTTGCTCCCGTGTGAGCCTCTGGTCTCAATAAACAATGGCTGTTTAACTCTCCATACAATTGACGTTACTGGCCGACATTGTCCAGAATGATAGGAGCCGAATTTGCTCCACACGTCTCGGAGGTGACACAACAATGGCTGCCCTCCTTCCTCACTCTGACGCCTGGCCTACTTTGTCCAGATTTCAGAAAGTGATAGAAGGGTCACATTTACTCTACTTTAATATTGATAATTAAGTTAATTTATATAAGATGTTTTTATGATGGTAAAGTCCAAAGACTAATGTATTTAAGAACAATTCCCAGCAGAATAGCTGGTGAATTATAATAGTATGTGGTGATGATATCCCGTTTTCTATAGACGGTAATTCCACTACAAGTTACGTTTTCTATGGGTAACTTGTTGGTAATACAGCTATTATCTGTATGATATTAAATGGTGTCGGATTTTCCGACACCACCACAACCATCAACAAACACTACAATCAACCACCACAACCATCAACCACCACAACCATCAACAAACACTACCATCAACCACCACAACCATCAATTACCGCAATCATCAACCACCACAACCATCAACCACCACAACCATCAACAAACACTACCATCAACCACCACAACCATCAACAAACACTACCATCAACCACCACAACCATCAACAAACACTACCATCAACAAACACTACCATCAACCACCACAACCATCAACCACCACAACCATCAACTACCTCAACCATCAACCACCACAACCATCAACAAACACTATCATCAACCACCACAACCATCAACAAACACTACCATCAACCACCACAACCATCAACAAACACTACCATCAACCACCACAACCATCAACAAACACTACCATCAACAAACACTACCATCAACCACCACAACCATCAACCACCAGAACCATCAACCACCACAACCATTAACAAACACTACCATCAACCACCACAACCATCAACCACCACAACCATCAACAAACACTACCATCAACCACCACAACCATCAACAAACACTACCATCAACCACCACAACCATCAACAAACACTACCATCAACCACCACAACCATCAACAAACACTATCATCAACCACCACAACCATCAACCACCACAACCATTAACAAACACTACCCTCAACCACCACAACCATCAACCACCACAACCATCAACAAACACTACTATCAACCACCACAACCATCAACAAACACTGCCATCAACCACCACAACCATCAACAAACACTATCATCAACCACCGCAACCATCAACAAATACTACCATCAACCACCACAACCATCAACAAACACTACCATCAACCACCACTACCATCAACAAACACTACCATCAACCACCACAACCATCAACAAACACTACCATCAACCACCACAACCATCAACAAACACTATCATCAACCACCGCAACCATCAACAAATACTACCATCAACCACCACAACCATCAACAAACACTACCATCAACCACCACTACCATCAACAAACACTACCATCAACCACCACAACCATCAACAAACACTACCATCAACCACCACAACCATCAGCAAACACTACCATCAACCACCACAACCATTAACTACCACCACCATCAACAACCTTAGCCATCAACCGTCACAGACAACAACCACCAGAGCTATCAACCAATAATACTATGACCCACCACAACCTCAACCACCATTACCATTAACCACCACTACCACTAATCACAACCATCAGCCACTACAATTACCAACCACCACCACCACCAACCACAACTATTAACCACCACTAGAACCAACCACTACCACCAACAATAAACATCACCCACCACTGCCACCAATCACAACCTACCACCACAGCCACCAACCACAACCCAGCATCAATTCCACCACCACTACCATGGATTCTCCATTAAGTGAAAGTAATGAATAAAATATTTTTAATCTACCTTTTATTATGCTTCAGTTTTATTTCTAGTATATGTAAAAATATATTTTTTAAATATTTCTACATTTTTTAAATATATTCCATCAATCAGGAAAACGATTTTTATGCAACATTTAAGGTTGCGACACGGTCTCAAAATTGTTTAGCCAAAGTTGTGCAGTAAGTTGTGGCAACTTATTTACAACCACACAATAACGTAGCTAATACATGAAAACAAACGTTGCCACACCTGGCTACTCTCCCGACCCACACCTGTAGATAAGAGGGAACACGGAAGCCCACACCTGGCTACTCTCCCGACCCACACCTGTAGATGCGAGGGAACACTGAAGCCCACACCTGGCTACTCTCCCCACCCACACCTGCAGATGGGAAGGAACACGGAAGACCACACCTGGCTGCTCTCCCCACCCACACCTGTAGATGCGAGGGAACACGGAAGCCCACACCTGGCTACTCTCCCCACCCACACCTGCAGATGGGAAGGAACACGGAAGCTCACACCTGGCTACTCTTCCGACCCACACCTGTAGATGCGAGGGAACACTGAAGCCCACACCTGGCTACTCTCCTCACCCACACCTGCAGATGGGAAGGAACACGGAAGCTCACACCTGGCTACTCTTCCGACCCACACCTGCACATGAGAAGTAACACTAAAGCCCACACCTGGCTACTCTCTCCACCCACACCTGTACATGAGAGGGAACACTAAAGCCCACACCAGGCTACTCTCCCCACCCACACCTGCACATGAGAGGGAACACTAAAGCCGACACCTGGCTACTCTCCCCACCCACACCTGCAGATGGGAAGGAACACGGAAGACCACACCTGGCTACTCTCCCCACCCACACCTGTAGATGAGAGGGAACACTAAAGCCCACACCTGGCTACTCTCCCGACCCACACCTGCACATGAGAGGGGACACTGATGCCCACACCTGGCTACTCTCCCGACCCACACCTGTAGATGAGAGGGAACACGGAAGCCCACACCTGCCTACTCTCCCGACCCACACCTGCACATGAGAGGGAACACTAAAGCCCACACCTGGCTACTCTCCCCACCCACACCTGTCTATGTCACACACTCATGCCAAAGAAAACTTATATCAAGTAAATCTAGCTTGTATTAAGCAAGACAATGTTGGGCTAAATATTGATCAGTGTTATCTTATAAGCAGTGAAGCTTGCTTAATGAATATTCTTGGTCGCTAAACGGTGCTCAAAGTTACTCAAGAAGCCTTATAAGTTCTCTAATTCATGACTTTCAATGTAAAAATATTTTTGAAACTACTGGAAGCACTGTGAATTAAACAACTGAGTTACAGATATTCACGTGTTAAAATGTAGTCAATACGTACTGGTGAGAAGCGTGTTATGGAAGTACAGGAAATTATACCCTCCTCTTGAGGGAGGACACAGCTGAGCCGCCAGGTGGCAGCACCAGTCTATGGCGGGGTCGTCATCAGTGAGGTCCCACATGATGGTCAGGAAGAGCTCCCTTCCCTGGTACGGCAGAGTGTCCAGGGTGTCCGGGTTCACGTAGCCCCTGATGTCCAGGGTGTCCGGGTTCACGTAGCCCCTGATGTCCAGGGTGTCCGGGTCCAAGTAGCCCGTGGCGTCCAGGGTGTCCGGGTCCACGTAGCCCAGGGTGTCCGGGTCCACGTAGCCCGAGGCGTCCAGGGTGTCCGGGTCCACGTAGCTCGTGGCGTCCAGGGTGTCCGTGTCCACGTAGCCCCTGGCGTCCAGGATAATGCCTGAAGACATACACTGAGATACAGTCACGGTCCTTACTGGTATGTTCTAAGATATAACAAGAAGACATACTGAGCCATCCACTCACCTTACTGCTGGGTTTATTACCTGATGACAAGTCCGTATTTTGAACAGTATTAATAGCATCTAAACTATGTATTAATAGCTTTTAAAAGCCACGGTCAAGGTCATCTGTATCAATGGTCAAGGTCATCTGTATCAATGGTCAAGGTCATCTGTATCAATGGTCAAGGTCATCTGTATCAATTGTCAAGGTCATCTGTGTCAATGGTCAAGGTCATCTGTATCAATGGTCAAGGTCACAGCCAAGGTTATATGTATCAATGGTCAAGGTCATCTGTATCAATGGTCAAGATCATCTGTGTCAATGGTCAAGGTCATCTGTATCAATGGTCAAGGTCACAGTCAAGGTTATCTGTATCAATCGTCAAGGTCACAGTCAAGGTTACCTGCATTAATTGTCAAGGTCATCTGTATCAATGGTCAAGGTTATCTGTATCAATGGTCAAGGTCATCTATATCAATGGTCAAGGTCATCTGTGTCAATGGTCAAGGTCATTTTTATCAATGGTCAAGGTCATCTGTATCAATGGTCAAGGTCATCTGTATCAATGGTCAAGGTCATTTGTATCAATGGTCAAGGTCACAGTCATGGTCATCTGTATCAATGGTCAAGGTCATCTGTATCAATGGTCAAGGTCACCTGTATCAAAGGTCAAGGTCATCTGCGTCAATGGTCAAGGTCACAGTCAAGGTCATCTGAATCAATGGTCAAGGTCACAGTCATGATCATCTGTATCAATGGTCAAGGTTATCTGTATCAATGGTCAAGGTCATCTGTATCAATGGTCAAGGTCACAGTCAAGGTCATCTGAATCAATGGTCAAGGTCACAGTCATGATCATCTGTATCAATGGTCAAGGTCATCTGTATCAATGGTCAAGGTCATCTGTATCAATGGTCAAGGTCACAGTCAAGGTCATCTGTATCAATGGTCAAGGTCACAGTCAAGGTCATCTGTATCATGGTCAAGGTCATCTGTATCAATGATCATGGTCATCTGTATCATGATCAAGGTCACAGTCATGGTCATCTTTATCAATGGTCAAGGTCATCTGTATGAATGGTCAAGGTCATCTGTATCATGATCAAGGTCACAGTCATGGTCATCTTTATCAATGGTCAAGGTCTCATTAGAAGGTCATATAAACTAAGTCAAGGTTACAGTGAAAGGTCATCTGGACCAAGTTTCAAGATCACAGGGATAGATGGGTCACCTGAATTAAGGATCAAAGTTACGGAAGGTCTAATTAACCAAGGGATCAAGGTCACAGTGAAAGGTCATCTTAAACAGGAATTAGGTCACAGTGAAAGGTCATCTTAAACAGGAATTAGTTCAGTGTGAAAGGTCATCTTGAACAGGAATTAGGTCACAGTGAAAGGTCATCTTAAATAGGAATTAGGTCACAGTGAAAGGTCATCTTAAACGGGAATTAGGTCAGTGTGAAAGGTCATATTGAACAGGAATTAGGTCACAGTAAAAGGTCATCTTCAACAGGAATTAGGTCATACTGAAAGGTCATCTTAAACAGGAATTAGGTCACAGTGAAAGGTCATCTTGAACAGGAATTAGGTCACAGTTAAAGGTCATCTTGAACAGGAATTAGGTCATACTGAAAGGTCATCTTAAACAGGAATTAGGTCACAGTAAAAGGTCATCTTGAACAGGAATTAGATCATAGTGAAAGGTCATCTTGAACAAGAATTAGGTCACAGTGAAAGGAAAGGTCATCTTAAACAGGAGTTACGACACAGTGAAAGGTCATCCTGAACAGGAATTAGATCACAGTGAAAGGTCATCTTGAACAGGAATTAGGTCACAGTGAAAGGTCATCTTGAACAGGAATTAGGTCACAGTGAAAGGTCATCCTGAACAGGAATTAGGTCACAGTGAAAGGTCATCCTGAACAGGAATTAGGTCACAGTGCAAGGTCATCTTGAACAGGAATTAGGTCACAGTGAAAGGTCATCCTGAACAGGAATTAGGTCACAGTGCAAGGTCATCTTGAACAGGAATTAGGTCACAGTGCAAGGTCATCTTGAACAGGAATTAGGTCACAGTGAAAGGTCATCCTGAACAGGAATTAGGTCACAGTGCAAGGTCATCTTGAACAGGAATTAGGTCACAGTGAAAGGTCATCCTGAACAGGAATTAGGTCACAGTGAAAGGTCATCTTGAACAGGAATTAGGTCACAGTGAAAGGAGATCTGTACCCCGAGTCAAAGTCAAAGTGTTAAGTCATCTGAACCAAAAGTTTGGCGTCGCTAAATACTTCATGAAATTATATATGCACAATAATATATACAGCAGCGGAATATTTCGAAAATTTATTATTCATGGAGTAGTCGCCCTTAATAAGTCTATATTTGTAATCAAAGTAGAAGGTTTGTCACCCTTAAGGTGACTATAATTGTAAACAATATAAGGTGTTTGTCGCTCTTAAGGTGACTATATTTGTAAACAATATAAGGTGTTTGTCGCTCTTAAGGTGACTATATTTGTAAACAATGTTGGGAGCTTCTCGCCCTAAGGTATTTGTAAACAATATCAGGTGTTTGTCGTCCATAAGAAGAATATATTTGTAAACAATATCATGTGTTTGTCTCCCTTAAGGTGATTATGTTTGTAAACAATATAAGGAATCTTTCGTCCATAAGATTGTAAACATATATGTAAACAATATAAATCTGAATTACTATATTAAACATGACGAATGAAGCCCTTTGCGTAATTTTGGTATTAATAAATAACCCTAAAAATTATGGTGGAAAATATGAATATTTACCAAGAGTCTGCAGGTGAGGCAGGTGATGGATGAGGACGGGCAGTTGGATGGGCAGTTGCTGTAGTGTGAGGTACAGGATGAGGGTCTTGAGGGTGGGAGGCAGGAGGGGTATGACTGCCTCAGACAAGTCACCAACAAACTCCTCTAAGATACACTTACTGCCGGGGGCTGTCAGCCTCTCCATACATTGTTTTGATATAACAATTGTCTCTTTACTGTATAAACTATAGTCAAGACCTAAGGATATGGTTACCTTCATTCTTGCCAGCACTGACAGTGTAGACAGGCGCTGCTTTAGTTGGGATGGATCGTATATGTTTAGGTAAATGTTCTTAGGTGTCACCTTCTTAAGAACAAGCGGCAGGACAACCCACGAGTCAACACTCTCTATTCCCCACACGTGTTCTGTACGCAGCTTCTCACACACGGCTTGGATGACGTGCACACTCCCGCGGGACTCTGCTACATGCTTCAACAGCTCGTCAGGCTTATGTGTAACCATCTCGCATAGGTCAATTATGTGAGTAATGAACTTGTGCTCTACTCCCCGGGCACACAGCACCCCGGTAGTGCTGACTAAAATGTTCTGCCATCTGGGGCGCTCCCTAAACTCTTGTTGCACGGCGTTAATATTAAACGTTGACCCTCTCAGGTGATCTCCCAAGCAGCGTTTTTCCTTACGTACAATATCCACCAAGAGGTCAATGATTATAGAGCTTTCCCCTGACACCCGGTGTGATGCTGGATCACCTCGTTCTTGCTCGGCTCTCGACAAGAGATCGACCTGCCTCCTGCTGGCAAAATGCTCCTGATACCTGGCGTGAAAATAGCCAATCACCCACACCACAACATCCACCAAGAGGTCAATGATAATAGAGCTTTCCCCTGACACACGGTGTGATGCTTGATCACCTCGGTCTTGCTCAGCCTTCAACAAGAGATCGACCAGCCTCCTGCTGGCACAATACTCCTGGTACCTGGCGTGAAAATAGCTAAACACCCACACCACATTGAGGCCCCGACGGTAGCTGGTTCTTGTGAAATAGTTGGACAAGACCTCCTCCTGCGGCAGTCCCAGAGTGTCACACTTCTCCCTAATCTCCGCTTCCGTCTCCGGCCAAAGGTCGTACTCCTGCCTCTGGATCCCTCTTAAACTAATCTCTTCTAAGAACCTCAAAAACTTTTTCACATTTTTGTCACATTTTCCTTTGGGTTCGGTCACGTGTTTGTCTGTGAGTCTGGACACTAATTTGTTGGTTATGAAGTCATGAATCTTCTCGTAGACTTGAGTGTTTGTGGTGAGGTTGTTAAATTCTTCTGGAGCCTCGACACACAGCAGCGCCAACAAGGTCAAGGTGAGTGGAGTGTTGAGGTACTCACCCAGGAACTCACTCATCTGCTCAAGCTGCTGGGTAAACCTCCCTATGATGACACTCCGTTGGCTCTCTTCCTCCACCAGCACCTTGATGATTCTCTCGGCGAACTCCACGCGACGTTCTGGAGTGATGCCCAAGACGAGGATGTTGCAGCGAGGTCTGGTGTGTGGGACGAGCTGTGACAGGTGTTGGTCCCACCCCGGCCGTGTGGTTATCACCAACCTCACATCCTTGCCAGGCAGGTGCAACAGCTCCTTCACCAGCCTTCCTGAATGGTCGTTGACCTCGTCGTAGCCGTCAATCAGGACTAATATATTTAAGCTCAAGATTATCTCCTTAAACAGCTGGAAGTCAGCGTCAGAATCACTAAGTGTTTGAGGCAGCAACTGGCGGAGGAGACCATCGAAGGTATTAAGATGTGAGTCCCTGCACTGTACATAGAAAACGAGGTCCACAGTGCCCAGGTGACGTATGGCAGCAGGGTCCTCTACCCACTTCTCGAGGATGAGCTTGAGTAAAGTTGTCTTGCCCATACCACCTTCCCCCGTCAGGAGGACACACTCAGGGACTCTTCCGTCCTCTCGTCTCATACTCAAGATGTCTTCATAGTTTATATCCTGACCCTTGACAGCGTGGGAGGGTCTTGCCCCTATGACGGGATCTTCAAGGAGTCGCAGTCGTGTAAAAGCAAGACTTGGGTTGTAGTTAATGTTGAGGAGCCAGGGTGCGGGAACAATCTGGTACAGCAGTTTATACCCGTCAGTTAGCTCCTGCTTGCTCATCTGCTTAACCTCTTCTGTGATGTGGCTTTTGAACACCTTAATATCCTGGTGGAGCTGAGCTAAATAATCCACCTCTGAGGGATCCAGCGGCTCTCTGATCTTTGCTCGCAGTCCATCAATATACTCTGTGGCATCTCTGCTCGCCAGGTCCACATCCTGGCGGTCTATCCTCCACTTGTTGCCGGCCTCAACCAACATCTTCGTCATTAAGTCTGTGAGATCCGTCAGCTTATTCTTCAGGTCTTGCTCCGTTATTATCACATTATCATGGGCCAACGTGTTTCGGTGTTGCTTCAGGCTGTAAATGAGGTGTTCAAGTGATGGTCCCTGAGGCCCTGGAGTGGTCCACGCGGGGTCATTCATCTCAGCCAGACCACACACACGTTGCAGGAGTTTATACAACAGGGTGATGTCAAAAGTTGCCGCGTCGGAGGAAGCTTCGAGTTTATCCCTCTGGTGATCATCGAAGACACGCCTGTACTGAGCATTGGTGTACCCCAAGTCCTGAGTGAGGTAAGTCACTACTGGGAAGGTGCCCCGGTACGACCACATAAACACACTTGCTAGCGCGTCTCGTCCTGCCTTAGTCACAGCCAGTTCATACCGCAGTCTGTTAAAATCTACTGGCATTGTGAAGGACATATTGAGCTTTATGGTTCACTCTTCACACTACGTTGTTCAAGTTTAACAACAGCAGTCAGAAGCCAACGGCAAGTTTCTTTTACTAAAACATTAACCATGTGGGTTCACAGTTGACAACATAATTTATTGACAAGAATTGTGTCAGGCTTTGTTACACTATTCATATATGAGCGAGATATTTAATTAAAATCTCCACACCTTACTCATTTCCCAAAAATTCTTCTCCACTTGTTTATATTACAATACACATTTAATCACATTCCAGGCCAGACAATAACTTAGTCGTGACTTTATCCTTGTTGGATGTGAGCATTATTGCTTCCCAGTTTTATTGGTTATTTTCTTTAATTTTCTTTTCAGGTCATTGATTATTAATAAATAATACGAAGTTATTTATGTCTTAGTTTTTCTATTATTAAAGACTTTCTACGATATCCATCTGTCTTTAAAACTTCGTCGGGTTTTCGCCACCTGGAAATACAAAACATACAAAATTTACTTTATCAACACAAGTTGTATTTGTTAAATAGTTAAATAAATAAATTTTGTGACTGAAAACTAATAATAAATTTATTTTTGGGTTATTCCTCATCTTTCCCGTTTTGTTTTATAACATAAAACTTGTCTATATTTTAATATAAGTCAAGTAATCAATGTCGTGTTCACTTTTGGGTTATGGTGCGTGAACCCAAATGGTTATGGTGCGGTTATGGTCGTGTTATTTCCTCATATGGAAACTGTATTGTGCAGAGATTGTTCACTTCTGGAGCCGTATTAGCCAATTATGTACAAAATTGACATCTGTGTCTTTGACAATACCATGAAGCCAACAGTATGGTGTTGATACTTTATTATATATTTTCTTAGTCGAATATACAGAATATCTAACAGAAGTGCAGCACATAACGGTTCAGACAATCTTTCCTGGAATTCAGAATTAAGTATAACCAACAATTTCACTCCTGGACACTGCTCACACCTTCCAAGATCACAAACTTATACCCACAATTCACCATAAACCAATAGTTTTGGAATGGGAATTATTTCACAAAAAATAATTCTGAATAAAACTAATAAATATTTTTATATCCAACCTTCATTTAGATTTTATTTTGAAGAAACTCTAGAGCCAGAAACCACAATCACAGGTCACGAACCCGATTAAAACTATCCCAACAACATATTTAAGAGAGATTGTCTGTTTGTCTGTGTATCCAATGTTGGCGGCCAGATGCTTGGCGCCAGCCGCACCCAACCTTGCAGGGGAAATGGTCTGAGGTACGGACGGACATAGGCTGGTCGGGGGTTGGCCTAAGTTAAATACTCCAAGAAACCACGTACGATTTCTATTGGGTCAATTGCGAAATATTTGGTGTGCTCCACCTAGAGTTTTCAGTGGAAAGTATTTTTTTGACAGAAGAGGTGACGAGGGGAATGAGGGTAGGAACCAAGTGGGGGACCAATGGGGGTGGGATGATGGGGGAGAAAATGGAAAGAGGTAAGAAACCGGGTTAACCGGGAAAAGGTAAAGGTTAACGCTGACGAGCCGGAGGAGGGCAGGTAGGGTGAACACTGGCCAGGTGTGGGAGAGCAGGTAGGGTGGACACTGGCCAGGTGTGGGAGGGCAGGTAGGGTTAATCTGGCGAGGTGTAGGAGGGCAAGTAGGGTGAACACTGGCGAGGTGTGGGAGGGCAGGTAGGGTGAACACTGGCCAGGTGTGGGAGGGCAGGTAGGGTGAACACTGGCCAGGTGTGGGAGGGCAGGTAGTGTGAACACTGGCCAGGTGTGGGAGGGCAGGTAGTGTGAACACTGGCCAGGTGTGGGAGGGCAGGTAGGGTGAACACTGGCCAGGTGTGGGAGGGCAGGTAGGGTGAACACTGGCCAGGTGTGGGAGGGCAGGTAGGGTGAACACTGGCCAGGTGTAGGAGGGCAGGTAGGGTGAACACTGGCGTTGCACCACTACACTTTGTGCAGATACAACCTGATTTATTTCCAGCTTTGGTTTTTAGTGAGTGTATGATGGACACAACATCTGTCGGGCTGACTGGTGAGAGGAGAAGAGAGTTTGGATAGCTGCTTGAGAGATATGTGTTGATATGTGTCTGAGTCTGTGGGATTTTACTGGCAAGGTTAGCACCAACCGATGAAAAGAAGCTATTAAATTAATTCGCTATTTCTAAATCAGATGACGGTGTAAGGCCATCCTTAAAGAGTGTTATCTGGTTGTGGGAGTGTTGTTTAGTTCCTAGGATATTAGAGATGGTTTTCCATGCGCTTTTCATGTTGCCTTTTGCTTCTTTGAATCTAGTCTCATAATATAAAAGTTTAGCTTTTCTTATGATACTAGTAAGCACTGATGAGTACCTCTTAACTACTTCCTTTGTAACTAGCCCAAACCTAAATTTCTTTTCATATTCATGTTTATTGTTGATTGATTTGATTATGCCACTTGTGAGCCACGGGTTATTTTTTCTTTTATCAGTTACTTGTTTGGTAAGGAGGGGACAGTGAGTGTTGTAGAGGCTTAGAGTTTTGGAGAGAAAGAGGTTAGTTAATGAGTTTATATCCTGTGTATTATTAAATTCAGATTCCCAGTTAATATTGTGAAGTGCATTAGAAAGATTGCCTAAAGCTGATTCACTGTGTAGCCTGAATGAGAGTTTCTTGCTTTCTGGTGGTGCTGTGTCCATGTTTGCTATGAGGAAGGTAGGAGAGTGGTCAGTTGTTCTGTCATAGATTACCCCAGATGTAAGGGGAGCTGTTATATTAGTACATAAGTGATCCAGAGTAGTGGTAGATGTTTGAGTGACTCGGGTGGGCTTGGGGATTAGCATACAGGAGTGCTTGCTGTTACGGAAATAGTCAACTTGAGGGTTGTTTTGAAGACCCAGGTCAATGCTGAAATCACCTCCCAGAATGATGTAATTTTTGTTGAGATTGTTATTTATGATAAGATTCTCTACGTTATCTGAGAATGAAGCTATGTTGGTATTAGGAAATCTATAGATGGCACCGATAGTCAGAGAGGATTTAAGGGCTTTACTGGAGAACTTGGCAAAGGTATATTCACAATAGTCGTCTCAATCACTGATGACACTATTGCAGATGAAGGTATCTTTGTAATATATTGCTGTGCCACCTCCTTTTTTATTAGGCCTGCAGTTATGAATGGCTTTATAACCAGCTAAATTGTAGAGTTGGGTATAGTCTTTACTTAGCCAAGTTTCTGTTAAAATGATGAATGATAAATTAGTACCTAGTGCTGTGAGTAGTGCATTTATATCAACAAAATGTTTACCAAGTGACCTAACATTTTGTAAGAAACATGTAAGAACATGAACATGTAAGAAACATGTAAGAACATGAACATGTAAGAAACATGTAAGAACATGAACATGTAAGAAACATGTAAGAAAATGAACATGTAAGAAACATGTAAGAACAAAATGCATGAACATTTTGTAAAACATGTAAGACTATGCAATGAATTGAACTTGCAGAGAACATGAAAGAGAATGTGTAAACAGTTGTACAGAGAATATGCTGTGAACATAGTGAAAACACAAAAAATACGGTAAGATTATTGGTAATTGCTACATTTAAAATTCTTGCAAGGGCAGAGTTGAGAATGGATCTGGGGGAGGGAAGGTTTAGGTAGAGTTGTGCAAGGGGTGAGATGCGCGGAGAAGGGGGTGAGAGGGAGAGGTGATGTGGGGGGGGGGTGAGGGGGATGGGGGAAGATATAGAAGGAAGGCGGGAGGGAGAGAAGTAAGTAATTATCAAAAGGAAGGCACCAAACCGGGAAGGCTATGTAGCACCATCAAATGTGCGGGATAATCAGAGGGCGCTAAATATCACCAAGGATGCCAATACGAGAACAAAAACGCATAAGGCGAACGATATCAAAAGTATTCGAGTCACCAAGAATACTATCAAGAGACAAGCGACCACGGGGGACGGTCGGAAAACAATACACACGCTCGTCCCGGAAGTCAAGACATTCAACAAGGATATGCACGATTGTAAGAGGGACAATGCAATTGGAACAATAAGGAGCAGGGCGGCGCTCCATCAAGAGACCATGAGTTAAGCGAGTATGGCCAATACGCAACCTCGCCAGGGCCGTTTGCCATCGCCAGTTACGATGGTAGGAGGACGGCCACGAGGACACACAACTTTTAAGAGAACGTAGTTTGTTACTTTTAACAAACGACCAACAATCCTGCCAACGAGTAGGGATGGAGGAATGTATAACCGGGTAAAAGTCGGGATAAGGAACCCCTTTACAAGAGATGGGACAAGAGTGGACAGCTTTCCTGGTGGCAGCATCCGCACGCTCATTTAAAGAGACACCAATATGGCTGGGAACCCAACAAAACTCAACCGACTTAAATTTACTGTGAACAAGAAACAGCCAATGCTGGATCTCGACAACTACTGGATGAACCGGATTAAAGAACCCAAGAGCCATGAGGGCACTACGAGAGTCAACAACAACTACAAAGGAAGATTGACAACGAGAGAGCAGGAGACGACGAGCATAAAGAATAGCATAACGCTCTGCTGTGAAGATGTTAGTCTCCGGAGGTAAGCGACACATATAAGTGTGATCAGGAAAAACAACAGAGTAGCGAACACCGTCCGCAGACTTAGACCCATCGGTAAAGACGGAAACGGAGTGGGAGTGAGAAGAAAAGTGCTCAAGGAAAAGGCGTTTTAGAACCGTAGGAGGGTTAAAAGCTTTAGGGATGTGGGTCAAGGAAGTACAAAACTGCGGAATGGGGACACTCCACGGGGGCAAAGAAGGAAGAACACTAGGAGAAATATTAGAAATTCGAATGGAAAGAGAATCCTGTAAGCGAGATAACCGGACAGAAAGAGGGAGAGGAAGTGGTGAAGAGGAACAGGAACCGCAGGAGGGGTAAAGGTTAAAGCACGACAGAGGCGAGAGGAAGGATGTTGCAACGATCGCGCAAGATAGCGAAGGCAGTAGCGATCACGGCGGTCCTGGAGAGATAGGAAGCCAGTGTCAACATACAAGCGGAGAATGGGAGTCGAACGAAAGGCACCAGAACTGAGGCGCAACCCAATATGGTGCAAAGCATCAAGACGGCGAAGGATAGAAGGAGAAGCAGACGAGTAAGCAGGGCAATCATAATCGAGCGAGGACGAGAGAGGAATGTAAAGCAAGGAGAGTGCGCCTATCTGCCCCCCAAGAAGTATGGGACTATACCTGAAGGAGGGTGAGGGCCTTAGAACACTCAACATGGAGGTAAGAGATATGGGGCGACCAAGACAAACGAGTGTCAAAGAATAACCCCAAAAGCTTTGTGGGATCTTTGTACTCAAGGAGATGACCATAAAGTGACAAAGAGGGACGAAGAATGACCCGTTTCCGAGTAAAGGTCATGGCACAAGTCTTAGAAGTAGAGAACTTGAAGCCATGATCGGTGGCCCAAGACGACACGGCATCAATCGCAAGTTGAAGCCGGCGCTGAAGGAGAGGCGAATCATCACCCTGACAGCAAAGGGTAAGATCATCGACATAGAAAGAGGAGAAGACACCTGAAGGAAGTGAGGAAAGAAGACCATTGAGGGCAACCAGAAAAAGAGTAGTGCTCAGAACACTACCCTGGGGCACACCTTTGTATAGCTGAAAAGAAGCAGAGAGAGCGGTACCAAGGCGCACCCGAAAGGAACGACGAGAGAGGAAGCTGCAGAGAAAGAGAGGGAGATGACCACGAAGGCCAAAAGAATGAAGCTGGGATAGAATATGATATCGCCAAGTAGTGTCGTAAGCCTTTTCCAGGTCAAAAAGGACGGCAACAACGGAGGTCCTCGCAGCAAAAGCAGTACGAAAATTGACCTCCAAGTTCACCAGGACATCTGTCGTGCTGCGGCACTTGCGGAAACCAAATTGAGAAGAGGAGAGGAGGTGATGGTGTTCCAGAAAACACATCAGACGAACGTTAACCATACGTTCAAAGAGTTTGTAGACACAACGTGTGAGGGGCAATAAGGTGAAAGTCCTTAGGGGATGTTCCCAGAAACCCCGGTTTGCGAACAGGGAGGACAACGGCATCGAGCCACCAGTCCTCAGGGACTGACGACGACTCCCAGATCCGATTATACAGACTCAGTAAATACTGAGATGTGCACAGAGGGAGATGGCAAAGCATCTCAATGAATGCCATCGGAGCCCGCCGCTGTAGAACCGCAGAGGGCCAGGGCAGAACGAAGTTCAGAGTGAAGGGATCATTATAGGGAAGCTGAAGACGAGTGCATAAATCTAAAAGACGAGACTCAAGGACAGGTTTACGAAGAAGGAAAGATTGGGGAAGATGAAGACCAGAGCTAACAGAAGAAAAGGGAACCCAGTTCGGTAGCGACCTGCAACGGGTCCGCCACAAGAGTACCACGGAGGTGAAGGACCGGTGAAACATCAGGAACGAACTTACCCGCTATCTTGCGGATACGCTTCCAGATCTGTGGCAGAGGAGATTTCGGACGTAATGGTGGAGACATAAGATGCCCAACATTCACGTTTAGCCATACGGATGGCCCTACGGGCCACCGCACTTGCCTTCCAAAAGAAAAGAAAAAAATTGGCCGTCTACCGACAGCGGTGTCTCTTCCAGGCTGCATGCTTACAGTGGACAGCCCAAGCAGAGTCTGCATTTCACCAGGGCACGCCCTGCCGTGGACCCTGAGAGGAAGAGCGAGGAATAGAGCAGAGGGCAGCTTCGAAGACAGTGTCATGAAAAAAGAGGAGAGAGCGGGGGAGAGGCAGAAGGGAGAGGTCAGAGAGATCAGCACTGAGGGTAAATAGGTTCCAGTCCGCTTTAGCAAACTGCCACCTAGGGAAGGAGAGGGGAGGGTGAAAAGAAAAAAAAGTAACAAGGATGGGGAAATGGTCACTGCCATGGAGGTCATCAAGAATCTGCCACGTGAAATCCAAGTAAAGAGAAGACGAGCAAAGAGAAAGATCAAGACAGGAAAGGGGTACGAGTCCGAGAGTTCAAATGCGCGGGTTCACGAGAATTCAGAAGAGACAGGGAAGAACAGAGGATAAACGGCTCAAAAAGGCGACCTCGGGTGTTCGTCAGAACATCACCCCAAAGGGAATGACGGCAATTGAAATCACCCAGCAGAAGCACACGCTCCGGCAAGGAGTCCAGTATGTGTTTCAGATCAGGAAGAGAAAGCGGGACACTCGGAGGGGAGATAAATGGAACAAACAGTGTACCATTTCCCCACAAAGATACGGGCAGCAGAACAATGGAGAGACGAAGGAAAAAGTAAGGGGACAAAGGGAAAATCAGAGCGAATCAAGAGAGCAGAATAGTTAGGAGCCCCAGCAACAGCTGGGGGGGGGGGGGAGAGAAAGGAATAGCCACGAAAGCGACCAGGACGAGCACCAAGCATCGGCTCCTGGAGACAGACACAAAGGCGCGAAAACCGCGAAATCAGAAGTTGGAGTTCAAGGAAATTGGCGTAATAACCTCGAACGTTCCATTGAAGAATAGACATCGACGAGAAGAGAAAGGACAACAACAGAGAACAAGGAAGAAACAAAGGCGAAAGAGCAACATAGCACGTTAAAGAATATCAGGGTCAGCAAAGTCAGGGTTAGGGGGGCATGGGTAAACTGAGCAAAGACAGAGGGAAGGAAGCGGGAGAACAGACCAGAGGCGGACGGGCAGGGTCCGGAGGAAGAGAAAGAGACAACCGAGAGGAGCAGTCAAGGACAGCAGCAGGAAGAGGGGGAGGAGAAAGAGGGGAGCGCACTTCAGCAAGGGCAGCAACCGAGAGGGAAGCGGGGGTCAAAGAAACCTCCATAGCAGGAACAGGGGCGCAACCACCGAAATGGGAAGGGAAGGAATGATAGAATCAGAAGTAGGGGAAGAGGAAGAAAGCGAAGCCTTCTTACCTGCCGGAGAGGAGGAAGGAGAGGAGCCAGGCTTACACTTCTGACTTAAAGAGACAGGTGTCCCAGCAACTACGTACTGGACAACGGATTCCAGCGTCTCAACAGGAGAAGCTGAACGAGAGCACACACGACGGCCATTAGGAGAGCGATGGACATCAGCCCGCACTGACAGGTGGCAGGGAGAGTCAATAGACGGAGGAGAAGGATGGGAAGGAGGATCGGAGGGAGACGAGGAAGAAAACACAGGAGACATGACAGACCGGGCAGAAAGAAGGGGAACCCCAGACAGAGGACCAGGAGGGGGACCCTTCGGGACAGAACTCAAAGGAACAGAGGAGGGGGCAGTGGGCGTATCAGGGTCCAAGGCCCGGAAACGGTTGTGAGTCTGAGGAAGGCGGGAAGGACGAGGAGAGGAAGAGCGCAACACGTGAGCATAAGAGACGTTAGCATAAGGCGGGAACAGGCAAACCTGGCACCTCGCGTCAGGAAAAGACAAACGCTCCCGGTGCTTCAAGTTGAGGACGGGTGCCTCAAGCTTGTAATGGATACACGCACGGGAGAAGGTAGGATGGGCCTCACTGCAGTTGAGGCAACGAGCCTGGGGAGAAGTGCACTCCGACTTAGAGTGAACTTTGCCCCCACACAAAGGACAGAGAGAGACAGTCCCAGAGCAGCGGAGGGCACCATGCCCAAACCTCCAGCACTTGTTACAGAGCCTAGGAAAAGGAATGTACTCCTGAACAGAGCACCTGGCACCAGCAAGAATGACAGAGGGTGGAAGGGTCCAACCATCAAAGGTAATCTTCACAACCCGAAGGGGTTGACAGCGATGACCACGAGGGGGACGAGTAAACGAGTCTACCTGTAGGACAGAATGGCCTTGGACCTCAAGGATATGCCGAATATCATCGTGATAGTCCTGCAGATTCCGAACACCGGTCGCAATATGGGGCGGGAGGAGAATAGTGCCAACACTGGCATTCAACACTGGCCTTTTGTGCCTCTAGGCTGCCCCTTTATGAGCCTCTAGGTGGCCCCTTTATGTGCCTCTAAGCAGCCTCTTTATGTGCCTCTAGGCGGCCCCTTTATTAGCCTCTAGACGGCCTTTTATGAACCTCGAGGCGGCTCCTTTATCTGCTTCTAAGTTGCCCCTATTTTGCCTCATGGCGGCCCCTTTTTGTACCTCTAGGTGATCTCTTTATGAGCCTCGAGGCGGCCTCTTTATGTGCCTTTAGGCTGCCCCTTTAAGTGCCTCTAGGCGGCCTCTTTATGTGCCTCTAGGCTGCTCCTTTATGTGACTCTAGGCGGCCCTTTATGTGCCTCTTGGCGGCCTCTTTATGTGCCTCGAGGCGGCCCTTTATGTGCCTCTAGGCGGCCCTTTATGTGCCTCTAGGCGGCTTCTTTATGTGACTCTAGGCGGCCCTTTATGTGCCTCTTGGCGGCCTCTTTATGTGCCTCTAGGCGGCCCTTTATGTGCCTCTAGGCGGCCTCTTTATGTGCCTCTAGGCGGCCCTTTATGTGCCTCGAGGCGGCCCCCTTTATGTGCCTCTAGGCGGCCCTTTATGTACCTCTAGGCGGCCCCTTTATGTGCCTCTTGGCAGCCTTTTATGTGCCTCTAGGCTGCCATTTTACGGACTTCTTAGCGGCCTCTTTATGTGCCTCTAGGCTGCCTCTTTATGTGCCTCTTGGTGCCCCTTTATGTGCCTCTAGGCGGCCTCTTTATGTTCCTCTAGGTGGCCTCTTTTTGCGCCTTTGGGTAGCCATTTTATGTGCCTCTAGGCAGCCATTTTATGTGCCAATAGGCGGCCATTTTATGTGCCTCTAGGCGGCCATTTTATGTGCCTCTAGGCGGCCATTTTATATGATGAGCCTCTACGCGGCCCGCCATCATTGCTCCTATAAGAGACTCTCAGGGGACGGAAGTTTACTTGTAGTAAACTCCATGTAAGTTGTTAACATTATACTGTGAATATTGTCCACAAGAGAGCGGAGGGGGAGAGGGCGATCTACACAGAAGCTCAGATGGGAACCCTTGCAAGAAAATAAATAAATAATTCAAAGCCTAATTAATATGATATAGCAAAGTTCGTGGTAGGGGGGTAGCTTTGGTACTCTTTAAAGTTGTACTCCCTACATATATGCCATTCCCTGTTGGGCACATACCCTGCAGGAATTACTGTTAGAAATTAGGTGAGGCTAGCTCCCTGAGTAGGGTCTTCTAGCTCGCATAGACAGACATTAAGTTCCATTGATACATATGTATATAATTTCTTGTTCTCTTTGTGTTGATATATTTAACAACTTATTATTATTACCTTTGATATAACTTTTCATCCTTTTGACAACATCAATCCTGTTATCTATACTTTTCGAAGAATGTGTAAATATAGCGTCCTTAATCTCTCTTAATAAACGAGCACCATTTCTCTACCTAAACCAGAAGCCAACACCACAATGATCACAGGAGTTAGGTCAAAATATTGACAAGTTTTAAGTTATAAAATATAACAAAATGCAGGAGGCAGACTTTGGAATTTTATTTGTTTTAGTGATCTCAAAAATGTATTTCTGACCCAATGTTTAACACTAACATCTTGTTTTAATTAGGGGACGCCTAAAGGCACATATAGAGGTCGTCTAGAAGTACTTAAAGGGGCCGCCTAGAGGCACATAAAGAGCCGTCTAGTGGTACATAAAGGGGCCGCTTAAAGGCACATAAAATGGCCGCCTAGAGGCACATAAAGAGGCCGCCAAAAGGTACATAAAGGGGCCGCCTCGAGGCACATAAAAAGGCCACCTAGAGGCACATAAAGAGGCCACATAGAGGCGCACAAAGTGGCCACCTAGAGGTACATGAAGGGGCCGCCTAGAGGTACATAAAGGGCCGCCTAGAGGCACATAAAGAGGCCGCCTAGGGGCACATAAAGGGGCCGCCAAGTGGCACATAAAGGGGCCACCTACAGGTGCATAAAAGGGCCGCAGAGAGCCACATAGAGGTGCATAAAGGGGCCACCTAAAGGTGCATAAAGAGGCTGCCTAGAGCAACATAAATGGGCCGCATAGAGGCGTATATAGGAACCGTATAGAGGCAAATAAAGGGGATGACTAGAGATACATAAAGGGGCCGATTAAAGGCGCACAAGGAAACCGTCTAGAGGCGCATAAAGGGGCCGCTTAAAGGCACATAAATTGGCCGCCTAGAGGCACATAAAAAGGTCTCCAAGAGGTACATAAAGGCGCCGCCTAGAAGTACATAAAGGGCCGCCTAGAGGTACATAAAGGGGCCGCCTAGAGGCATATAAAGGGGTCGCCTAGAGGTACATAAAGAGGCCACATAGAGGCATATAAAGGGCCGCCTAGAGGCACATAAAGGTGACGCCTAGTGGCACATAAAGGGGCCGCCTAGTGGCACATAAAGAGGCCACCTACAGGTGCATAAAAGGGCCGCAGAGAGCCACATAGAGGTGCATAAAGGGGCCACCTAAAGGTGCATGAAGAGGCTGCCTAGAGCAACATAAATGGGCCGCATAGAGGCGTATATAGGAACCGTATAGAGGCAAATAAAGGGGATGACTAGAGATACATAAAGGGGCCGATTAAAGGCGCACAAGGAAACCGTCTAGAGGCGCATAAAGGGGCCGCTTTGAGGCACATAAAGGGGCCGCCTAGAGGCGCATAAAGAGGCCGCCTAAAGGCGCATAAAGAGGCCGCCTAGAGGCAAATATAGGAGCCGCGTAGGGGCATATAAAGGGGATGACTAGAGGCACGTAAAGGGGCCGCCTAGAGGTGCATAAAAGGGTCGCCTAGAGGTACATAAAGGGGCACCCTAGAGGCACATAAAGGGGCAGAATTGAGGCACATAAAGGGGCCGCCCAGAGGAACATAAGGGGTCACCTGGAGGTACATATATGGCAGCCTAGAGGTACATAAAGGGCCGCCTAGAGGTACATAAATGGTCCGCCTAGAGGTGCATAAAAGGGCAGCCTAGAGGTGCATAAAAGGCAGACTAGAGGCAAATAAATGAGCCGCCTAGAGGCACATAAATGGCCGTCAAGAGGTGCATAAAGGGGCCGCCAAGAGACACATAAAGGGCTGCCTAAAGGCACATAAAATGGCTGCCTAGAGGCCCAAAAAATGACCAGCTATAGGCACATAAAATGGGCGCATTTAGGCCCATAAAAGAGCTGCCTTGCAGAACATAAAATGGCCCTCTAGAAGCTCATAAATGGAGCGCCTAGAGGAAAAATAAAATGGCCGCCTAGAGGGCATAAAGGGGCCGCTTAGAGGTACATAAAGGGCCGCTTAGAGGTACATAAAGGGACGCCTAGATGTACATAAAGGGCCGATTAGAGGTACATAAAGGAGCCGCCTAGAGGCACATAAAGGGCCGCCTAGAGGCACATAAAGGGCCGCCTAGAGGCACATAAAGAGCCGCTTATAGGCACGTAAAGGGGCCCCCTAGAGGCACATAAAGGGTCACCTAGAGGTACATAATGGGTCGCCTGGAGGTACATAACGGGGCCGCCTAGAGGTACATAAAGGGCCGCCTAGAGGCACATAAAATGACCGCCTAGAGGGCCCAAAAAAGGGGCCCCCTTGAGGCACATAAAATGACCGCCTGTAGGCCCATAAAAGGGCCGCCATGTAGGACACAAAATGGCCGCTTTGAAGCCCATAAAAGGACAGCCTAGAGGGACATAAAATGGCCGCCCATAGGCCCATAAATTACCGCCTGAAAGCACATAAAATGGCCGCAAGGAGGCCCAA
Organism: Procambarus clarkii; assembly: GCF_040958095.1. NCBI lineage: Eukaryota > Metazoa > Arthropoda > Malacostraca > Decapoda > Cambaridae > Procambarus > Procambarus clarkii. Next base: position 6,491,999 of record NC_091195.1, on the reverse strand, counting down.
AAAAGGGCCGTCTAGAGGCAAATAAACTGGCCGTCTAGAGGCACATAAAATGACCGCCTAGAGGTACATAGAAGGGTCCGCCTAGAGGTACATAAAAGAGCAGCCAAGAGATGCATAAAAGGCCTCCAAGAGGCACATATAGGAGCCGCCTAGAGGCATTAAAAAAGGCCACCTAGAGGTGCATAAAGAGCCGCCTTGAGGCACATAAAGGGCCGCCTAGAGGCACATAATGGGTCGCCTGGAGGTATATAAAGGGGCCGCCTACAGGCACATAAAATGGCCGCAAGGAGGCAAATAAACTGGCCGTCTAGAAGCACATAAAAGGGCCGCCTAGAGGTACATAAAGGGCCGCCTAGAGGTACATAAAGGGGCCGCCTAGAGGTACATAAAGGGGCCGCCTAGAGGTACATAAAGGGGCCGTCTAGAGGTGCATAAAGGGCCGCCTAGAGGCACATAAGAGGGCCGCCTAGAGGTACATAAAGGGCCGCCTAGAGGCACATAAAATGGCTGCCTAGAGGCCCAAAAAAGGGCCGGCTTGAGGCACATAAAATGGCCGCATTTAGGCCCATAAATGGGCTGCCTTGTTGGACATAAAATGGCCCACCAGAAGCCCATAAATGGAGCGCCTAGAGGCACATAAAAAGATCGCCTAGAAGCCCGAAAAAGGGCCGCCTAGAGGTGCATAAAGGAGGCGCCTAGAGGTGTATAAAGGGCCGCCAAGAGGTACATAAAGGGCCGCCTAGAGGCACACAAAGGGCCGCCTAGAGTCGTATAAAAAGCCGCCTAGAGTCGTATAAAGGTCCGCCAAGAGGCACATAAAGGGCCGCCTAGAGGTACATAAAGGGCCGCCTAGAGGTACATAAAGGGGCCGCCTAGAGGTACATAAAGGGGCCGCCTAGACGTGCATAAAGGGCCGCCTAGAGGCACATAAGAGGGCCGCCTAGAGGCACATAAAGGGCCGCCTAGAGGCACATAAAGGGCCGCCTAGAGGTACATAAAGGGCCGCCTAGAGGTACATAAAGAGCCGCCTAGAGGTACATAAAGGGGCCGCCTAGAGGCACATAAAGGGCCGCCTAGAGGTACATAAAGGGCCGCCTAGAGGTACATAAAGGGCCGCCTAGAGGCACTAAAGGGCCGCCTAGAGGCACATAAAGGGCCGCCTAGAGGTACATAAAGGGGCCGCCTAGAGGTACATAAAGGGGCCGCCTAGAGGTGCATAAAGGGCCGCCTAGAGGTGTATAAAGGGCCGCCTAGAGGTACATAAAGGACCGCCTAGAGGCACATAAAGGGCCGCCTAGAGTCGTATAAAGGTCCGCCAAGAGGCACATAAAGGGCCGCCTAGAGGCACATAAAGAGTCGCCTAGAGGCACATAAAGGAGCTGCCTAGAGGCACATAAAGGGCCGCCTAGAGGAACACAAAGGGCCGCCTAAAGGTACATAAAGGAGCCGCCTAGAGGTACATAAAGGGCCGCCTAGAGGCACATAAAGGGCCGCCTAGAGGTACATAAAGGGTCGCCTAGAGGTACATAAAAGGGCGGCCATGAGTCACTTAAAGGAGCCGCCTAGAGGTACATAAAAGGGCCACCTAGAGGTACATAAAGGGCTGCCTAGAGGTACATAAAAGGGCAGCCTAGAGGTGCATAAAGGGACCGCTTAGTGTCACATAAGGGGCCGCATAGAGGCACATAAAGGGCCGCTTAGAAGCACATAAAGGGCCGCCTAGAGGCACATAAAGGGCCGCCTAGAGGTACATAAAGGGCCGCCTAGAGGCACATAAAGGGGCCACCTAGAGGCACAAAAAGGGCCACCTAGAGGCACATAAAGGGGCGCCAAGAGGTACATAAAGGGCCGCCTAGAGGCACATAAAGAGCCGCCTAGAGGTACATAAAATGGCCGCCTAGAGGCACATGAAGGGGCATCCTAGAGGCACATATAGGGGCGCCTAGAGGCACATAAAGGAGCCGCCTAAAGGTACATAAAAAGATTGCCTAGAGGTGCATAAAGAGGCCGCCTAGAGGCACATAAAGGGGCCGCCTAGAGGCACATAAAGGGGCCGCCTAGAGATACATAAAGGGGCCGCCTAGAGGTACATAAAGGGGCCGCCTAGAGGCACATAAAGGGTCCGCCTAGAGGTACATAAAGGGGCCATCTAAAGGTACATAAAGGGGCCACCTAGAGGTACATAAAATGGCCACCTAGAGGCACATAAAGGGGCCGCCTAGAGGCACATAAAGGGGCCGCCTAGAGGTACATAAAGGGGCCGCCTAGAGGTACATAAAGGGTCCGCCTAGAGTTACATAAAGGGGCCGCCTAGAGGCACATAAAGGGGCCGCCTAGAGGTACATAAAGGGGCCACCTAGAGGTACATAAAATGGCCACCTAGAGGCACACAAAGGCGCCACCTACAGACATAAAGGGCTGCTTTAAGGCACATAAAGGGGCCGCCTAGAGGTACATAAAGAGGCGCCTAGAGGTACATAAAGGGCCGCCTAGAGGTAGATAAAGAGGCGCCTAGAGGTACATAAAGGGGCGCCTAGAGGTACATAAATGGCCGCCTAGAGGTACATAAAGGGGCCGCCTAGAGGTGCAAAAAGGGGCTGCCTAGAGGTACATAAAGGGGCCGCCTAGAGGCACATAAAGGGCCACCAAGAGGTACATAAAGGGGCCGCCTAGAGGTACATAAAGGAGCCGCCTAGAGGTACATAAGGGGCCGCCTGGAGACACATAAATGAGCCGCCTAGAGGTACATAAAGGGCCGCCTAGAGGTACATAAAGGGCCGCCTAGAGGTGTATAATGGGTCGTGTAGAGGGACATAAAGGGACGTCTGGAGGCACATAAAGGGGCGCCTGGAGGCACATATAGGGGCGCCTAGAGGCACATAAAGGGGCCGCCTATAGGCACATAAAGGGACCGCCTAGAGGTACATAAAGGACGAATAAGAGAATGTGAATTTAGTTTTTCTTAATATCTCTTCATAAAGGAGGTTTATAATTCCTGTTATTGATTGTTATTATTCTCTGAACAAGATCAAGTGAACTTATGTTCATTCTGTAATACAGAGACCAACAATGAACAGTATAATCCAACTGGGGCTCAACAAGGGCAGGAGCAAGGTGAACAATTCTATTAGATATATTGGTGCTACAACATCTAGAAATATATCCCAGAATACTCTTACCTTTATTCAATATATTTATGTACTAAACTGAAACTTCCAGTCTTTCAAGTAACTTGAATAACCTGTCTTCCTTCTGAACTAGCAACAGTCTTCATTCTGAACTAGCACCAGTCTTCCTTCTGAACTAGCAACAGTCTTCCTTCTGAACTAGCAACAGTCTTCCTTCTGAACTAGCAACAGTCTTCCTTCTGAACTAGCAACAGTCTTCCTCCTGAACAAGCAACAGTCTTCCTTCTGAACTAGCAACAGTCTTCCTCCTGAACTAGCAACAGTCTTCCTCCTGAACTAGCAACAGTCTTCCTTCTGAACTAGCTACAGTCTTCCTTTTGAACTAGCAACAGTCTTCCTTCTGAACTAGCAACAGTCTTCCTTCTGAACTAGCATCAGTCTTCCTTCTGAACTAGCAACAGTCTTCCTCCTGAACTAGCAACAGTCTTCCTTCTGAACTAGCAACAGTCTTCCTTCTGAACTAGCAACAGTTTTCCTCCTGAACTAGCAACAGTCTTCCATCTGAACCAGCACCAGTCTTCCTTCTGAACAACAGTGTTCCTTGTGAACCAGCAACAGCGTTCCTTGTGAACCAGCAACAGCGTTCCTTGTGAACCAGCAACAGTGTTCCTTGTGAACCAGCAACAGTGATCCTTGTGAACCAGCAACAGTGTTCCTTGTGAACCAGCAACAGTGTTCCTGGTGAACCAGCAACAGTGTCCCTTGTGAACCAGCAACAGTGTTCCTTGTGAACCAGCAACAGTGTTCCTTGTGAACCAGCAACAGTGATCCTTGTGAACCAGCAACAGTGTTCCTTGTGAACCAGCAACAGTGTTCCTTGTGAACCAGCAACAGTGTTCCTTGTGAACCAGCAACAGTGTTCCTTGTGAACCAGCAACAGTGATCCTTGTGAACCAGCAACAGTGTTCCTTGTGAACCAGCAACAGTGTTCCTTGTGAACCAGCAACAGTGTTCCTTGTGAACCAGCAACAGTGTTCCTTGTGAACCAGCAACAGTGTTCCTTGTGAACCAGCAACAATGTTCCTTGTGAACCAGCAACAGTGTTCCTTGTGAACCAGCAACAGTGTTCCTTGTGAACCAGCAACAATGTTCCTTGTGAACCAGCAACAGTGTACCTTGTGAACCAGCAACAGTGTTCCTTGTGAACCAGCAAGAGTGTTCCTTGTGAACCAGCAACAGTGTTCCTTGTGAACCAGCAACAGTGTACCTTGTGAACCAGCAACAGTGTTCCTTGTGAACCAGCAAGAGTGTTCCTTGTGAACCAGCAACAGTGTTCCTTGTGAACCAACAACAGTGTTCCTTGTGAACCAGCAACAGTGATCCTTGTGAACCAGCAACAGTGTTCCTTGTGAACCAGCAAGAGTGTTCCTTGTGAACCAACAACAGTGTTCCTTGTGAACCAGCAACAGTGTTCCTTGTGAACCAGCAACAGTGTTCCTTGTGAACCAGCAAGAGTGTTCCTTGTGAACCAGCAACAGTGTTCCTTGTGAACCAGCAACAGTGTTCCTTGTGAACCAGCAACAGTGTTCCTTGTGAACCAGCAACAGTGTTCCTTGTGAACCAGCAACAATGTTCCTTGTGAACCAGCAACAGTGTACCTTGTGAACCAGCAACAGTGTTCCTTGTGAACCAGCAACAGTGTTCCTTGTGAACCAGCAACAGTGATCCTTGTGAACCAGCAACAGTGTACCTTGTGAACCAGCAACAGTGTTCCTTGTGAACCAGCAAGAGTGTTCCTTGTGAACCAACAACAGTGTTCCTTGTGAACCAGCAACAGTGTTCCTTGTGAACCAGCAACAGTGTTCCTTATGAACCAGCAACAGTGTTCCTTGTGAACCAGTAACAGTGTTCCTTATGAACCAGTAACACAGTTCAGGAGAGAACAGCCCGCCACAGTCACACAGTCAGCCCCACAACATTAGGGTTCCGGCCTCCGGACAAATACTTGGTAAACAACAATTTGAAAGCAGTTATTACGGACTGATCACAGGAATATTAACATATATTTTCTTCCCATCATCCCGAGCCCGCAGCTGCGAGAACATGTGACTTTTACAGTTGTCAGAAGACAGAGGAAGATGGAGACAGGGGCAGGTAGGGAGAAATGTGAAGAGTGAGGGAGAGAGAGAGGGGGGGAGAGAGAGAAAGAGGGGGAGGGGGAGAGAGAGAGGGGGAGAGAGAGAGATAGAGAGAGAGAGAGAGAGAGAGAGAGAGAGAGAGAGAGAGAGAGAGAGAGAGAGAGAGAGAGACAGGGGGGGGGAGAGAGAGAGAGAGAGAGAGAGAGAGAGAGAGAGAGAGAGAGAGAGAGAGAGAGAGAGAGAGAGAGAGAGAGAGAGAGAGAGAGAGAGAGAGATAGAGAGAGAGAGAGAGAGAGAGAGAGAGAGAGAGAGAGAGAATGAGAATGAGAATGAGAGAGAGAGAGAGAGAGAGAGAGAGAGAGAGAGAGAATGAGAATGAGAATGAGAGAGAGAGAGAGAGAGAGAGAGAGAGAGAGAGAGAGAGAGAGAGAGAGAGAAATTTCGGGCCCAGACAGCCCGAAATTGTTATAAAACAATTTCAATACAATAAAACAATATACTGCCAGTAACTTAAACAATGACGATAAATATAAATATGTGATAATCACTTAAAATAATCACTTAAAATATAATAATAATCTAATATAATAATAAATATAATAATAATATAATAATAAAATATAATAATAATAAAATAATATAATAATAAAATATAATAATAATAAAATATAAGAATAATCACTTAAAGTTCTACACTGACACATCCAATTGTACTTTCTCGTATATAAATAAATCTGCTGCCCGTTCTCAACATTTTTCACGCGTAAAAATGTTCAATAATTTTGTTGATACGTTTACGGCGACCAGCCAGGATATGACGGCTCAAGGCTCCACACACCAGTGATTGCACCATCACACGGCCTTGTATACACACACACGGTCGTGTATACTTATCACAAGGAGTTATTATTATTATTATTTCACCAGGGAATATTACCCTTATTTACCATTACGTGTAATATCAAACGGAAGAGAATGTACACACAGGGGCAGAGTATATTAGTGTAAGTATGAGTACACACGCCCGCTGGCTGGGAGGTCCGGGGGAACACCACCTCTACTGACACACTCCCTCTGTGGGGCCCCGCGCCTCCAGTGCGCATGCGTCACTTCCCGTCTCGTCTCCCCTAGTTGTGCTTGCGGGGGGTTGAGCTTCGGCTCTTTGGTCCCGCCTCTCAAGTATCAATCTACTGGTGTACAGAGTCTTGATTCTTCGGCTCTATCAAATCTACATATGAAACTGTGTATGGAGTCAGTCTCCTCCACATCACTGTCTAATGCATTCCATCTGTTAACTACTCTGACACTGAAAAAGTATTTCTAATGTCTCTGTGGCTCATTTGGGTATTAAGTTTCTACCTGTGTCCTCTTGTTCATGTTCCACACGTGCTAATTAGTTGGACCTTGTCCCACCCTGTCAGTTCCTGAAAATTTTGTAGATGGTGATCATGTCTCCCCTTACTCTTCCGTCATCCAGGGACGTGAGGTGTAGCTCCTGTAGCCTTTCCTCGTAGCTCATATCTCAGTTCTTGGACTAGTCTGGTAACATACCTTGAGGTTACCTTGAGGTGCTTCCGGGGCTTAGCGTCCCCGAGGCCCGGTCGTCGACGAGGCCTCCTGGTTGCTGGACTGATCAACCAGGCTGTTGGACACGGCTGCTCGCAGCCTGACGTATGAGTCACAGCCTGGTTGCCACTAATATGCACACCGTTTCATACAAGATGTGGGAAAAACACTTAAAAACTAAGACTTAAGACTAAATGAGATCAAAAGCATGAAGTGAACTAAAGTAGATGAAAGAATTACCATAATTACATGTCGAATTAACAACAACAATTGCAACAGACGAGCGGATAGTCATTTTGAGTAAATAAACTGACGGACTACAATTTTCTTAAGTTTATACATGTCAGTTATTAGCAGTTTTACAAGTTAGTCATTAATGATGTTTGATAATAGGAAGACATAGGTTGACATTTAGGAGGTAAGGAATGTTACATGGAGTCGATTAGGTAGTATTTAGTGCTTCTCTTAAACTGGTTGAGAAATGGACAGTCTTTGACGTGATTGGAAAGGTCATTCCACATTCTGGGTCCCTTGATTTGCATAGCGTTTCTAGTTTAGTTAAGTCTCAATCTTGAATTATGAAATAGATATTTGTTTCTAGTGTGGTGCCCCCAAGAGTTCTGTTACAACCCTTTAGGAAGCGTTTAAGGTCAGGATTGGCATTACAGTTCAGAGTTTAATATATATAGAGTACACATGAGAGGATGTGCAGTGACATAATATCTAACAAATTAAAAAATTTAAATAAATGTCCGAGTGCTGTCTAGAGCCAGAGTTTGTTATTGTTCTAATAGCTAATTTATATGGAGTAATTAGAGGACGAAGATAATTTTGGGTAATAGAACCCCAAGCACATATACCATAGTTGAGATAAGGATAGATGAGAGAGTAATAGAGCGTTACAAGCAAGGCCGAGGAACATAATATCTGATTTTAGAAAGAATGCCAACTGCTTTAGAAACTTTTTTCGTTATATTTTGAAAGTGTTCCTGGAAAAAAATCGACTTGTTATCAATGAGAACACCAACAAGTGTAATTTCCAGGGTGGTCGTCACCCGGTGATGTTTGGTGAGATGTGGAGCTGCTTGTCGGCCCACCCACTTTAAGGCCCACTATAAATATACAGAATAAGGCCATTGCTGCCCTGCCGCCAACACTCACATCCACATCTCACCAAACATCACCAAGAACAGAAAACGGGACATCACCTCAGTTTCGCGAGCCGCAACAATCTTCTTGTACATCAGTTTTTGTCCTTAGGTAAAGTATACGTCAGAATGTGACGTGCTATAACGAGAACCGGTTGGGTGAAGGGTAGGGAGGGTGGTGAAGGGTAGGGAGGGTGGTGAAGGGTAGGGAAGGTGGTGAAGGGTAGGGAAGGTGGTGAAGGGTAGGGAAGGTGGTGAAGGGTAGGGAAGGTGGTGAAGAGTAGGGAAGGTGGTGAAGGGTAGGGAAGGTGGTGAAGGGTAGGGAAGGTGGTGAAGGGCAGGGAAGGTGGTGAAGGGTAGGGAAGGTGTTGAAGGGTGGGGAAGGTGGTGAAGGGTAGGGAAGGTGGTGAAGGGTAGGGAAGGTAGCGAAGGGTAGGGAAGGTGGTTAAGGGTAGGGACGATGGTGAAGGGTAGGGAAGGTGGTGAAGGGTTGGGAAGCTGGTGAAGGGTAGGGAAGGTGGTGAAGGGTAGGGAAGGTGTTGAACGGTAGGGAAGGTGGTGAAGGGTAGGGAAGGTGGTGAAGGGTAGGGAAGGTGGTGAAGAGTAGGGAAGGTGGTGAAGGGTAGGGAAGGTGGTGAAGGGTAGGCAAGGTGGTGAAGGGTAGGGAAGGTGTTGAACGGTAGGGAAGGTGGTGCAGGGTAGGGAAGGTGGTGAAGTTTAGGGAAGGTGGTGAAGGGTAGGGAAGGTGGTGAAGGGTAGGGAAGGTGATGAAGGGTAGGGAAGGTGGTGAAGGGTAGGGAAGGTGGTGAAGGGTAGGGAAGGTGGTGAAGGGTAGGGAAGATGGTGAAGGGTAGGGAAGGTGGTGAAGGGTAGGGAAGGTGGTCAAGGGTAGGGAAGGCGGTTAATGGTAGGGAAGGAGGTGAAGGGTAGGGAGGGTGGTGAAGGGTAGGGAAGGTGGTGAAGGGTAGGGAAGGTGGTGAAGGGTAGGGTAGGTGAAGGGTAGGGAAGGCGGTGGAGGGTAGGGAAGGTGGTGAAGGGTGGGGAAGGTGGTGAAGGGTAGGGAAGGTGGTGAAGGGTAGGGAAAGTGGTGAAGGGTAGGGAAGGTGGTGAAGGTTAGGGAAGGTGGTGAAGGGTAGGGAAGGAGGTGAAGGGTAGGGAAGGTGGTGAGGGTAGGGAAGATGATGAAGGGTAAGGAAGGTGGTGAAGGGTAGGGAAGGTGGTAAAGGGTAGGGAAGGTGGTGAAGGGTAGGGAAGGTGCTGAAGGGGAGGGAAGGTGGTGAAGGGTAGGGAAGGTGGTAAAGGGTAGGGAAGGTGGTGAAGGGTAGGGAAGGTGGTGAAGGGTAGGGAAGGTGGTGAAGGGTAGGGAAGGTAGTGAAGGGTAGGGAAGGTGGTTAAGGGTAGGGACGATGGTGAAGGGTAGGGAAGGTGGTGAATGGTTGGGAAGCTGGTGAAGGGTAGGGAAGGTGGTGAAGGGTAGGGATGGTGGTGAAGGGTAGGGAAGGTGGTGAAGAGTAGGGAAGGTGGTGAAGGTTAGGGAAGGTGGTGAAGGGTAGGGAAGGTAGTGAAGGGTAGGGAAGGTGGTGAAGGGTAGGGAAGATGGTGAAGGGTAGGGAAGGTGATGAAGGGTAGGGAAGGTGGTCAAGGGTAGGGAAGTCGGTTAATGGTAGGGAAGGTGGTGAAGGGTAGGGAGGGTGGTGAAGGGTAGGGAAGGTGGTGAAGGGTAGGGAAGGTGGTGAAGGGTAGGGAAGGTGGTGAAGGGTAGGGAAGGTGGTGAAGAGTAGGGAAGGTGGTGAAGGGTAGGGAAGGTGGTGAAGGGTAGGGAAGGTGGTGAAGGGTAGGGAAGGTGGTGAAGGTAGGGAAGATGGTGAAGGGTAGGGAAGATGGTGAAGGGTAGGGAAGGTGGTGAAGGGTAGGAAAGGTGGTGAAGGGTAGGGAAGGTGTTGAAGGGTAGGCAAGGTGGTGAAGGGTAGGGAAGGTGTTGAACGGTAGGGAAGGTGGTGCAGGGTAGGGAAGGTGGTGAAGGGTAGGGAAGGTGGTGAAGGGTAGGGAGGTGGTGAAGGGTAGGAAAGGTGTTGAAGGGTAGGGAAGGTGGTGCAGGGTAGGGAAGGTGGTGATGGGTAGGGAAGGTGGTGAAGGGTAGGGAAGGTGGTGAAGAGTAGGAAAGGTGGTGAAGGGTAGGGAAGGTGGTGAAGTTTAGGGAAGGTGGTGAAGGGTAGGGAAGGTGGTGAAGGGTAGGGAAGGTGATGAAGGGTAGGGAAGGTGGTGAAGGGTAGGGAAGGTGGTGAAGGGTAGGGAAGGTGGTGAAGGGTAGGGAAGATGGTGAAGGGTAGGGAAGGTGGTGAAGGGTAGGGAAGGTGGTCAAGGGTAGGGAAGGCGGTTAATGGTAGGGAAGGTGGTGAAGGGTAGGGAGGGTGGTGAAGGGAAGGGAAGGTGGTGAAGGGTAGGGAAGGTGGTGAAGGGAAGGGAAGGTGAAGGGTAGGGAAGGCGGTGAAGGGTAGGGAAGGTGGTGAAGGGTGGGGAAGGTGGTGAAGGGTAGGGAAGGTGGTGAAGGGTAGGGAAAGTGGTGAAGGGTAGGGAAGGTGGTGAAGGTTAAGGAAGGTGGTGAAGGGTAGGGAAGGAGGTGAAGGGTAGGGAAGGTGGTGAGGATAGGGAAGATGATGAAGGGTAAGGAAGGTGGTGAAGGGTAGGGAAGGTGGTAAAGGGTAGGGAAGGTGGTGAAGGGTAGGGAAGGTGCTGAAGGGGAGGGAAGGTGGTGAAGGGTAGGGAAGGTGGTGAAGGGTAGGGAAGGTGGTGAAGGGTAGGGAAGGTGGTGAAGGGTAGGGAAGGTGGTGAAGGGTTGGGAAGGTAGTGAAGGGTAGGGAAGGTGGTTAAGGGTAGGGACGATGGTGAAGGGAAGGGAAGGTGGTGAATGGTTGGGAAGCTGGTGAAGGGTACGGAAGGTGGTGAAGGGTAGGGAAGGTGGTGAAGGGTAGGGAAGGTGGTGAAGAGTAGGGAAGGTGGTGAAGGTTAGGGAAGGTGGTGAAGGGTAGGGAAGGTAGTGAAGGATATTGACGATGGTGAAGGGTAGGGAAGGTGGTGAAGGGTAGGGAAGGTGGTGAAGGGTAGGGAAGGTGGTGAAGGGTAGGGAAAGTGGTGAAGGGTAGGGAAGGTGGTGAAGGTTAGGGAAGGTGGTGAAGGGTAGGGAAGGAGGTGAAGGGTAGGGAAGGTGGTGAGGGTAGGGAAGATGATGAAGGGTAGGGAAGGTGGTGAAGGGTAGGGAAGGTGGTAAAGGGTAGGGAAGGTGGTGAAGGGTAGGGAAGGTGGTGAAGTTTAGGGAAGGTGGTGAAGGGTAGGGAAGATGGTGAAGGGTAGGGAAGGTGATGAAGGGTAGGGAAGGTGGTCAAGGGTAGGGAAGGTGTTGAACGGTAGGGAAGGTGGTGCAGGGTAGGGAAGGTGGTGAAGGGTAGGGAAGGTGGTGAAGGGTAGGGGAGGTGGTGAAGGGTAGGGAAGGTGTTGAAGGGTAGGGAAGGTGGTGAAGGTTAGGGAAGGTGGTGAAGGGTAGGGAAGGAGGTGAAGGGTAGGGAAGGTGGTGAGGGTAGGGAAGATGATGAAGGGTAGGGAAGGTGGTGAAGGGTAGGGAAGGTGGTAAAGGGTAGGGAAGGTGGTGAAGGGTAGGGAAGGTGGTGAAGTTTAGGGAAGGTGGTGAAGGGTAGGGAAGATGGTGAAGGGTAGGGAAGGTGATGAAGGGTAGGGAAGGTGGTGAAGGGTAGGGAAGGTGTTGAACGGTAGGGAAGGTGGTGCAGGGTAGGGAAGGTGGTGAAGGGTAGGGAAGGTGGTGAAGGGTAGGGGAGGTGGTGAAGGGTAGGGAAGGTGTTGAAGGGTAGGGAAGGTGGTGCAGGGTAGGAAAGGTGGTGAAGGGTAGGGAAGGTGGTGAAGGGTAGGGAAGGTGGTGAAGAGTAGGGAAGGAGGTGAAGGGTAGGGAAGGTGGTGAAGTTTAGGGAAGGTGGTGAAGGGTAGGGAAGGTGGTGAAGGGTAGGGAAGGTGATGAAGGGTAGGGAAGGTGGTGAAGGGTAGGGAAGGTGGTGAAGGGTAGGGAAGGTGGTGAAGGGTAGGGAAAATGGTGAAGGGTAGGGAAGGTGGTGAAGGGTAGGGAAGGTGGTCAAGGGTAGGGAAGGCGGTTAATGGTAGGGAAGGTGGTGAAGGGTAGGGAGGGTGGTGAAGGGTAGGGAAGGTGGTAAAGGGTAGGGAAGGTGGTGAAGGGTAGGGAAGGTGAAGGGTAGGGAAGGCGGTGAAGGGTAGGGAAGGTGGTGAAGGGTGGGGAAGGTGGTGAAGGGTAGGAAAGGTGGTGAAGGGTAGGGAAGGTGGTGAACGGTGGGGAAGGTGGTGAAGGGTAGGGAAGGTGGTGAAGGGTAGGGAAGGTGCTGAAGGGTAGGGAAGGTGGTGAAGGGTAGGGAAGGTGGTGAAGGGTGGGGAAGGTGGTGAAGGGTAGGGAAGGTGGTGAAGGGTAGGGAAGGTGCTGAAGGGGAGGGAAGGTGGTGAAGGGTAGGGAAGGTGGTGAAGGGTAGGGAAGGTGGTGAAGGGTAGGGAAGGTGGTGAAGGGTAGGGAAGGTGGTGAAGGGTGGGGAAGGTGGTGAAGGGTAGGGAAGGGAAGGTGGTGAAGGGTAGGGAAGGTGGTGAAGGGTAGGGAAGGTGGTGAAGGGTGGGGAAGGTGGTGAAGGGTGGGGAAGGTGGTGAAGGGTAGGGAAGGTGCTGAAGGGGAGGGAAAGTGGTGAAGGGTAGGGAAGGTGGTGAAGGGTAGGGAAGGTGGTTAAGGGTAGGGAAGGTGGTGAAGGGTAGGGAAGGTGGTGAAGGGTAGGGAAGGTGGTGAAGGGTAGGGAAGGTGGTGAAGGGTAGGGAAGGTGGTGAAGGGTAGGGAAGGTGGTGAAGGGTAGGGAAGGTGGTGAAGGGTAGGGAAGGTGGTGAAGGCCCTGTGACACCACTGTCACAGGGCCCACATTGTCTCCTCTGAGGAGACACCACTGTCACAGGGCCCACATTGTCTCCTCTGAGGAGACACCACTGTCACAGGGCCCACATTGTCTCCTCTGAGGAGACACCACTGTCACAGGGCCCACATTGTCTCCTCTGAGGAGACACCACTGTCACAGGGCCCACATTGTCTCCTCTGAGGAGACACCACTGTCACAGGGGCCCACATTGTCTCCTCTGAGGAGACACCACTGTCACAGGGCCCACATTGTCTCCTCTGAGGAGACACCACTGTCACAGGGGCCCACATTTGTATAACGGTGGTATTGCCTCCTCTGGGGGGGGGGAGGATGTAGGCGTTTTCCTAGACAGTAAACATCATAGAAAAGTTAGCAGATTAGAGGCCCTCGAGTATCAGGACCCAATCACTGGTTACTGTGAGTGTGTCAGGATATCATCACCAGGACACCTGCTAGTACCGGGACACAGTCACTGGTTACTGTGAGTGTGTCAGGATATCATCACCGGGACACCTGCTAGTACCGGGACACAGTCACTGGTTACTGTGAGTGTGTCAGGATATCATCACCGGGACACCTGCTAGTACCGGGACACAGTCACTGGTTACTGTGAGTGTGTCAGGATAGCGAACATTGGACTCTGAAAGACTTCTGTAACGTGAGCGGGAGAAGCCAGCGGCCTTGAAGTAGTGCCAAGGATTCAGGAGAGTAGGACTAAACACTTCGCGCTCCCTGGAGTAAACTGTGAACTTTCTGGGTGTGGGCTGTTCGTTTTGGGCGACCAAGCGGCGACACTAAATTGTTTATAATCTTTTCGGTCTGCTCACCTTAATATTACATGTATGTATTTAAATTTGGTATCAATTTGTTCACAAGAGAATGCTCTAGAGGAATATATATGTAAAATTTCACCAAACTCGACATGAGACCCGCACCAAATAAAAAACTATGGCGATCGTTAGCCGGGAGCGTCAAACCGCGCTGAAATGTTTATGATCTTTTCATGTTTGTCAACCCCGGAATTGTTCTATGTCGTTAATTTTGATATCACTGTGACCGCAATAAAATTCCCTACACGGACATATGCATATAAATGTAGAATCATGATCGCGACCCACTCTCAAGAGTGTGGGAAGTGGCTGAAGTGTTATCTCTTACCACACACCCGACAGCAGATAGGCGAAACACCTATTGAAAAGTGTAAATTCTTTTCACTGTCCTGACCTTAATTTTCGTAGTATGCACTTAATTTTTGTACCAATGTCTTCGCAATAGAATGTTCTAGAAGAACATATGTATAAAATGTCACACAAGGATGCGTTAGACCGGCACCAAATCAAAAACTACGTCGATTACACTGGTCGTGTCAACAATACAATGGTCTTACCAAGTAGATGCCGTTCTCCCAAATAGGCTATGAGGCTGTTAAAAAAAACGAAAATTTAATGGCAAACATTTTTATACTATCCCCAAGTCGATCGGATATGAATTGGATTTTATAGAAATATTTTTTTCAAATGCCGCTTGAGGTGTATTCAAGAGAAAAAAAATATGTCGTGCTCAAGCGACATATGGGTGCGAAAGTGCTAAATTGTGTGCAATCTAAAGGCGCTCATTTTGAAACCATTACCAGATTGATCGGATAAAATTTAAATTTTTAACAAATATTTTAATGAACAACTCCGGACGTCGTCGCTAAAGCGGGGAAGTGCTCTAGCGACCACTAATTAATCTCTGTACTAATCCTAAGAGCCGTGATTAAGCTCTATACTATCCTAAGAGCCGTGATTAAGCTCTGTACTATCCTAAGAGCCGTGATTAATCTCTGTACTATCCTAAGAGCCGTGATAAAGCTCTGTACTATCCTAAGAGCCGTGATTAAGCTCTATACTATCCTAAGAGCCGTGAATAAGCTCTGTACTATCCTAAGAGCCGTGATTAAGCTCTGTACTATCCTAAGAGCCGTCATTAAGCTCTGTACTATCCTAAGAGCCGTGAATAAGCTCTATACTATCCTAAGAGCCGTGATTAAGAAGTTAGTGTTTACCATGCGGGTTGAGTGTACCGGGGGAGGGGGACAACACCTGTGTGTTCGTACAGTTGTGTACACGTCTGTGTGTGTGTGTGTCAGCATGGGAGACAGGTGTACCAGGGTGTGTGTGTGTCAGCACGGGAGACAGGTGTACCGGGGTGTGTGTGTGTCAGCACGGGTGACAGGTGTACAGGGGTGTGTGTGTGTCAGCACGGGTGACAGGTGTACCGGGGTGTGTGTGTGTCAGCACGGGTGACAGGTGTACCAGGGTGTGTGTGTGTCAGCACGGGTGACAGGTGTACCGGGGTGTGTGTGTGTGTGTGTCAGCACGGGTGACAGGTGTACAGGGGTGTGTGTGTGTCAGCACGGGTGACAGGTGTACCGGGGTGTGTGTGTGTCAGCACGGGTGACAGGTGTACCAGGGTGTGTGTGTGTCAGCACGGGTGACAAGTGTACCGGGGTGTGTGTCAGCACGGGTGACAAGTGTACAGTGGTGTGTGTCAGCACGGGTGACAAGTACTCACCTAGTTGTGTTTGCAGGGGTTGAACTTTGGCTCTTTGGTCCCGCCTCTCAACCGTCAATCAACTGGTGTACAGATTCCAGAGCCTACTTAGCTCTATCATATCTACATTTGAAACTATGTATGGAGTCAGCCTCCACCACATCTCTGCCTAATGCATTCCACTTGTCAACTACTCTGACACTGAAAAAGTTCTTTCTAACGTCCCTGTGGCTCATTTGGGTACTCAGTTTCCACCTGTGTCCCCTTGTTCGCATACAGCCAGTGTTGAATAGTTTATCTTTGTCCACCTGTCAATTCCCCTGAGGACTTTGTAGGTAGTGATCATGTCTCCCCTCACCCTTCTGTCTTCCAATGTCGTAAGGTGCATTTCCCGCAGTATTTCCTCGTAACTCATGCCTCTTAGTTCTGGGACCAGTCTAGTGGCATACCTCTGAACTTTTTCCAGCTTCGTCTTGTGCTTGACAAGGTACGGGCTCCATGTTGGGGCTCCATACTCCAGGATTGGTCTTACGTATGTGGTGTACAAGATTCTAAACGATTCCTTACAGCTTCCTGAAGGCTGTTCTGATGTTAGACAGCCTTTCATATGCCGCAGACGTAATTCTTTTCATGTGGGCTTCAGGAGACAGGTTTGGTGTGATATCAATTCCTAGATCTTTCTCTCTTTTTGTTTCATTAAGTACTTCATCTCCTGAAGTGTACTCCTTCATCTAAGTGTACTGGGATGTGTGTGTGTCAGCACGGGAGACATGTGTACCGGGGTGTGTGTGTGTGTCAGCACGGGAGACAGGTGTACCGGGGTGTGTGTGTCAGCACGTGTAACAGGTGTACCGGGGTGTGTGTGTGTCAGCACGAGAGACAGGTGTACCAGGGTGTGTGTGTGTGTCAGCACGGGAGACAGGTGTACCGGGGTGTGTGTGTGTCAGCACGGGAGACAGGTGTACCGGGGTGTGTGTGTCAGCACGTGTAACAGGTGTACCGGGGTGTGTGTGTGTCAGCACGGGTGACAGGTGTACCGGGGTGTGTGTGTGTCAGCACGGGTGACAGGTGTACCGGGGTGTGTGTGTGTGTCAGCACGGGAGACAGGTGTACCGGGGTGTGTGCATGTGTGTCAGCACGGGAGACAGGAGTACCGGGGTGTGTGTGTGTCAGCACGGGAGACAGGTGTACCAGGGTGTATGTGTGTCAGCACGGGTGACAGGTGTACCAGGGTGTGTGTGTGTCAGCACGGGTGACAGGTGTACCGGGGTGTGTGTGTGTCAGCACGGGTGACAAGTGTACCAGGGTGTGTGTGTGTCAGCACGGGTGACAGGTGTACCGGTGAGTGCGTGTCAGCACGGGTGACAGATGTACCGGGATGTGTGTGTGTTAAAACGGGTGACAGGTGTACCGGGGTGTGTGTGTGTCAGCACGGGAGACAGGTGTACCGGGGTGTGTGTGTGTCAGCACGGAAGACAGGTGTACCAGGGTGTGAGTGTGTGTCAGCACGGGTGACAGGTGTACCGGTGTGTGTGTGTGTCAGCACGGGTGACAGGTGTACCGGTGTGTGTGTGTGTTTCAGCACGGGTGACAGGTGTACCGGTGTGTGTGTGTGTCAGCACGGGTGACAGGTGTACCGGGGTGTGTGTGTGTCAGCACGGGAGACAGGTGTACCGGGGTGTGTGTGTGTGTCAGCACGGGTGACAGGTGTACCGGGGTGTGTGGGTGTGTCAGCACGGGAGACAGGTGTACCGGTGTGTGTGTGTGTCAGCACGGGTGACAGGTGTACCGGTGTGTGTGTGTGTGTCAACACGGGTGACAGGTGTACCGGTGTGTGTGTGTGTCAGCACGGGTGACAGGTGTACCGGTGTGTGTGTGTGTGTCAACACGGGTGACAGATGTACCGGGGTGTGTGTGTCAGCACGGGTGACAGGTGTACCGGGGTGTGTGTGTGTCAGCACGGGTGACAGGTGTACAGGTGTGTGTGTGCGTGTCAGGACGGGAGACATGTGTACCGGGGTGTATGCGTGTCAGCACGGGTGACAGGTGTACTGGTGTGTGTCAGCTCGGGTGACTATTGTACCGGGGTGTGTGTCAGCACGGGTGACTAGTGTACCGGGGTGTGTGTGTCACCACGGGTGACAGGTGTACCCGGGTGTGTGTCAGCACGGGTGACAGGTGTACCGGGGTGTGTGTCAGCACGGGTGACTAGTGTACCGGGGTGTGTGTCAGCATGGGGGACAGGTGTACCGGGGTTTGTGTCAGCACGGGTGGCTAGTGTACTGGGGTGTGTGTGTGTCAGCATAGGAGACAGGTGTACCGGTGTGTGTGTGTCAGCACGTGAGACAGGTGTACCGGGGTGTGTGTGTGTCAGTACGGGAGACAAGTGTACCGGGGTGTGTGTGTGTCAGCACGGGTGACAGGTGTACCAGGGTGTGTGTGTGGCAGCACGGGTGACAGGTGTACCGGGGTGTGTGTGTGTCAGGACGGGTGACAGGTGTACCAGAGTGTGTGTGTGTGTGTCAGTACGGGAGACAGGTGTACCGGGGTGTGTGTGTGTCAGCACGGGTGACAGGTGTACCGGGGTGTGTGTGTGTCAGCACGGGAGACAGGTGTACCGGGGTGTGTGTGTGTCAGCACGGGTGACAGGTGTACCGGGGTGTGTGTGTGTCAGCCCGGGAGACAGGTGTACCGGGTTGTGTGTGTGTGTCAGCACCGGAGACAAGTGTACCGGGGTGTGTGTGTCAGCACGGGTGACAGGTGTACCGGGGTGTGTGTGTGTCAGCACGGGTGACAGGTGTACCGGGGTGTGTGTGTGTTAAAACGGGTGACAGGTGTACCGGGGAGTGTGTGTTTGTGTCAAGACGAGAGACAGGTGTACCGGGGTGTGTGTGGGTGTCAGCATGGGAGACAAGTGTACCGAGGTGTGTGTGTGTGTCAGCACGGGTGGCAGGTGTACCGGGGTGTGTGTGTGTCAGCACGAGAGACAGGTGTACCGGTGTGTGTCAGCACGGGAGACAGGTGTACCGGGGTGTGTGTGTGTCAGGACGAGAGACAGGTGTACCGGTGTGTGTGTGTGTGTCAGCACGGGTGACAGGTGTACCGGGGTGTGTGTGTGTCAGCACGGGAGACAAGTGTACCAGGGTGTGTGTGTGTCAGCACGGGAGACAGGTGTACCGGGGTGCGTGTGTCAGCACGGGAGACAAGTGTACCAGGGTGTGTGTGTGTCAGCACGGGTGACAAGTGTACTGGGGTGTGTATGTGTCAGCACAGGTGACAGGTGTACCGGGGTGTGTGTGTGTCAGCACGGGAGACAGGTGTACCAGGGTGTGTGTGTCAGCACGGGTGACAGGTGCACCGGGGTGTGTGTGTGTCAGCACGGGTGACAAGTGTACCAGGGTGTGTGTGTGTCAGCACGGGAGACAAGTGTACTGGGGTGTGTGTGTCAGCACGGGTGACAAGTGTACTGGGGTGTGTGTGTGTCAGCACGGGAGACAAGTGTACCGGGGTGTGTGTGTGTCAGCACGGGAGACAAGTGAACTGGGGTGTGTGTGTGTCAGCACGAGAGACAAGTGTACTGGGGTGTGTGTGTGTGTCAGCGCGGGAGACAGGTGTACCGGGGTGTGTGTGTGTCAGCACGGGAGACAAGTGTACTGGGGTGTGTGTGTGTCAGCACGCGTGACAAGTGTACCAGGGTGTGTGTGTGTCAGCACGGGAGACAAGTGTACTGGGGTGTGTGTGTGTCAGCACGGGTGACAAGTGTACCGGGGTGTGTGTGTGTCAGCACGGGAGACAGGTGTACCGGGGTGCGTGTGTCAGCACGGGAGACAGGTGTACCGGGGTGTGTGTGTCAGCACGGGTGACAAGTGTACCAGGGTGTGTGTGTGTCAGAACGGGAGACAAGTGTACTGAGGTGTGTGTGTGTCAGCACGGGAGACAGGTGTACCAGGATGTGTGTGTCAGCACGGGTGACAAGTGTACCGGGGTGTGTGTGTCACCACGGGTGACAGGTGTACCCGGGTGTGTGTCAGCACGGGTGACAGGTGTACCGGGGTGTGTGTGTCAGCACGGGTGACAAGTGTACCAGGGTGTGTGTGTGTCAGAACGGGAGACAAGTGTACTGAGGTGTGTGTGTGTCAGCACGGGAGACAGGTGTACCAGGATGTGTGTGTCAGCACGGGTGACAAGTGTACCGGGGTGTGTGTGTCACCACGGGTGACAGGTGTACCCGGGTGTGTGTCAGCACGGGTGACAGGTGTACCGGGGTGTGTGTCAGCACGGGTGACTAGTGTACCGGGGTGTGTGTCAGCATGGGGGACAGGTGTACCGGGGTTTGTGTCAGCACGGGTGGCTAGTGTACTGGGGTGTGTGTGTGTCAGCATAGGAGACAGGTGTACCGGTGTGAGTGTGTCAGCACGTGAGACAGGTGTACCGGGGTGTGTGTGTGTCAGTACGGGAGACAAGTGTACCGGGGTGTGTGTGTGTCAGCACGGGTGACAGGTGTACCAGGGTGTGTGTGTGGCAGCACGGGTGACAGGTGTACCGGGGTGTGTGTGTGTCAGGACGGGTGACAGGTGTACCAGAGTGTGTGTGTGTGTGTCAGTACGGGAGACAGGTGTACCGGGGTGTGTGTGTGTCAGCACGGGTGACAGGTGTACCGGGGTGTGTGTGTGTCAGCACGGGTGACAGGTGTACCAGGGTGTGTGTGTGTCAGCACGGGTGACAGGTGTACTGGGGTGTGTTTGTGTCAGCACGGGAGACAAGTGTACCGGTGTGTGTGTGTGTGTCAGCACGGGAGACAGGTGTACCGGGGTGTGTGTGTGTCAGCACGGGTGACAGGTGTACCGGGGTGTGTGTGTGTGTCTGCCCGGGAGACAGATGTACCGGGTTGTGTGTGTGTGTCAGCACCGGAGACAAGTGTACCGGGGTGTGTGTGTCAGCACGGGTGACAGGTGTACCGGGGTGTGTGTGTGTCAGCACGGGTGACAGGTGTACAGGTGTGTGTGTGCGTGTCAGGACGGGAGACATGTGTACCGGGGTGTATGCGTGTCAGCACGGGTGACAGGTGTACTGGTGTGTGTCAGCTCGGGTGACTATTGTACCGGGGTGTGTGTCAGCACGGGTGACTAGTGTACCGGGGTGTGTGTGTCACCACGGGTGACAGGTGTACCCGGGTGTGTGTCAGCACCGGTGACAGGTGTACCGGGGTGTGTGTCAGCACGGGTGACTAGTGTACCGGGGTGTGTGTCAGCATGGGGGACAGGTGTACCGGGGTTTGTGTCAGCACGGGTGGCTAGTGTACTGGGGTGTGTGTGTGTCAGCATAGGAGACAGGTGTACCGGTGTGTGTGTGTCAGCACGTGAGACAGGTGTACCGGGGTGTGTGTGTGTCAGTACGGGAGACAAGTGTACCGGGGTGTGTGTGTGTCAGCACGGGTGACAGGTGTACCAGGGTGTGTGTGTGGCAGCACGGGTGACAGGTGTACCGGGGTGTGTGTGTGTCAGGACGGGTGACAGGTGTACCAGAGTGTGTGTGTGTGTGTCAGTACGGGAGACAGGTGTACCGGGGTGTGTGTGTGTCAGCACGGGTGACAGGTGTACCGGGGTGTGTGTGTGTCAGCACGGGTGACAGGTGTACCAGGGTGTGTGTGTGTCAGCACGGGTGACAGGTGTACTGGGGTGTGTTTGTGTCAGCACGGGAGACAAGTGTACCGGTGTGTGTGTGTGTGTCAGCACGGGAGACAGGTGTACCGGGGTGTGTGTGTGTCAGCACGGGTGACAGGTGTACCGGGGTGTGTGTGTGTCAGCCCGGGAGACAGGTGTACCGGGTTGTGTGTGTGTGTCAGCACCGGAGACAAGTGTACCGGGGTGTGTGTGTCAGCACGGGTGACAGGTGTACCGGGGTGTGTGTGTGTCAGCACGGGTGACAGGTGTACCGGGGTGTGTGTGTGTTAAAACGGGTGACAGGTGTACCGGGGAGTGTGTGTTTGTGTCAAGACGAGAGACAGGTGTACCGGGGTGTGTGTGGGTGTCAGCATGGGAGACAAGTGTACCGAGGTGTGTGTGTGTGTCAGCCCGGGTGGCAGGTGTACCGGGGTGTGTGTGTGTCAGCACGAGAGACAGGTGTACCGGTGTGTGTCAGCACAGGAGACAGGTGTACCGGGGTGTGTGTGTGTCAGGACGAGAGACAGGTGTACCGGTGTGTGTGTGTGTGTCAGCACGGGTGACAGGTGTACCGGGGTGTGTGTGTGTCAGCACGGGAGACAAGTGTACCAGGGTGTGTGTGTGTCAGCACGGGAGACTGGTGTACCGGGGTGCGTGTGTCAGCACGGGAGACAAGTGTACCAGGGTGTGTGTGTGTCAGCACGGGTGACAAGTGTACTGGGGTGTGTGTGTCAGCACAGGTGACAGGTGTACCGGGGTGTGTGTGTGTCAGCACGGGAGACAGGTGTACCAGGGTGTGTGTGTCAGCACGGGTGACAGGTGCACCGGGGTGTGTGTGTGTCAGCACGGGTGACAAGTGTACCAGGGTGTGTGTGTGTCAGCACGGGAGACAAGTGTACTGGGGTGTGTGTGTCAGCACGGGTGACAAGTGTACTGGGGTGTGTGTGTGTCAGCACGGGAGACAAGTGTACCGGGGTGTGTGTGTGTCAGCACGGGAGACAAGTGAACTGGGGTGTGTGTGTGTCAGCACGAGAGACAAGTGTACTGGGGTGTGTGTGTGTGTCAGCGCGGGAGACAGGTGTACCGGGGTGTGTGTGTGTCAGCACGGGAGACAAGTGTACTGGGGTGTGTGTGTGTCAGCACGCGTGACAAGTGTACCAGGGTGTGTGTGTGTCAGCACGGGAGACAAGTGTACTGGGGTGTGTGTGTGTCAGCACGGGTGACAAGTGTACCGGGGTGTGTGTGTGTCAGCACGGGAGACAGGTGTACCGGGGTGCGTGTGTCAGCACGGGAGACAGGTGTACCGGGGTGTGTGTGTCAGCACGGGTGACAAGTGTACCAGGGTGTGTGTGTGTCAGAACGGGAGACAAGTGTACTGAGGTGTGTGTGTGTCAGCACGGGAGACAGGTGTACCAGGATGTGTGTGTCAGCACGGGTGACAAGTGTACCGGGGTGTGTGTGTCACCACGGGTGACAGGTGTACCCGGGTGTGTGTCAGCACGGGTGACAGGTGTACCGGGGTGTGTGTCAGCACGGGTGACTAGTGTACCGGGGTGTGTGTCAGCATGGGGGACAGGTGTACCGGGGTTTGTGTCAGCACGGGTGGCTAGTGTACTGGGGTGTGTGTGTGTCAGCATAGGAGACAGGTGTACCGGTGTGAGTGTGTCAGCACGTGAGACAGGTGTACCGGGGTGTGTGTGTGTCAGTACGGGAGACAAGTGTACCGGGGTGTGTGTGTGTCAGCACGGGTGACAGGTGTACCAGGGTGTGTGTGTGGCAGCACGGGTGACAGGTGTACCGGGGTGTGTGTGTGTCAGGACGGGTGACAGGTGTACCAGAGTGTGTGTGTGTGTGTCAGTACGGGAGACAGGTGTACCGGGGTGTGTGTGTGTCAGCACGGGTGACAGGTGTACCGGGGTGTGTGTGTGTCAGCACGGGTGACAGGTGTACCAGGGTGTGTGTGTGTCAGCACGGGTGACAGGTGTACTGGGGTGTGTTTGTGTCAGCACGGGAGACAAGTGTACCGGTGTGTGTGTGTGTGTCAGCACGGGAGACAGGTGTACCGGGGTGTGTGTGTGTCAGCACGGGTGACAGGTGTACCGGGGTGTGTGTGTGTCTGCCCGGGAGACAGGTGTACCGGGTTGTGTGTGTGTGTCAGTGTTACGTACCCTTATAAGATACGTAGGTGAATATATTAATATGTACATTTATAATTGTATGTAAATTACAAGCATGTATATTGTTATACTTATATGTTCTATGCAAATGCACATTCATGTTACAGTGTTGGCGTTAGGCCCAGCGTATCATGGGAATGATTGTTTATTTCTTTGTGTGATCAATTTTCCCACGGGAACTAATGATTTATATGTGATCATCAGTGGGTATCAGAGTGAAATAATAATTGAGTGAACTGTATCTGGCAAATTGTCGTGGGATCGTCCGTTGCTGGGGTGTGCATGCCATTATGCTATTCTGTATGCATATTTTAATTACTATGTAAAGAAACACGTACTTTTGTTGTCTATATCAATATGTACTAATTATTCATTAAGTTAGTTTAAGATTACTCTTGTCACAATGTAGTGCTCCATTGTTGAAATAATAAATATTGTAACTTGGCAATTTATTCGCGGGGCAAGGCAATGTGTTTTTTGACTCGCATATTGTAGTTCAGTAGCTGGACGGGAGCCGGGGAGATATCATCTTGGAGTTAAGTCATTCTTTTGTTCTAGCCATATAATTATTCTCAGTATTGATTTAATGTCTGGAAGTTAGTGATATTTTTTAATGTGATATATTGTGACCATATAATCATCTGTTTGCTTTTGAGATTTATTTAATATAATAGTATATATCTATACTTAGTATCTTTATTCTTCAGTCCTATGAAGATTCTATTTTATGCTCATTACCCATTAAGGGGTTATACTGGTGATTCGCTATTGAGAACAGCAGTTGTGTCGTATCCCTAGACTTATTAAAGTTGGCTGCTGTAGGATCACGAGCCGTAACGTACGATAGGTAACAAAGAGTTATGGGGGCCTGTGCCGGGAAATATTGTCCCATTTTTAACTTAACTATGCTAATCTAACCTTGCCTTCCTAGGTACCTGTGTCAAGTGTCTCTGTGTGTTTCTTAAGAACTATTCCATGTGCCAAGCAAGCCTTCCTGTGTGTCAAGTAACAACGTTTCACGATTTTGAGGTAAGTCATCCTATATATTTTGTTTGTGCAGTGAGGCCAAGCGAATTTTCAGTGTGGTGACAATTTTACAGTGAAGTGTAGTGCAGTGCCATTGTGTTAATTATTTTTGTGAATCAAGTGCCAAGTGTTAGTAACGATGGAGGAGAAAGTTGCAGCGTTGGTGGCTCACCCAGACTTTGAAGGGATTCAGAACCTTAAAAAGACTGAGTTAATACAAATGGCAAATCATTTGGATTTGACCGCCAGCAATAGAATGGTTAAAGCCCAAATATTGAAAGTCATTGTGACGCATTTTGTTGAGAATGGGGATTTAGAGGAAGAAATTCTAGAAGAGTTAAGAGAGGAGTCGAGTGATCAGATGACGTTAAAGCGTCTTGAGTTAGAAGCGCAAATAGCCAATGCTAAGCTTGAAGCTCAAAGGGAACAGAAAATATTAGAGGCTGAAGCTCGTCAAAGAGAGATTGAAGCTCAACAGCAACAGCAAATATTAGAGGCTGAAGCTCAGCAAAGGGAGCTGGAGACTAGGCGTTTAGAAATTGCGGCACAAAACCAGAGAGGTTTAATTGAGTTGCAACTTGAAGCCACAAAGAAGCAACAAGCCGAGGAACAAACTAGGCAATTAGAGATTCAACAACAAATGGCTAACACTAACTTCAGGCTTGAATCACAGCGTATGGCAGCTGGGCATGGAAATACTAGTAATGTTTCAACAAATAGTGATAATAATCCCATCAGGATGAATAAGTATATAGAGTTGCCCAAGTTCAATGAGGAAGATCCTGAGGTTTTCTTTGCACATTTTAATAAAATTGCCATCAGTATGAACTGGCCAAGGGATCAGTGGGTAGCCATTATGCAGTCTCAATTCAAGGGGCGTAGTCAGGAGGTTTTCACATCCCTCCCTGACGCTCATAGTTTTGATTATGACTTTGTAAAGAAAAGCATCCTCAATGCATACCAGCTAAATCCAGAGGCACACAGGCAAAAGTTCAGGAACCTAAGGAGAATCAAGGATCAAACAATAGCAGATTTTACTCGTCAGAAGACGAATTTTTGCAACAGATGGTTAAAGTCACTTGCAGTCACTGATTTTGATGCTCTAAAGAATCTTCTCATAATGGAAGAAGTATTGTCCTGTCTTCCAGACCAGTTGTCTACTTTTATGGCAGAACAAAAGAATGTAACCGATATTGATGAGCTGTCAAAGCTCGCGGATGAGCATGAGTTGCTGACTAAGGCCCCGTTTACGGCCACTTCACCTAAGTCTAGTCGTAGAGTAAATTTCAATGCTCACCGAACTCCTTATCAGTATAAGTCTCCTCCTGGTGCGACAGTTACTCCCGTGAACTCTTCTCTTACTAACCCTAAGATGGTTACTCCATTGCCAGGATCATCTAAGCCTAGTAATGCTAATTCTAAACCGGCAGTTGGTTATACCAGTGTGTCCACTGTCAAACATTGTACCCATTGTAAGAGAAGGGGGCATGTGATTTCTTCATGTTTTAGTTTGCATCCTGAACTCCGACCAACTGGTCTTATTATGAGTAAAGGAGTGCAACCTATTAATTCTTCATGTATTACAGTCAGTCCCAATTGGATGGCTGAATTCAAACCCTATATGTCCACAGGTACCTTATTATGTACTAATGGTAGACATAAGACTGTTCAATTACTCCGTGATACTGGAGCTTCACAGTCTCTTATTACCCAGAAGGTACTTGATGATGTTGACACCCGAGATCTGGGTGAAGTTGTGCTTCTCCAAGGTATTGCCGGTAGTGTGCAACCAGTGTCCTTATTGCAAGTTAACCTTGATTCTAAATATACTTCAGGATGGTGTAATGTTGGTGTAAGTAAACAACTGCCCATTCCTGGGGTAGACATTATTCTAGGTAATGATTTTGGCAACCAAATGGTTGTAGGGCCAAAGTGTCCCATCATGTTAACTAAACCCCATAATGTATTAGCTCAACCGGAAGCAGATGATGATATTATTTACCCTGCTTGTGTTGTTACTAGATCAATGGGAAAAACAGGTGAGAGTAATCCTGTCTTCACTAAGGTTGCTGATCCTAAGACCAGGACCCCTTCAGTAAAGGAGTGGGAGGTGGATCTTGAGGATTCTTTTATGACTCGACTGGATGATGAGAGTGAGGCCGTAGTAGAAGCCCCGCCGAACCTAAATCACAAGGAAAGTGAAGGTGAGGAGGCTGAACTATCTGTACCTTGCCCGCTTGTCTCCAGTGCGCCAGTTGTCGAGAGTGAGGCCGAAGTAGCTATGACTCCATTTTATTCTGATCAATCGGGAAAAGAGATCAAGCTACTAGGTTCTTGCCCGCTCGCTGCTGAGTCTGAGTCATTGCCCTTAAGTGTTGTACAGACTACTGATCCTAGTTTAAGTAAGTGTATTTCTGAGGCTCCTGATAATATTGATGCATTGGAGGAAGGGACGGGTTTCTTCTTCAAGGATCGACTTCTGATGAGAAGGTGGAGACCAAAGGGAACTCCCTCTTCAGAGGATTGTGAGATTAGAACCCAACTCGTTGTCCCCAATGATTATCGTAGGCAGGTCCTGCAGGCTGCACATGATGACCCCATGGGAGGTCATCAAGGTATCACGAATATGTACCATAAGATAAGTAAATATTTTTTCTGGCCAAAGTTAAAGAAAGACGTGGTCAGATATTGTCATAACTGTATACCCTGTCAAATTGTTGGTAAACCAAATCAATCTGTACCTAGAGCACCATTGCAACCTATTGTAGTTCCTGATGAACCATTTACTCATGTTGTAATTGATTGTGTGGGTCCTTTACCTAAGACTAAATCGGGTAACATGTTTTTGTTCACTCTCATGTGTATGACTACTAGATTTCCTGAAGCTTATGCTCTACGGAATACCAAGGCTCATAATCTCATCAAGTGTCTTGAAAGATTCTTTTCGTTGTTTGGAATGCCTAGAGTTATTCAGAGTGATAATGGGGGAAATTTTGTTTCTAAAGTTTTCAGAACTTTTTGCGAATCCCGAGGGATTCGGCACAAATTGTCCAGTCCATATCATCCCCAAAGCCAAGGTGGACTTGAACGTTTCCACCAGACTTTGAAACAAATGCTAAAGACAACCGGAGAAACTCATCCACGTAATTGGGATGAGAATCTCCCCTTTGTGTTATTTGCGGCTAGAGAAGGGCTACAAGAGTCATTGGGCTGTTCACCCTTTGAACCAGTGTTTGGTCACCAAGTAAGAGGTCCTCTTAAAATGCTACAAGAAAAGTTGTTGGGAGATGTCTCTGTTCATCAGAGCGGATTGTACTTGAGTGAGGTCAAGGCTAAGTTGTGTCGGGCTCGTGAGTTGGCGAAAGAACATCTGGGAAGGACTCAACAAGCCATGAAAGTACGATATGACAAGAAGTTCAAAGCTAAGCTAAGGTCGTTTGATGTCGGAGATTTGGTGTTGGTGTTGAAACCTCGTATGGGGACTTCCATGTCCCATAAGTTCGCAGGACCCTACCAAGTGGTAGACAAGGTGGGAGACCTAACTTATAAACTAATTAACCCTAATCTTTCAGAACCCCAAATGACTGTACACATTAACAGATTAAAAGCTTATGTTGGACCTGGTGTAGTAGCTTGTTTTAGTCGGGAAGAGTTACCACCTGAGGATAATTGTAGTGAGGGACATGTTGTTAATATCCCACTTCTCAGTTCCAGTTCCAATGGCAGGGAGATGCTATGTCATTTACAGGAGGAACAACGTGATGAGTTCCAGGTTCTGCTGGACAACCATACATCTCTGTTTGGGGAGGTTCCTACCCAGACCCACCTCATCACACACGACATTCAGCTCCTGGACAGCACCCCCATTCGACAACATCCGTACCGAGTGAATCCCGAAAAGAGGAAAATTATGCAAGCAGAAGTGGAATATCTGCTCCAGCATGATTTCATTCGGCCAAGTCAAAGTACTTGGAGCTCTCCGTGTTTGTTAGTGCCAAAACCAGATGGAACCTGGAGATTGTGCGTGGATTACAGGAAACTGAACAAGAACACTACAGTGGACGTTTTTCCTTTACCCTTGTTGGAAGAATGTATAGAGTCCATAGGTCATGCCGAATATGTAAGTAAGCTTGATTTGTCAAAAGGGTATTATCAAATTCCATTAACAGAGTATGCTAGAGAGGTTACTGCTTTTGTTACACCTGATGGTGCGTATGAATTTAATGTCATGCCATTCGGTTTGAGAAATGCACCTGCTACTTTTCAAAGACTTATGAATTTCTTACTCAAGGATGTGCCAGATTGTAGGGCCTACCTTGATGACATTGTTTTGTACAGTAAGAATTGGGCAGATCATCTCTTAGGCCTTAAGAACTTGTTTACAGTGTTAGAAAACGCAAAGTTAACCATAAACATGAATAAGTGTAGTTGGGCAAAAGGTACGATAACTTATCTTGGCCACGAGGTGGGACAAGGTAAGATTATCCCCTTACAAGATAAGATTCAAGCCATTGTGGACTACCCAGTGTTGACCAATAAGAAAGGAGTCCAACGGTTTATTGGTATGTGTGCATACTATAGGCGTTATTGTAGAAATTTTTCAACAGTAGCTGCTCCTTTGACAAACTTGTTACGCAAGCAAGTAAAGTTTCAGTGGACACAAGATTGTCAGAATGCTTTTCAGAACCTAAAGGGCATATTGTCCACCTCACCTATTCTTGCTAGTCCCCAATTTGATAAACCATTTATATTACACATTGATGCGTCAGATGTTGGGATAGGTGCTGTGCTTATTCAAGTTGGTTTAGACCAGATTGAGCATCCTGTGTATTACTATTCCAGAAAATTTAATGCAGCTCAGAGAAATTATTCCGTGGTAGAAAAGGAGGCGTTGGGTCTTATATTGTCAATCAAGAAGTTTGAGATTTACTTATCAGGAAATAAAGTGTTAGTATTTACAGACCACAACCCCCTTATCTTTATAAATATGATGAAAGTCAAGAACCAACGAATTCTGCGATGGTCATTGTTTTTGCAGGAATTTAATGTAGAAATCAAACATATTCCAGGCAGACAAAATGTTATTGCTGATGCTTTGTCAAGAAGTTTTGATGTACCATAAATGAAATGTTTCTTTTTACTTAACATTTTTACTTCTGAAAAAATGCCATTGATCTTCAATCCATTGCATTTTTTTTCTTGGAGGTGGAAGTGTTACGTACCCTTATAAGATACGTAGGTGAATATATTAATATGTACATTTATAATTGTATGTAAATTACAAGCATGTATATTGTTATACTTATATGTTCTATGCAAATGCACATTCATGTTACAGTGTTGGCGTTAGGCCCAGCGTATCGTGGGAATGATTGTTTATTTCTTTGTGTGATCAGTTTTCCCACGGGAACTAATGATTTATATGTGATCATCAGTGGGTAACAGAGTGAAATAATAATTGAGTGAACTGTATCTGGCAAATTGTCGTGGGATCGTCCGTTGCTGGGGTGTGCATGCCATTATGCTATTCTGTATGCATATTTTAATTACTATGTAAAGAAACACGTACTTTTGTTGTCTATATCAATATGTACTAATTATTCATTAAGTTAGTTTAAGATTACTCTTGTCACAATGTAGTGCTCCATTGTTGAAATAATAAATATTGTAACTTGGCAATTTATTCGCGGGGCAAGGCAATGTGTTTTTTGACTCGCATATTGTAGTTCAGTAGCTGGACGGGAGCCGGGGAGATATCATCTTGGAGTTAAGTCATTCTTTTGTTCTAGCCATATAATTATTCTTAGTATTGATTTAATGTCTGGAAGTTAGTGATATTTTTTAATGTGATATATTGTGACCATATAATCATCTGTTTGCTTTTGAGATTTATTTAATATAATAGTATATATCTATACTTAGTATCTTTATTCTTCAGTCCTATGAAGATTCTATTTTATGCTCATTACCCATTAAGGGGTTATACTGGTGATTCGCTATTGAGAACAGCAGTTGTGTCGTATCCCTAGACTTATTAAAGTTGGCTGCTGTAGGATCACGAGCCGTAACGTACGATAGGTAACAGTCAGCACCGGAGACAAGTGTACCGGGGTGTGTGTGTCAGCACGGGTGACAGGTGTACCGGGGTGTGTGTGTGTCAGCACGGGTGACAGGTGTACCGGGGTGTGTGTGTGTTAAAACGGGTGACAGGTGTACCGGGGAGTGTGTGTTTGTGTCAAGACGAGAGACAGGTGTACCGGGGTGTGTGTGGGTGTCAGCATGGGAGACAAGTGTACCGAGGTGTGTGTGTGTGTCAGCACGGGTGGCAGGTGTACCGGGGTGTGTGTGTGTCAGCACGAGAGACAGGTGTACCGGTGTGTGTCAGCACGGGAGACAGGTGTACCGGGGTGTGTGTGTGTCAGGACGAGAGACAGGTGTACCGGTGTGTGTGTGTGTGTCAGCACGGGTGACAGGTGTACCGGGGTGTGTGTGTGTCAGCACGGGAGACAAGTGTACCAGGGTGTGTGTGTGTCAGCACGGGAGACAGGTGTACCGGGGTGCGTGTGTCAGCACGGGAGACAAGTGTACCAGGGTGTGTGTGTGTCAGCACGGGTGACAAGTGTACTGGGGTGTGTATGTGTCAGCACAGGTGACAGGTGTACCGGGGTGTGTGTGTGTCAGCACGGGAGACAGGTG
Organism: Procambarus clarkii; assembly: GCF_040958095.1. NCBI lineage: Eukaryota > Metazoa > Arthropoda > Malacostraca > Decapoda > Cambaridae > Procambarus > Procambarus clarkii. Next base: position 6,460,955 of record NC_091195.1, on the reverse strand, counting down.
TACCAGGGTGTGTGTGTCAGCACGGGTGACAGGTGCACCGGGGTGTGTGTGTGTCAGCACGGGTGACAAGTGTACCAGGGTGTGTGTGTGTCAGCACGGGAGACAAGTGTACTGGGGTGTGTGTGTCAGCACGGGTGACAAGTGTACTGGGGTGTGTGTGTGTCAGCACGGGAGACAAGTGTACCGGGGTGTGTGTGTGTCAGCACGGGAGACAAGTGAACTGGGGTGTGTGTGTGTCAGCACGAGAGACAAGTGTACTGGGGTGTGTGTGTGTGTCAGCGCGGGAGACAGGTGTACCGGGGTGTGTGTGTGTCAGCACGGGAGACAAGTGTACTGGGGTGTGTGTGTGTCAGCACGCGTGACAAGTGTACCAGGGTGTGTGTGTGTCAGCACGGGAGACAAGTGTACTGGGGTGTGTGTGTGTCAGCACGGGTGACAAGTGTACCGGGGTGTGTGTGTGTCAGCACGGGAGACAGGTGTACCGGGGTGCGTGTGTCAGCACGGGAGACAGGTGTACCGGGGTGTGTGTGTCAGCACGGGTGACAAGTGTACCAGGGTGTGTGTGTGTCAGAACGGGAGACACGTGTACTGAGGTGTGTGTGTGTCAGCACAGGAGACAGGTGTACCAGGATGTGTGTGTCAGCACGGGTGACAAGTGTACCGGGGTGTGTGTGTCAGCACGGGTGACAAGTGTACTGGGGTGTGTGTGTGTCAGTACGGGAGACAGGTGTACCGGGGTGTGTGTGTGTCAGCACGGGAGACAGGTGTACCGGGGTGTGTGTGTCAGCACGGGTGACAGGTGCACCGGGGTGTGTGTGTGTCAGCACGGGAGACAAGTGTACTGGGGTGTGTGTGTGTCAGCACGGGAGACAGGTGTACCGGGGTGTGTGTGTGTCAGCACGGGAGACAAGTGTACTGGGGTGTGTGTGTGTCAGCACGGGTGACAAGTGTACCAGGGTGTGTGTGTGTCAGCACGGGAGACAAGTGTACTGGGGTGTGTGTGTGTCAGCACGGGTGACAAGTGTACCAGGGTGTGTGTGTGTCAGCACGGGAGACAGGTGTACCGGGGCGCGTGTGTCAGCACGGGAGACAAGTGTACCAGGGTGTGTGTGTGTCAGCACGGGTGACAAGTGTACTGGGGTGTGTATGTGTCAGCACGGGTGACAGGTGTACCGGGGTGTGTGTGTGTCAGCACGGGAGACAGGTGTACCGGGGTGTGTGTGTCAGCACGGGTGACAGGTGTACCGGGGTGTGTGTGTGTCAGCACGGGAGACAGGTGTACCGGGGTGTGTGTGTCAGCACGGGTGACAGGTGCACCGGGGTGTGTGTGTGTCAGCACGGGTGACAAGTGTACCAGGGTGTGTGTGTGTCAGCACGGGTGACAAGTGTACCAGGGTGTGTGTGTGTCAGCACGGGAGACAGGTGTACCGGGGTGTGTGTGTCAGCACGGGTGACAAGTGTACTGAGGTGTGTGTGTGTCAGCACGGGAGACAGGTGTAAAGGGGTGTGTGTGTCAGCACGGGAGACAAGTGTATTGAGGTGTGTGTGTGTGTCAGCACGGGAGACAGGTGTACCGGGGTGTGTGTGTCAGCACGGGTGACAAATGTACTGGGGTGTGTGTGTGTCAGCACGGGAGACAGGTGTACCGGGGTGTGTGTGTGTCAGCACGGGAGACAGGTGTACCGGGGTGTGTGTGTCAGCACGGGTGACAGGTGCACCGGGGTGTGTGTGTGTCAGCACGGGTGACAGGTGTACCGGGGTGTGTGTGTTAAAACGGGTGACAGGTGTACCGGGGAGTGTGTGTTTGTGTCAGGACGAGAGACAGGTGTACCGGGGTGTGTGTGGGTGTCAGCATGGGAGACAAGTGTACCGAGGTGTGTGTGTGTGTCAGCACGGGTGGCAGGTGTACCGGGGTGTGTGTGTGTCAGGACGAGAGACAGGTGTACCGGTGTGTGTCATCACGGGAGACAGGTGTACCGGGGTGTGTGTGTGTCAGGACGAGAGACAGGTGTACCGGTGTGTGTGTGTGTCAGCACGGGTGACAGGTGTACCGGGGTGTGTGTGTGTCAGCACGGGAGACAAGTGTACCAGGGTGTGTGTGTGTCAGCACGGGAGACAGGTGTACCGGGGTGCGTGTGTCAGCACGGGAGACAAGTGTACCAGGGTGTGTGTGTGTCAGCACGGGAGACAGGTGTACCGGGGTGTGTGTGTCAGCACGGGTGACAGGTGCACCGGGGTGTGTGTGTGTCAGCACGGGTGACAGGTGCACCGGGGTGTGTGTGTGTCAGCACGGGTGACAAGTGTACCAGGGTGTGTGTGTGTCAGCACGGGAGACAAGTGTACCGGGGTGTGTGTGTGTCAGCACGGGAGACAAGTGAACTGGGGTGTGTGTGTGTCAGCACGAGAGACAAGTGTACTGGGGTGTGTGTGTGTGTCAGCGCGGGAGACAGGTGTACCGGGGTGTGTGTGTGTCAGCACGGGAGACAAGTGTACTGGGGTGTGTGTGTGTCAGCACGCGTGACAAGTGTACCAGGGTGTGTGTGTGTCAGCACGGGAGACAAGTGTACTGGGGTGTGTGTGTGTCAGCACGGGTGACAAGTGTACCGGGGTGTGTGTGTGTCAGCACGGGAGACAGGTGTACCGGGGTGCGTGTGTCAGCACGGGAGACAGGTGTACCGGGGTGTGTGTGTCAGCACGGGTGACAAGTGTACCAGGGTGTGTGTGTGTCAGAACGGGAGACAAGTGTACTGAGGTGTGTGTGTGTCAGCACGGGAGACAGGTGTACCAGGATGTGTGTGTCAGCACGGGTGACAAGTGTACCGGGGTGTGTGTGTCAGCACGGGTGACAAGTGTACTGGGGTGTGTGTGTGTCAGCACGGGAGACAGGTGTACCGGGGTGTGTGTGTGTCAGCACGGGAGACAGGTGTACCGGGGTGTGTGTGTCAGCACGGGTGACAGGTGCACCGGGGTGTGTGTGTGTCAGCACGGGAGACAAGTGTACTGGGGTGTGTGTGTGTCAGCACGGGAGACAGGTGTACCGGGGTGTGTGTGTGTCAGCACGGGAGACAAGTGTACTGGGGTGTGTGTGTGTGTCAGCACGGGTGACAAGTGTACCAGGGTGTGTGTGTGTCAGCACGGGAGACAAGTGTACTGGGGTGTGTGTGTGTCAGCACGGGTGACAAGTGTACCAGGGTGTGTGTGTGTCAGCACGGGAGACAGGTGTACCGGGGTGCGTGTGTCAGCACGGGAGACAAGTGTACCAGGGTGTGTGTGTGTCAGCACGGGTGACAAGTGTACTGGGGTGTGTATGTGTAAGCACGGGTGACAGGTGTACCGGGGTGTGTGTGTGTCAGCACGGGAGACAGGTGTACCGGGGTGTGTGTGTCAGCACGGGTGACAGGTGTACCGGGGTGTGTGTGTGTCAGCACGGGAGACAGGTGTACCGGGGTGTGTGTGTCAGCACGGGTGACAGGTGCACCGGGGTGTGTGTGTGTCAGCACGGGTGACAAGTGTACCAGGGTGTGTGTGTGTCAGCACGGGAGACAAGTGTACTGAGGTGTGTGTGTGTCAGCACGGGAGACAAGTGTACTGGGGTGTGTGTGTGTCAGCACGGGAGACAAGTGTACTGGGGTGTGTGTGTGTCAGCACGGGAGACAGGTGTGCCGGGGTGTGTGTGTCAGCACGGGTGACAGGTGCACCGGGGTGTGTGTGTGTCAGCACGGGAGACAAGTGTACTGGGGTGTGTGTGTGTCAGCACGGGAGACAGGTGTACCGGGGTGTGTGTGTGTCAGCACGGGAGACAAGTGTACTGGGGTGTGTGTGTGTCAGCACGGGTGACAAGTGTACCAGGGTGTGTGTGTGTCAGCACGGGAGACAAGTGTACTGGGGTGTGTGTGTGTCAGCACGGGTGACAAGTGTACCAGGGTGTGTGTGTGTCAGCACGGGAGACAGGTGTACCGGGGCGCGTGTGTCAGCACGGGAGACAAGTGTACCAGGGTGTGTGTGTGTCAGCACGGGTGACAAGTGTACAGGGGTGTGTATGTGTCAGCACGGGTGACAGGTGTACCGGGGTGTGTGTGTGTCAGCACGGGAGACAGGTGTACCGGGGTGTGTGTGTCAGCACGGGTGACAGGTGTACCGGGGTGTGTGTGTGTCAGCACGGGAGACAGGTGTACCGGGGTGTGTGTGTCAGCACGGGTGACAGGTGCACCGGGGTGTGTGTGTGTCAGCACGGGTGACAAGTGTACCAGGGTGTGTGTGTGTCAGCACGGGTGACAAGTGTACCAGGGTGTGTGTGTGTCAGCACGGGAGACAGGTGTACCGGGGTGTGTGTGTCAGCACGGGTGACAAGTGTACTGAGGTGTGTGTGTGTCAGCACGGGAGACAGGTGTAAAGGGGTGTGTGTGTCAGCACGGGAGACAAGTGTATTGAGGTGTGTGTGTGTGTCAGCACGGGAGACAGGTGTACCGGGGTGTGTGTGTCAGCACGGGTGACAAATGTACTGGGGTGTGTGTGTGTCAGCACGGGAGACAGGTGTACCGGGGTGTGTGTGTGTCAGCACGGGAGACAGGTGTACCGGGGTGTGTGTGTCAGCACGGGTGACAGGTGCACCGGGGTGTGTGTGTGTCAGCACGGGTGACAGGTGTACCGGGGTGTGTGTGTTAAAACGGGTGACAGGTGTACCGGGGAGTGTGTGTTTGTGTCAGGACGAGAGACAGGTGTACCGGGGTGTGTGTGGGTGTCAGCATGGGAGACAAGTGTACCAAGGTGTGTGTGTGTGTCAGCACGGGTGGCAGGTGTACCGGGGTGTGTGTGTGTCAGGACGAGAGACAGGTGTACCGGTGTGTGTCATCACGGGAGACAGGTGTACCGGGGTGTGTGTGTGTCAGGACGAGAGACAGGTGTACCGGTGTGTGTGTGTGTCAGCACGGGTGACAGGTGTACCGGGGTGTGTGTGTGTCAGCACGGGAGACAAGTGTACCAGGGTGTGTGTGTGTCAGCACGGGAGACAGGTGTACCGGGGTGCGTGTGTCAGCACGGGAGACAAGTGTACCAGGGTGTGTGTGTGTCAGCACGGGAGACAGGTGTACCGGGGTGTGTGTGTCAGCACGGGTGACAGGTGCACCGGGGTGTGTGTGTGTCAGCACGGGTGACAGGTGCACCGGGGTGTGTGTGTGTCAGCACGGGTGACAAGTGTACCAGGGTGTGTGTGTGTCAGCACGGGAGACAAGTGTACCGGGGTGTGTGTGTGTCAGCACGGGAGACAAGTGAACTGGGGTGTGTGTGTGTCAGCACGAGAGACAAGTGTACTGGGGTGTGTGTGTGTGTCAGCGCGGGAGACAGGTGTACCGGGGTGTGTGTGTGTCAGCACGGGAGACAAGTGTACTGGGGTGTGTGTGTGTCAGCACGCGTGACAAGTGTACCAGGGTGTGTGTGTGTCAGCACGGGAGACAAGTGTACTGGGGTGTGTGTGTGTCAGCACGGGTGACAAGTGTACCGGGGTGTGTGTGTGTCAGCACGGGAGACAGGTGTACCGGGGTGCGTGTGTCAGCACGGGAGACAGGTGTACCGGGGTGTGTGTGTCAGCACGGGTGACAAGTGTACCAGGGTGTGTGTGTGTCAGAACGGGAGACAAGTGTACTGAGGTGTGTGTGTGTCAGCACGGGAGACAGGTGTACCAGGATGTGTGTGTCAGCACGGGTGACAAGTGTACCGGGGTGTGTGTGTCAGCACGGGTGACAAGTGTACTGGGGTGTGTGTGTGTCAGCACGGGAGACAGGTGTACCGGGGTGTGTGTGTGTCAGCACGGGAGACAGGTGTACCGGGGTGTGTGTGTCAGCACGGGTGACAGGTGCACCGGGGTGTGTGTGTGTCAGCACGGGAGACAAGTGTACTGGGGTGTGTGTGTGTCAGCACGGGAGACAGGTGTACCGGGGTGTGTGTGTGTCAGCACGGGAGACAAGTGTACTGGGGTGTGTGTGTGTCAGCACGGGTGACAAGTGTACCAGGGTGTGTGTGTGTCAGCACGGGAGACAAGTGTACTGGGGTGTGTGTGTGTCAGCACGGGTGACAAGTGTACCAGGGTGTGTGTGTGTCAGCACGGGAGACAGGTGTACCGGGGTGCGTGTGTCAGCACGGGAGACAAGTGTACCAGGGTGTGTGTGTGTCAGCACGGGTGACAAGTGTACTGGGGTGTGTATGTGTAAGCACGGGTGACAGGTGTACCGGGGTGTGTGTGTGTCAGCACGGGAGACAGGTGTACCGGGGTGTGTGTGTCAGCACGGGTGACAGGTGTACCGGGGTGTGTGTGTGTCAGCACGGGAGACAGGTGTACCGGGGTGTGTGTGTCAGCACGGGTGACAGGTGCACCGGGGTGTGTGTGTGTCAGCACGGGTGACAAGTGTACCAGGGTGTGTGTGTGTCAGCACGGGAGACAAGTGTACTGAGGTGTGTGTGTGTCAGCACGGGAGACAAGTGTACTGGGGTGTGTGTGTGTCAGCACGGGAGACAAGTGTACTGGGGTGTGTGTGTGTCAGCACGGGAGACAGGTGTACCGGGGTGTGTGTGTGTCAGCACGGGTGACAAGTGTACCAGGGTGTGTGTGTGTCAGCACGGGTGACAAGTGTACCAGGGTGTGTGTGTGTCAGCACGGGAGACAGGTGTACCGGGGTGTGTGTGTCAGCACGGGTGACAAGTGTACTGAGGTGTGTGTGTGTCAGCACGGGAGACAGGTGTACCGGGGTGTGTGTGTCAGCACGGGAGACAAGTGTATTGAGGTGTGTGTGTGTGTCAGCACGGGAGACAGGTGTACCGGGGTGTGTGTGTCAGCACGGGTGACAAATGTACTGGGGTGTGTGTGTGTCAGCACGGGAGACAGGTGTACCGGGGTGTGTGTGTCAGCACGGGTGACAGGTGCACCGGGGTGTGTGTGTGACAGCACGGGAGACAAGTGTACTGGGGTGTGTGTGTGTCAGCACGGGAGACAGGTGTACCGGGGTGTGTGTGTGTCAGCACGGGAGACAAGTGTACTGGGGTGTGTGTGTGTCAGCACGGGTGACAAGTGTACCAGGGTGTGTGTGTGTCAGCACGGGAGACAAGTGTACTGGGGTGTGTGTGTGTCAGCACGGGTGGCTAGTGTACTGGGGTGTGTGTGTGTCAGCATAGGAGACAGGTGTACCGGTGTGTGTGTGTCAGCACGTGAGACAGGTGTACCGGGGTGTGTGTGTGTCAGCACGGGAGACAGGTGTACCAGGGTGTGTGTGTGTCAGTACGGGAGACAAGTGTACCGGGGTGTGTGTGTGTCAGCGCGGGTGACAGGTGTACCAGGGTGTGTGTGTGGCAGCACGGGTGACAGGTGTACAGGGGTGTGTGTGTGTCAGGACGGGTGACAGGTGTACCAGGGTGTGTGTGTGTGTGTCAGTACGGGAGACAGGTGTACCGGGGTGTGTGTGTGTCAGCACGGGTGACAGGTGTACCGGGGTGTGTGTGTGTCAGCATGGGTGACAGGTGTACCAGGGTGTGTGTGTGTGTCAGCACGGGTGACAGGTGTACTGGGGTGTGTTTGTGTCAGCACGGGAGACAAGTGTACCGGTGTGTGTGTGTGTGTCAGCACGGGAGACAGGTGTACCGGGGTGTGTGTGTGTCAGCACGGGTGACAGGTGTACCGGGGTGTGTGTGTGTCAGCCCGGGAGACAGGTGTACCGGGTTGTGTGTGTGTGTCAGCACCGGAGACAAGTGTACCGGGGTGTGTGTGTCAGCACGGGTGACAGGTGTACCGGGGTGTGTGTGTGTCAGCACGGGTGACAGGTGTACCGGGGTGTGTGTGTGTTAAAACGGGTGACAGGTGTACCGGGGAGTGTGTGTTTGTGTCAGGACGAGAGACAGGTGTACCGGGGTGTGTGTGGGTGTCAGCATGGGAGACAAGTGTACCGAGGTGTGTGTGTGTGTCAGCACGGGTGGCAGGTGTACCGGGGTGTGTGTGTGTCAGCACGAGAGACAGTTGTACCGGTGTGTGTCAGCACGGGAGACAGGTGTACCGGGGTGTGTGTGTGTCAGGACGAGAGACAGGTGTACTGGTGTGTGTGTGTGTGTCAGCACGGGTGACAGGTGTACCGGGGTGTGTGTGTGTCAGCACGGGAGACAAGTGTACCAGGGTGTGTGTGTGTCAGCACGGGAGACAGGTGTACCGGGGTGCGTGTGTCAGCACGGGAGACAAGTGTACCAGGGTGTGTGTGTGTCAGCACGGGTGACAAGTGTACTGGGGTGTGTATGTGTCAGCACAGGTGACAGGTGTACCGGGGTGTGTGTGTGTCAGCACGGGAGACAGGTGTACCAGGGTGTGTGTGTCAGCACGGGTGACAGGTGCACCGGGGTGTGTGTGTGTCAGCACGGGTGACAAGTGTACCAGGGTGTGTGTGTGTCAGCACGGGAGACAAGTGTACTGGGGTGTGTGTGTCAGCACGGGTGACAAGTGTACTGGGGTGTGTGTGTGTCAGCACGGGAGACAAGTGTACCGGGGTGTGTGTGTGTCAGCACGGGAGACAAGTGAACTGGGGTGTGTGTGTGTCAGCACGAGAGACAAGTGTACTGGGGTGTGTGTGTGTGTCAGCGCGGGAGACAGGTGTACCGGGGTGTGTGTGTGTCAGCACGGGAGACCATTGTACTGGGGTGTGTGTGTGTCAGCACGCGTGACAAGTGTACCAGGGTGTGTGTGTGTCAGAACGGGAGACAAGTGTACTGGGGTGTGTGTGTGTCAGCACGGGTGACAAGTGTACCGGGGTGTGTGTGTGTCAGCACGGGAGACAGGTGTACCGGGGTGCGTGTGTCAGCACGGGAGACAGGTGTACCGGGGTGTGTGTGTCAGCACGGGTGACAAGTGTACCAGGGTGTGTGTGTGTCAGAACGGGAGACAAGTGTACTGAGGTGTGTGTGTGTCAGCACGGGAGACAGGTGTACCAGGATGTGTGTGTCAGCACGGGTGACAAGTGTACCGGGGTGTGTGTGTCAGCACGGGTGACAAGTGTACTGGGGTGTGTGTGTGTCAGTACGGGAGACAGGTGTACCGGGGTGTGTGTGTGTCAGCACGGGAGACAGGTGTACCGGGGTGTGTGTGTCAGCACGGGTGACAGGTGCACCGGGGTGTGTGTGTGTCAGCACGGGAGACAAGTGTACTGGGGTGTGTGTGTGTCAGCACGGGAGACAGGTGTACCGGGGTGTGTGTGTGTCAGCACGGGAGACAAGTGTACTGGGGTGTGTGTGTGTCAGCACGGGTGACAAGTGTACCAGGGTGTGTGTGTGTCAGCACGGGAGACAAGTGAACTGGGGTGTGTGTGTGTCAGCACGGGTGACAAGTGTACCAGGGTGTGTGTGTGTCAGCACGGGAGACAGGTGTACCGGGGCGCGTGTGTCAGCACGGGAGACAAGTGTACCAGGGTGTGTGTGTGTCAGCACGGGTGACAAGTGTACTGGGGTGTGTATGTGTCAGCACGGGTGACAGGTGTACCGGGGTGTGTGTGTGTCAGCACGGGAGACAGGTGTACCGGGGTGTGTGTGTCAGCACGGGTGACAGGTGTACCGGGGTGTGTGTGTGTCAGCACGGGAGACAGGTGTACCGGGGTGTGTGTGTCAGCACGGGTGACAGGTGCACCGGGGTGTGTGTGTGTCAGCACGGGTGACAAGTGTACCAGGGTGTGTGTGTGTCAGCACGGGTGACAAGTGTACCAGGGTGTGTGTGTGTCAGCACGGGAGACAGGTGTACCGGGGTGTGTGTGTCAGCACGGGTGACAAGTGTACTGAGGTGTGTGTGTGTCAGCACGGGAGACAGGTGTACCGGGGTGTGTGTGTCAGCACGGGAGACAAGTGTATTGAGGTGTGTGTGTGTGTCAGCACGGGAGACAGGTGTACCGGGGTGTGTGTGTCAGCACGGGTGACAAATGTACTGGGGTGTGTGTGTGTCAGCACGGGAGACAGGTGTACCGGGGTGTGTGTGTGTGTGTCAGCACGGGAGACAGGTGTACCGGGGTGTGTGTGTCAGCACGGGTGACAGGTGCACCGGGGTGTGTGTGTGTCAGCACGGGTGACAGGTGTACCGGGGTGTGTGTGTGTTAAAACGGGTGACAGGTGTACCGGGGAGTGTGTGTTTGTGTCAGGACGAGAGACAGGTGTACCGGGGTGTGTGTGGGTGTCAGCATGGGAGACAAGTGTACCGAGGTGTGTGTGTGTGTCAGCACGGGTGGCAGGTGTACCGGGGTGTGTGTGTGTCAGGACGAGAGACAGGTGTACCGGTGTGTGTCATCACGGGAGACAGGTGTACCGGGGTGTGTGTGTGTCAGGACGAGAGACAGGTGTACCGGTGTGTGTGTGTGTCAGCACGGGTGACAGGTGTACCGGGGTGTGTGTGTGTCAGCACGGGAGACAAGTGTACCAGGGTGTGTGTGTGTCAGCACGGGAGACAGGTGTACCGGGGTGCGTGTGTCAGCACGGGAGACAAGTGTACCAGGGTGTGTGTGTGTCAGCACGGGTGACAAGTGTACTGGGGTGTGTATGTGTCAGCACAGGTGACAGGTGTACCGGGGTGTGTGTGTGTCAGCACGGGAGACAGGTGTACCGGGGTGTGTGTGTCAGCACGGGTGACAGGTGCACCGGGGTGTGTGTGTGTCAGCACGGGTGACAAGTGTACCAGGGTGTGTGTGTGTCAGCACGGGAGACAAGTGTACTGGGGTGTGTGTGTCAGCACGGGTGACAAGTGTACTGGGGTGTGTGTGTGTCAGCACGGGAGACAAGTGTACCGGGGTGTGTGTGTGTCAGCACGGGAGACAAGTGAACTGGGGTGTGTGTGTGTCAGCACGAGAGACAAGTGTACTGGGGTATGTGTGTGTGTCAGCGCGGGAGACAGGTGTACCGGGGTGTGTGTGTGTCAGCACGGGAGACAAGTGTACTGGGGTGTGTGTGTGTCAGCACGCGTGACAAGTGTACCAGGGTGTGTGTGTGTCAGCACGGGAGACAAGTGTACTGGGGTGTGTGTGTGTCAGCACGGATGACAAGTGTACCGGGGTGTGTGTGTGTCAGCACGGGAGACAGGTGTACCGGGGTGCGTGTGTCAGCACGGGAGACAGGTGTACCGGGGTGTGTGTGTCAGCACGGGTGACAAGTGTACCAGGGTGTGTGTGTGTCAGAACGGGAGACAAGTGTACTGAGGTGTGTGTGTGTCAGCACGGGAGACAGGTGTACCAGGATGTGTGTGTCAGCACGGGTGACAAGTGTACCGGGGTGTGTGTGTCAGCACGGGTGACAAGTGTACTGGGGTGTGTGTGTGTCAGCACGGGAGACAGGTGTACCGGGGTGTGTGTGTGTCAGCACGGGAGACAGGTGTACCGGGGTGCGTGTGTCAGCACGGGAGACAAGTGTACCAGGGTGTGTGTGTGTCAGCACGGGTGACAAGTGTACTGGGGTGTGAATGTGTAAGCACGGGTGACAGGTGTACCGGGGTGTGTGTGTGTCAGCACGGGAGACAGGTGTACCGGGGTGTGTGTGTCAGCACGGGTGACAGGTGTACCGGGGTGTGTGTGTGTCAGCACGGGAGACAGGTGTACCGGGGTGTGTGTGTCAGCACGGGTGACAGGTGCACCGGGGTGTGTGTGTGTCAGCACGGGTGACAAGTGTACCAGGGTGTGTGTGTGTCAGCACGGGAGACAAGTGTACTGAGGTGTGTGTGTGTCAGCACGGGAGACAAGTGTACTGGGGTGTGTGTGTGTCAGCACGGGAGACAAGTGTACTGGGGTGTGTGTGTGTCAGCACGGGAGACAGGTGTACCGGGGTGTGTGTGTGTCAGCACGGGTGACAAGTGTACCAGGGTGTGTGTGTGTCAGCACGGGTGACAAGTGTACCAGGGTGTGTGTGTGTCAGCACGGGAGACAGGTGTACCGGGGTGTGTGTGTCAGCACGTGTGACAAGTGTACTGAGGTGTGTGTGTGTCAGCACGGGAGACAGGTGTACCGGGGTGTGTGTGTCAGCACGGGAGACAAGTGTATTGAGGTGTGATTGTGTCAGCACGGGAGACAGGTGTACCGGGGTGTGTGTGTCAGCACGGGTGACAAATGTACTGGGGTGTGTGTGTGTCAGCACGGGAGACAGGTGTACCGGGGTGTGTGTGTCAGCACGGGTGACAGGTGCACCGGGGTGTGTGTGTGTCAGCACGGGAGACAAGTGTACTGGGGTGTGTGTGTGTCAGCACGGGAGACAGGTGTACCGGGGTGTGTGTGTGTCAGCACGGGAGACAAGTGTACTGGGGTGTGTGTGTGTCAGCACGGGTGACAAGTGTACCAGGGTGTGTGTGTGTCAGCACGGGAGACAAGTGTACTGGGGTGTGTGTGTGTCAGCACGGGTGATAAGTGTACTGGGGTGTGTGTGTGTCAGCACGGGAGACAGGTGTACCGGGGTGTGTGTGTCAGCACGGGTGACAAGTGTACTGGGGTGTGTGTGTGTCAGCACGGGAGACAGGTGTACCGGGGTGTGTGTGTCAGCACGGGTGACAAATGTACTGGGGTGTGTGTGTGTCAGCACGGGAGACAGGTGTACCGGGGTGTGTGTGTGTCAGCACGGGTGACAGGTGCACCGGGGTGTGTGTGTGTCAGCACAGGTGACAGGTGTACCAGGGTGTGTGTGTGTCAGCACGGGAGACAAGTGTACTGGGGTGTGTGTGTGTCAGCACGGGAGACAAGTGTACTGGGGTGTGTGTGTGTCAGCACGGGAGACAGGTGTACCGGGGTGTGTGTGTGTCAGCACGGGAGACAAGTGTACTGGGGTGTGTGTGTGTCAGCACGGGTGACAAGTGTACCAGGGTGTGTGTGTGTCAGCACGGGAGACAAGTGTACTGGGGTGTGTGTGTGTCAGCACGGGTGACAAGTGTACCAGGGTGTGTGTGTGTCAGCACGGGAGACAGGTGTACCGGGGTGCGTGTGTCAGCACGGGAGACAAGTGTACCAGGGTGTGTGTGTGTCAGCACGGGTGACAAGTGTACTGGGGTGTGTATGTGTAAGCACGGGTGACAGGTGTACCGGGGTGTGTGTGTGTCAGCACGGGAGACAGGTGTACCGGGGTGTGTGTGTCAGCACGGGTGACAGGTGTACCGGGGTGTGTGTGTGTCAGCACGGGAGACAGGTGTACCGGGGTGTGTGTGTCAGCACGGGTGACAGGTGCACCGGGGTGTGTGTGTGTCAGCACGGGTGACAAGTGTACCAGGGTGTGTGTGTGTCAGCACGGGAGACAAGTGTACTGAGGTGTGTGTGTGTCAGCACGGGAGACAAGTGTACTGGGGTGTGTGTGTGTCAGCACGGGAGACAAGTGTACTGGGGTGTGTGTGTGTCAGCACGGGAGACAGGTGTACCGGGGTGTGTGTGTGTCAGCACGGGTGACAAGTGTACCAGGGTGTGTGTGTGTCAGCACGGGTGACAAGTGTACCAGGGTGTGTGTGTGTCAGCACGGGAGACAGGTGTACCGGGGTGTGTGTGTCAGCACGTGTGACAAGTGTACTGAGGTGTGTGTGTGTCAGCACGGGAGACAGGTGTACCGGGGTGTGTGTGTCAGCACGGGAGACAAGTGTATTGAGGTGTGATTGTGTCAGCACGGGAGACAGGTGTACCGGGGTGTGTGTGTCAGCACGGGTGACAAATGTACTGGGGTGTGTGTGTGTCAGCACGGGAGACAGGTGTACCGGGGTGTGTGTGTCAGCACGGGTGACAGGTGCACCGGGGTGTGTGTGTGTCAGCACGGGAGACAAGTGTACTGGGGTGTGTGTGTGTCAGCACGGGAGACAGGTGTACCGGGGTGTGTGTGTGTCAGCACGGGAGACAAGTGTACTGGGGTGTGTGTGTGTCAGCACGGGTGACAAGTGTACCAGGGTGTGTGTGTGTCAGCACGGGAGACAAGTGTACTGGGGTGTGTGTGTGTCAGCACGGGTGATAAGTGTACTGGGGTGTGTGTGTGTCAGCACGGGAGACAGGTGTACCGGGGTGTGTGTGTCAGCACGGGTGACAAATGTACTGGGGTGTGTGTGTGTCAGCACGGGAGACAGGTGTACCGGGGTGTGTGTGTGTCAGCACGGGAGACAGGTGCACCGGGGTGTGTGTGTGTCAGCACGGGTGACAGGTGTACCGGGGTGTGTGTGTGTCAGCACGGGTGACAATTGTACTGGTGTGTGTGTGTGTGTGTTAAAACGGGTGACAGGTGTACCGGGGTGTGTGTGTGTGTGTCAGGACGAGAGACATGTGTATCAGTGTGTGGGTGTCAGTACGGGTGTCAGATGTACTGGTGTGTGTGTGTGTTAAAACGGGTGACAAGTGTACCGGGGTGTGTGTGTGTCAGCACGGGTGACAGGTGAACCGGGGTGTGTGTGTGAGTGAGCACGGGTGACAGATATACTGGTTTGTGTGTGTGTGTGTGTTAAAACGGGTGACAGGTGAACCGGGGTGTGTGTGTTTCAGGCCGGGTGACAGGTGTACCGCGGTGGGTGTGTCAGGCCGGGTGACAGGTGTACAGTGTGAAGACAGGCACTTCATCTCAAGAACCACGGGACGGTAACGACCCTGTACACACCTAATTGTGATTGCTGGGGTTGGGCTTCAGCTCTTTAATCCCGCCTCTTAACCAGTGAAGCTCTTAAATATAGGACAAGGTACTTCATGGGGTGAGCGGGTAAATGGGGACGGGGGGGAAGAATTAGTGGGGGGGGGGCGGGGGAGAGGAGGAGAGGAAGGGTTTTTAGGTTGAGATAAAGTGTCAGGACTAGACCCAGCTGCATGGAGTTTACGCATTTTCATGACCGTATTAAGCAATGGAAGCAAGGAGTCGGTATTTTGTGACAACATTCCGTCTTTTCAGCGCACCCACGGAGATAGCAGCCCTCAGCTGAGTGAGTCCTGGAGGCTCACACCAGCAGAGGTTTGATCCACTAGTCAACATCGTGTCCCCCCCCACCCTCAGAGTCACTGCTAAACGGGAGTTAGCACCTTCTCCTCCCCTCTCCCTCCACTAAAGAGGGGGAGAAGAGTTAAGGAGTCTGGGGTAGTTAGGAGCTAGATATTTTGAGGAGTGGTTTTGGAGGAGGCGAGTGTCATTGGAATATAGGAGCAGGGGGTGGGTCGTAGATCAGGTTAAACAGGTTGTGCATATTTCTAGATCTACTGAGGGGTGTTTCTGAGGAAAGTGTCGTAGTTGTTGTGAAACGTGTGACTTCTTGTGATCTGTTTTTCCCTATGGTGTCCCAGACCATGTTCAGTGACGGGGTGTTCGCCCATCCGTGCAGAGCTTCACTAGTGGTGAAGTCCAGCCAGTGAGTGTCGAACACCCATCTCGGGGCCCTGTTCTGGGTGACTTGGAGTTTCTTTTATTTGTTGGTTTTGCGAGTGATAGTGGGCTGGTTGTGTATGTAAGGAGTGGGAGAATGAGTGTCTTGTAAAGGTAGAGTTGGGTGGCTTGGGAGGCGTGTCTGAGGGGGAAGAGTTTTTAGAGCTTTTGAGGATATGACTTTTTTAGATGTTATGTGTGTGTGTAAGCGGCGGTTGTGGTCTAATGTTAGGCCCAAGACTGATGTTGTTTGCTCTCATGATGTTGGCTGGGTCAGATGATTGTCAGTAAAGGTTTAGTGGGGCTGGCTCTTGTCGTTTGTTATAGAAGAAGTGGATGATTTTGGATTTGTTAGGGTTTGTTTTCATCCGCCAGTCATTTTCCCAGAAGGTTACTTTGTGTATTTCTTCCTGTGCTTTGCGGGTGAGGGTGTCAATCGAGTATCAAGAGATCAGTTGGATTACGTCGTCATCATAACAGAATGTCATAGAGGTCCAGTATCTTGGGTTCGGAATGTCATTTATGTAGCGTATATATAGGGTCGTTGTATGTGAATTTGTTAATGAAGGAACCTACCTTGCTGGTCGGTGACCTTAATGCCAGGCATCTACACTTTGGTGCCAACTGTCATCAGCCCAATGTCAATGGACGGGAACTGTTACTCTATGTTAGAAGAAATGAAAATCTTATGGTCCTGAGAGATTAACAGGCAACCCACTTCATATGAGGAAGATTGGACTATGCTCCTCTGCTGAATGCACAGGACACGGATGCCAGTACATAGTCTATGTAGTGACCATTGGGCACTGATTACCACCGTCGACATGATTAAGAGAAGGAAAGAGATAAATAAAAGAAAAAGGTTATCACTAGGACCGGATATGAGGCCGCACTTCATAAACAGGATGAGTGACTGGTTCACGGAATACCAAATCCCAGAAGATATTGATACAATTGTTGATAACCTTTATAACCTAATTGAGAGCTGTCTTAGAGTTCCGTGTCGTACGACTGGGTGAAGTACCCTTCAGAGGAAGAAAATACAATGGTATGAGAACAATTACATAAAGATGCTCAATGCAAATGTAAGAGCATGAGTAGAGAGTAACGGAGACATCCCACTGAAAGCAACCAAGAGCTGTTTAAAACTGTGTGTCTCAAGTAGCCATGGAAGAGAAGATTAAAGAGCGGGAAAGACAGTGGCTTGACTTTACTAGCTCCATTGAACGAGAAACATCTGCAAGACGAGTGTGGGCAAAAATTCAGATAGGTAAGGGGGCAGAACCCGGCTTGCGACTCACAAAGACCCCAAGGGTAAGGCTGAGGAAGTAATTCACAGGTGGAGTGATACAGCATCCTCCTCCTCCCTCACTGCAGAAATCAGCAGGGAACAGCTCCTGCGACATACTGACAGAAGATTTAGGATAACAAGAGCACAGGCTAGCGATGATGAGTATGGGCAACCAATCACTGCCCAGGAAGTAAGGGCGCTATGAAAAAGAGTAAAAGTATTGCACCTGGTGAAGACGGCCTCACCTACGACATACTCAATGCACTGTGTGAAGTGACTGGGAATCCACTACTCAGCCTATTTAACAAGTCATTCCTAAGTGGTGTGATGTCCACACAATGGAAACACACAATAATTGTTCCCGTACCGAAGCCCAATGACCCTGGTAATTACAGACCTATCAGTCTCATGTCATGCACTTGCAAGATGCTTGAAAGGATCATCCTAAACCGACTGTTGCACAAAATAGGCAGGCTAGGGGAGGGGTCAATGGATTTGTTATAGGACAGAGCACAACAAATCGTATAGTTAATTACTTGGCTAATGCCACAGCTAAGTACTCTGTATTTGTTGATATCAAAGGAACCTTCGACAAAGCGCAGGGGATTGCAATCCTGGACAAGCTTGCATACATGGGTGTCAAGGGGAGACTCATGAAATGGGTTGAAGACTACCTCACAGGGAGGAAAGCCAAGGTTTGCTTCAATGGAGCAGTCTCAAGAACAATGAATATGGAACTCGGGACCCCCCTAGGCGGAGTTGTCCAACAAAAGTTGGGCAGCTTTTCAGTTCGTTAATGAATGAGTTCCATAGACTAGGTCCCTTTATTTGCATAGTGTTTACACAGATTAAGTTTGACTGTAGGGACATCAAAGAGATATTTATTTCAGGTGTGGTGATTATGGGTTTTATTACATCTGTCTTGGAAGAGTTTCAGAACAGGGTTTGCTTTTACGAACAGGGTTTTGTAAATGTAAATGGCACAAGAGAATGTGTGGAGTGATTTTATGTTTATCATGTTTAGGGATTTAAACAAGGGGGCGCTAAGTGTTGTCTGAGAGCACAGTTTGTTATTGTTCTGATAGCAGATTTTTGCTGAGTGATGATTGGCTTGAGGTAGTTCGCAGTGGGTGAACCCCATGCAGATACCATATGTAAGATAGGGCTAGATTAGCGCATAGTATAGTGAGAGGAGAGCAGAGTTTGGAACATAATATCTGATTTTAAAGAAAACTCCAACCGTTTTTTGAGACTTTCTTGGTTATGTGTTGTATGTGGGTGCTGAAGTTAAATCTCTTGTCCATGTATAGGCCAAGGAACTTTCCATCATTTTCATTGCTGATGTTAACATTGTCTATCTGAAGCTGAATTGCATTTGTTGATTTGCTTCCAAATATGATGTAATAGGTCTTTTCTATGTTTAGTGTGAGTTGGTCAGTTGACATCCAAAATTGGATTTTTTAATTTCATAATTTAATGTGTGTGGGTTGGGGTCTGAGTAGATGAGTTGCTTTACATTCCAGTAAGTAATGCAACAGAGGCGCCTCTGCATTTGTACCACAGATATGACACTCTTTAACAATTGGGTTTATTATACCTCCCAGCAGCACTTGTAGCCAAGTCTGAGTCTGTGTATGGCTACTGAAATGTCTCTGGATAATGTTTGTGAGTCGCTATGATTTTTAGCACCCTTTTATTTGTACGTTTGGGATTTTGACTTCCAAATGCAGTGTTCCATTCGAATGAGCGGGTTGATAGTAGTAAACCCATCAGCTTGCTGACTTGGTGTTAGCTTGAAATATTATTTACATAAATTACAGAAGTTGTTGAATAAAGTACTGTTGTTAATTTAGAGGCTAAGATGACTAAGATGTTAATTTAGATGCTAAGATGATGCGTCAGAATGAGACAACATAAGAATGTCAAGGATATTAGGAATACATTTATTACAAGGATTATAACCGAGACTAAACGAGTCGTATATCAGTGGGACCAGGTTTGTGATCGGAGACCTCTGTACTTTACCACTCAGGCAGCAAGCCAACTCGCCACCCTTCTTGGCAGTATCATCTATGGTCATATGTTTGATATGTAAGTTAACCAAGTTTTTGGTGTTGGGCTTTACACCTCTCAACCTTTGGATTGTTCTTAAACCGTGCCACAAGCTAGCTTACTGACCCACCACCAAATATAGTTAGTCTTGTAGTCTTGGACTAAACTAAACATTCTGTATGCTGTACATCTGAACTAAGTTTTTTGTTGAAGGAAATTAATTTGACTATGATCCATAACACATCTTTTAAGTGTAGGATTTTGGATAGTAGGACTAATTAATTGTAATTTGTTAAATTTGTATGAGAAAAGCTTTCAATGGTTCTCTCATTGCATCTTTGGCATTTTTATTTTTTTGTTGCTAAGTAGCTTGAACAATGCACTGTTTGCCCAACATTGCTGCTAAAATTACTTCTTTTTTTTTATCAATTCAGCATAATATTTTTACTGTGAGACCAACGTAGGTAACTCATCTCTTTCAAAAGGAATTTCTCAAATCATAGTTAAGATCCAGATACATTTATTTAAATATTTATGCAATTGCTACTGCTGATATTCGGCTGCGTCGCGTCCATCAAGTTTCTGCTGACGTATACGCGACGCATCGCGATACTTCAGCCAGTAACTGATGGTGCTCCAGCCATATGGCTCAGTGCTCGTGATACTTCAGCCAGTAACTGGTGGTACTCCAGCCATATGGCTCAGTGCTCGAGATACTTCAGCCAGTAACTGGTGGTGCTCCAGCCATATGGCTCAGTGCTCGTGATACTTCAGCCAGTAACTGGTGGTGCTCCACCCATATGACTCAGTGCTCGTGATGCTTCAGCCAGTAACTGGTGGTGCTCCAGCCATATGGCTCAGTGCTCGTGATGCTTCAGCCAGTAACTGGTGGTGCTCCAGCCATATGGCTCAGTGCTCGTGATGCTTCAGCCAGTAACTGGTGGTGCTCAAGCCATATGGCTCAGTGATCGTGATGCTTCAGCCAGTAACTGGTGGTGCTGCAGCCATATGGCTCAGTGCTCGTGATGCTTCAGCCAGTAACTGGTGGTGCTCAAGCCATATGGCTCAGTGCTCGTGATGCTTCAGCCAGTAACTGGTGGTGCTCCAGCCATATGGCTCAGTGATCGTGATACTTCAGCCAGTAACTGATTGTGCTCCAGCCATATGGCTCAGCATTGGTGATGCTTCAGCCATTAACTGGTGGTGCTCCAGCCATATGGCTCAGTGATCGTGATGCTTCAGCCAGTAACTGATGGTGCTCCAGCCATATGGCTCAGTGCTCGTGATACTTCAGCCAGTAACTGGTGGTGCTCCGGCCATATGGCTCAGTGCTCGTGATACTTCAGCCAGTAACTGGTGGTGCTCCAGCCATATGGCTCAGTGCTCGTGATGCTTCAGCCAGTAACTGGTGGTGCTCCAGCCATATGGCTCAGTGATCGTGATGCTTCAGCCAGTAATTGGTGGTGCTCCAGCCATATGGCTCAGTGATTGTGATACTTCAGCCAGTAACTGGTGGCTCCAGCCATATGGCTCAGTGATCGTGATACTTCAGCCAGTAACTGGTGGTGCTCCAGCCATATGGCTCAGTGATCGTGATGCTTCAGCCTGTAACTGGTGGTGCTCCAGTTATATGGCTCAGTGCTCGTGATGCTTCAGCCAATAACTGGTGGTGCTCCAGCCATATGGCTCAGCGCTAGTGACACTTCAGCCAATAACTGGTGGGTGCTCCAGCCATATGGCTCAGCGCTTGTTGACACCTTGGCTAATGGCCGATTTTCTGCTTTCATTAAATAAATTCCTGAGATTGTGAACAAAAGACGAATAAACTAATAGTCACAAACAAAATTAATAGAAGGAGGAAAATAATTTTACACTGTCCCTTAGGTTACTGTTTCACAACGCCGTCCTCCAGAAATTATAGTATCTATAGCTACTGCGGATGGAATATACAAAATATAAACTGTTGTACTCAGAAAAAGTTCACATTATGTAAAATTGGAATCCTGAATGACATAACAAAAACTGAAACAGCCTAGACTGTCCTAGGCCTTGATAAGCAATACTAGGTTGAACACAATCTTAGGCCTAGTTTAGTACACATATGTACATTACTAGAAAAAGTTAGGTTTGGTTGTGGCCAAATTTCTCGTGCCCTCTACAAAATAAATGTTACAAAACGTGGATTTTGTGTGTGTGTAACAGTTAATATTTTGTACACTCTATCTATAGCGGCTATAGACTCTATCATATTTGGATGACAGGTTGTCAGGGAGCTATACAGTGAGGCAAATTATTCAAAACAAGAATTCAGTGAATATCAAATAGCGGCAGATCAAGGTCCATTCACGGCTGCATGTTTTTGCTGGATAGCGATAGACCATCTATCACAGCTACTTTAACTTACAGAATACATAACTTACAGGAAGAAAACTTACATGGAACATAACTTGCAAGGAGTATTACCTACAGTATATATAACTTACAGGAACGTAACTTACTGGAACGTAACTTACAGGAACGTAACTTAAAGGATGCCCAACTTACAGGAACATAACTTACAGGAACGTAACTTACTGGAACATAACTTACATGAAGGTAACTTAAAGGATACACAACATTCAGGAACATAACTTACAAGGATTATTACCTACAGGGAACATACCTTACAAGAAACATAACTTTCAGGAACATAAATTACCTGGTACATAACTTACAGGGATCATAACTTACAGGATACATAACTTATAGGAATATAACTTAAAGGATACATAAATTAAAGTAACATAACTTACAGGGAGTATAACTTACAAGGAATTCAACTTACATGTAACATAACTTACAGGGCATATAACTTTCAGGGGACATAACTTTCAGGGAACATAACTTACAATGAACATAACTTATAGGGAGCATAACTTACAGGGAACATAACTTACATGGAATATAACTAATAGAGAGCGTAACTTAAAGGTGACATAACTTGCATGGAATATAACTTACATGGAATTCAACTTATAGGGAACATAGCTTACAGGTAACATAACTTACATGGAATATAACTTACAGGGAACATAACTTACATGGAATACAACTTATAGGGAATATAACTTATTGGGAACATAACATACCGAGAACAAAATTTACGTGGAATATAACTTACAGGTAACATAAGGTCCAGGTAACATAACTTACAGGTAACATAACTTACAAGTAACATAACTTACAGGTAACATAAGTAACAGGTAACATAACTTACAGGTAACATAATATACAGGGAACATAATTTACATGGAACATAACGTACAGGTAACATAACTTACAAGGACCCTAACTTGTATTGAATATAATATACAGTTAACATAAGTTACAGATAACAAAACTTACAGGTAATATAAGTTACAGGTAACATAAGTTACAGGGAACATAACTTACAGGAATGTAACATACAGGTAACATACCTTATAGGAAACATAACTCAGGGAACATTACCTACAGGAACATAATTTACGGGTTACGTAACTTTGTGAACATTCATAAACAGGATTCGTCTCTTACAAGACACAACATCCAAAAGACATTAATTGTTACCGCAAGTCAACAATACTGTTTTCATTGTTTAAATCGGTTTATTTAGTTCAGTAATTTTTTTCATGCAACCTGCAGGCAAATGCTGAGTCCCAATAAACACACAATAACTTAATTATCAATTTTCCAATTCATAATTTCACAGTCCATTCTCCAATAATGATAGTACTTAGCAAGTATGTTTGATCAGACTTACACAAATGAACTGTTTCAGTCAACAATGTTCACATTTTGTTCTACTGATGTAAGTTTTCTTGCTTTAATACTGTGCATTAAAATATTTAAGACAGTTTTGTTGGATTGGCTGGAAATTTTAATTATTTTAGAATTTAATTTAGAAATTATTTTAGAATTTAAAATTATTCGTAAATACAGCAGCTTAGTACAAGTTAATAATAAATTTAATAGCCTAATAGAAGTAAGTCATATACAAAATATCTTAATACAAGTAAATCATCAATTCAAAAGCCTATTATCTGTTTTATAAATGTGTAGAATCGCTCGAAGGAAATGTGTACTGATGAGCGCTGTCCTCTCCTTAATAGTAAGCTTCCTCACCGTGTCTTCGACCAATGTGGAGACTTACATCTTTATGAGAGCACTTTTGCAGGTGGTTGTCTTGGCTGCAACACGGGTTGCCTGCTTGTCAGTTAGTATCAAAAATACTTCTTGCATCAGTATAGTCGAGGTGACATTCTAACCCATTACATATAAATATTATCCAAGGTATAATATGTACTAAACTTGACCAAGCAATGCATTGAGGAACATTGACGTTTGGACGTACATGGTAGGTTCATTCTTTATTCATTAAAACATGTTTTAAGAACCTAGTTTCGCCTTGGTTAGGCCTAGTTAGCTCCTATGGTTGGTGATTGTATATAGTTATGCATAAGTTAAATTACAGTATTTTACACATTGTCAAAATTATAAATCATTAATACGTACAATATACGTTTTCAAGTACGTAAAACATCTGATGTTCTATCTAAAGTTAATATAATTGCAAAAGTTTCCACATCCATTGTCTCAAGTGTGGCACGAATTGTGTCACGCTTGATGATATACTAAAGTTATGACGGGATTCAAATATCTTGACTGTAATAATATAGATTAGTATGTAAAGCTATAGACTAAGGCAGATACCTCGTCTAAAGTAATATTACGCATTATGATATCTGAAGGAACTGAGTCTAACGTTAAGGCCTAACATAAATGGATGGACCGGAGGTAACAATATATGAACTTAACTGAATACATTGACTGAATAGAACTGATTGAATGTAATATCATCAGATACGAGAAGCAAGTATTTCTACTGCCTCGCCATGCTATTTTAGCTCACGTGCCTCCATTGTTTACGTTTCTAAAAACAAACACACACACCTGTTTCTGTCTCTGCCGGGGATAGAACCCGGACCCTTAGGACTACGACCCCAGAGTGCTGTCCACTAAGCCGTGAGGCCCCATAGGTTCTGTGTGTGTGTTTGTACTCACAACTAGGTGAGTACGCGCACACACAATGAATTAGGCTGTGATGCCAGAGGCAGACTCCATACATATTTTCAAAAGTAGATATGATAAGAGCCCAATAGGTTCATGACTTCAGTTGATTAACGGGTGAGAGGCGAGACCAAAGAGCCGAAGCTCAACCCTTAATTAGGAGAGAATAGACACACACACGAAGCTGGAACAATGAGAGGGACCCCGACTAGTAGACTATTCACGTGGATGAAAAGAAACTGTCAGAAAAATTAGGGCATTGATCAGATGCAGTGTAACAGACAGGCGAAATGTTACCAGTGGAGTACCATAAGGTTCAGTTCAAGAGCCAGTAATGTTCTTTGTCTATATAAACCATCTATGGGAAGGAATTCAGGTTACATGAATATGTTTGTAGATGATTCTAACTTACTACTTAGAGGTTCTAAGGCTCTAAGATGGCTATCAAGCTCTTGAAAATGACCTAGGCAAAATAAGTGAATGGAGTAACACATGGCTGGTGGAATTTAATGAGGACAAATGCCACGTAATGAAATGTAGAATAAGAGAAAATAAGCAACAAACAATCTATATGTTATGTGAAAAAGTTAAAGAACTGGACAAAGAGATCTAAGGGTGGTTCTGGATAGTAACTGTCAACAGAGGATTACATCAAAAGCATTGTGAGAGGAGCCTACACTACACTTTTTACAATGTTCAAAATTGTTTTCATATTCATGGATGGGGAAATAATAAATGATTCGCGACATTCTTGTGAGTGAAAGTGGAGTATATAACAGTTGTATGGTGTCCATATAAAAGTGGAGTATATAACAGTTGTATGGTGACCATATAAAAGTGGAGTATATAACAGTTGTATGGTGTCCATATAAAAGTGGAGTATATAACAGTTGTATGGTGACCATATAAAAGTGGAGTATATAACAGTTGTATGGTGACCATATAAAAGTGGAGTATATAACAGTTGTATGGTGACCATATAAAAGTGGAGTATATAACAGTTGTATGGTGACCATATAAAAGTGGAGTATATAACAGTTGTATGGTGTTCATATAAAAGTGGAGTATATAACAGTTGTATGGTGACCATATAAAAGTGGAGTATATAACAGTTGTATGGTGTCCATATAAAAGTGGAGTATATAACAGTTGTATGGTGACCATATAAAAGTGGAGTATATAACAGTTGTATGGTGACCATATAAAAGTGGAGTATATAACAGTTGTATGGTGACCATATAAAAGCACAACAACAGAAAAGATGCCAAAACACGCTACTAAATGGCTTTCAAACCTAAACAAACAAAAATGAGCGGTGAGGAAAAACTTGAGGCGTTAAAAGTGCAAACGCTAATACAAAGAAAAGAGGAGATATGATCACCATATACAAAATCTCGATAGGAATGAACACGTTCATGAGGAGAAATTTTAAAAACTTGTAAAGTCTTGATCAAGAAGCTTTAAACTCAAGCTTAGAAAGCATCGTTGCCGGAAAATTTCCGAAATTCTCTTTTACGAACACAGTTGTAGAATGTAAACGGAAAAAATTAGACGCGCGCGGTTGCTAAATCATCAGCAGTTTCAAAATCATATGAGAAAGATAGTAGGTGAGACAGGACACCAGTATTGAAGCTCTTATCCTCTAACTACATATGGGTAATTACACAAATAAACATACAAACAAACATATACCAATCATGATCTTACAGAAGACACGAAATTTCAAGATTGAAAGTGAAATCTGGCAAGTTGTGCCCATGCAGCCTCCGGCAGGTACTTAACAGACAGGCGCGAGTTACAGACAGGAATCAAAGTTCTGAACACCAGCATCTGTTCCTCTTCCCTCAAGCCAACTAAATAACTCACCCTCATTCAGTGCTTTAAGTGCTATCACAACGCACATGAAACACGTGCGTTGTGTACTACATATGAACCACCACTTACCACATATGTCAGACCAATCCTGGAGTATGCGGCTCCAGCATGGAGTCCATATCTAGTAAAGCATAAGACTAAACTGGAAAAGGTTCAAAGGTTTGCCACCAGACTAGTACCCGAACTGAGGGGCATGAGCTAAGAGGAGAGACTACGGGAATTAAACCTCACGTCACTGGGAGACAGAAGAGATAGAGGGGACATGATCACCACATATAAGATTCTCAGAGGAATTGATAGGGTAGATAAAGACAGACTATTCACCACAAGGGGCACACGCACTAAGGGACACACGTGGAAATTGAGTGCCCAAATGGGCCATAGAGACGTTAGAAAGAATATTTTCAGTGTCAGAGTAATAGACAAATGGAATGCATTAGACAGTGATGTGGTGGAGGCTGCCACCATACACAGTTTCAAGTGAAGATATGATAGAGCCAAGTAGGCTCGGGAGCCTGTACATTAGTTGATTGACAGTTGAGAGGCGGAACCAAAGAGCCAGAGCTCAACCCCCGCAAGCACAATTAGGTAAGTACAATTAGGTAAGTACGTAATGTAAAGTACTACAATATATCTGCTCAAAATGCTCTGCTCCTAGACACTTGTGGTGAAAATGTCCCCCTGCAGATCCCTCAACTGCGCAAATTGTCAAGGCCCTCACAGTGCTGTAGACAAACAATGCCCACGTAGGAAACAAGCCATGAAAGCACTTGGATCTAACCAGCATCAACATCCATCTCCCACTAACAACACAAATGCTGCACATCAACCTCCTTTCAATCAGCGCACCCATCATACCTCTGTGTCCTACTCCAGTGCAACTCAAAATCATCCTAATATTCATTACCTACATCCCATCACTACTTTTCCCCTCTCTCTACCACCCCATACACCAACATCCACCACTCTTTACCCTCACTCTCCACCACCCCATACACCAACATCCCATCACTGCTTACCCTCACCCTCCACCACCCCATACACCAACATCCCATCACTGCCTACCCTCTCTCTCCTCCACCCCATACACCAACATCCCATCACAGCTTACTCTCTCCCTCCTCCACCCCATACACCAACATCCTATCACTGCTTACCCTCACCCTCCACCACCTCATACACCAACATCCCATCACTGCTTACCCTCTCCCTCCACCACCCCATACACCAACATCCCATCACTGCTTACCCTCTCCCTCCACCACCCCATACACCAACATCCCATCACTGCTTACCCTCTCCCTCCACCACCCCATACACCAACATCCCATCACTGCTTACCCTCACCCTCCACCACCCCATACACCAACATCCCATCACTACTTACCCTCACCCTCCACCACCCCATACACCAACATCCCATCACTGCTTACCCTCTCCCTCCACCACCCCATACACCAACATCCCATCACTGCTTACCCTCACCCTCCACCACCCCATACACCAACATCCCATCACTGCTTACCCTCTCCCTCCACCACCCCATACACCAACATCCCATCACTGCTTACCCTCACCCTCCCCCACCCCATACACCAACATCCCATCACTGCTTACCCTCTCCCTCCACCACCCCATACACCAACATCCCATCACTGCTTACCCTCTCCCTCCACCACCCCATACACCAACATCTTCACCGATTGCTTTGAAATTATCACACAACGTTCTTTTCGCATCCCTCTCATAAGCACCTGCATCCTTCACATGAGCACCTGCATCCCTCTCATGAGCACCTGCATCCCTCTCATAAGCACCTGCATCCTTCACATGAGCACCTGCATCCCTCTCATGAGCACCTGCATCCCTCTCATGAGGACCAGCATCCCTCTCATGAGCACCTGCATCTCTCTCATGAGCACCTGCATCCCTCCCATGAACACCGGCATCCCTCTCATGAGCACCTGTATCACTCTCATGGGCACCTGCATCCCTCTCATGAGCACCTGCATCCCTCTCATGAGCACGAGCATCCCTCACATGAGCACGAGCATCCCTCTCATGAGCACCTACATCTCTCTCATGAGCACCTGCATCCCTCACATGAACACCTGCATCTCTCTCGTGAGCATCAGCATCCCTCTCATGAGCACCTGCATCCCTCCCATGAGCACCTGCATCCCTCTCAT
This sequence comes from Procambarus clarkii, assembly GCF_040958095.1. Lineage (NCBI taxonomy): Eukaryota > Metazoa > Arthropoda > Malacostraca > Decapoda > Cambaridae > Procambarus > Procambarus clarkii. The sequence continues at coordinate 6,433,118 of NC_091195.1, read as the reverse complement.
GAGCACCTGCATCCCTCTCATGAGCACCAGCATCCCTCTCATGAGCACCTGCATCCCTCCCATGAGCACCTGCATCCCTCTCATGAGCACCAGCATCCCTCTCATGAGCACCAGCATCCCTCTCATGAGCACCTGCATCCCTCTCATGAGCACCAGCATCCCTCTCATGAGCACCTACATCACTCTCATGAGCACCTGCATCACTCTCATGAGCACCTGCATACCTCTCATGAGCACCTGCATCCCTCTCATGAGCACCTGCATCACCCTTATGAGCACTTGCATCCCTTTCATGTGTACCTGCATCACTCTCATGAGCACCTGCATCCCTTTCATGAGCAACTGCATCACTCTCATGAGCACCTGCATCTCTCTCATGAGCAACTGCATCCCTCTCATGAGCACCTGCATCCCTCCCATGAGCACCTGCATCCCTCTCATGAGCACCAGCATCCCTCTCATGAGCACCTACATCACTCTCATGAGCACCTGCATCACTCTCATGAGCACCTGCATACCTCTCATGAGCACCTGCATCCCTCTCATGAGCACCTGCATCACCCTTATGAGCACTTGCATCCCTTTCATGTGTACCTGCATCACTCTCATGAGCACCTGCATCCCTTTCATGAGCAACTGCATCACTCTCATGAGCACCTGCATCCCTCTCATGAGCACCAGCATCCCTCTCATGAGCACCTACATCACTCTCATGAGCACCTGCATCACTCTCATGAGCACCTGCATACCTCTCATGAGCACCTGCATCCCTCTCATGAGCACCTGCATCACCCTTATGAGCACTTGCATCCCTTTCATGTGTACCTGCATCACTCTCATGAGCACCTGCATCCCTTTCATGAGCAACTGCATCACTCTCATGAGCACCTGCATCCCTCTCATGAGCACCTGCATCACTCTCATGAGCACCTGCAACCCTCCCATGAGCACCTGCATCCCACTCATGAGCACCTGAATCCCTCTCATGAGCACCTGCATCCCTCTCATGAGCACCATCATCACTCTCATGAGCACCTGCATCCCTCTCATGAGCACCTGCATCCCTCACATGAGCACCTGCATCCTTCACATGAGCACCAGCATCCCTCACATGAGCACCTGCATCCCTCTCATAAGCACCTGCATCTCTCACATGAGCACCTGCATCCCTCTCATGAGCACCTGCATCCCTCTCATGAGCACCTGCATCTCTCTCGTGAGCATCAGCATCCCTCTCATGAGCACCTGCATCCCTCCCATGAGCACCTGCATCCCTCTCATGAGCACCTGCATCTCTCTCATGAGCACCAGCATCCCTCTCATGAGCACCTGCATCCCTCTCATGAGCACCAGCATCCCTCTCATGAGCACCTACATCACTCTCATGAGCACCTGCATCACTCTCATGAGCACCTGCATACCTCTCATGAGCACCTGCATCCCTCTCATGAGCACCTGCATCACCCTTATGAGCACTTGCATCCCTTTCATGTGTACCTGCATCACTCTCATGAGCACCTGCATCCCTTTCATGAGAAACTGCATCACTCTCATGAGCACCTGCATCCCTCTCATGAGCACCTGCATCACTCTCATGAGCACCTGCAACCCTCCCATGAGCACCTGCATCCCACCCATGAGCACCTGAATCCCTCTCATGAGCACCTGCATCCCTCTCATGAGCACCATCATCACTCTCATGAGCATCTGCATCCCTCTCATGAGCACCTGCATCCCACACATGAGCACCTGCATCCCTCTCATGAGCACCAGCATCCCTCACATGAGCACCTGCATCCCTCTCATAAGCACCTGCATCTCTCACATGAGCACCTGCATCCCTCTCATGAGCACCTGCATCCCTCTCATGAGCACCTGCATCCCTCTCATGAGCACTTGCATCACTCTCATGAGCACCTGCATCCCTCTCATGAGCACCTGCATCCCTCCCATGAACACCTGCATCCCTCACATGAGCACCTGCATCCCTCTCATGAGCACCTGCATCCCTCTCATGAGCACCTGCATCCCTCACATGAGCACCTGCATCACTCTCATGAGCACCTGCATCCCTCTCATGAGCACCTGCATCCCTCCCATGAGCACCTGCATCCCTCTCATGAGCACCTGCATCCCTCTCATGAGCACCTGCATCCCTCACATGAGCACCTGCATCACTCACATGAGCACCTGCATCCCTCTCATGAGCACCTGCATCCCTCACATGAGCACCTGCATCCCTCTCATGAGCACCTGCATCCCTCTCATGAGCTCATATCGTTGTCAGTGTTGCAGTAAAAGTGAAGGAGGCCCTTTCCCTCGGTGTCCTCGTTGGTGTATGTCTCACACAAGGTGACCGTTGGTGTATGTCTCACACAAGGTGACCGTTGGTGTATGTCTCACACAAGGTGACCGTTGGTGTATGTCACACACAAGGTGACCGTTGGTGTATGTCTCACACAAGGTGACCGTTGGTGTATGTCTCACACAAGGTGACCGTTGGTGTATGTCTCACACAAGGCCACCGTTGGTGTATGTCTCACACAAGGTGACCGTTGGTGTATGTCTCACATAAGGTGACCGTTGGTGTATGTCTCACACAAGGTGACCGTTGGTGTATGTCTCACACAAGGTGACCGTTGGTGTATGTCTCACACAAGGTGACCGTTGGTGTATGTCTCACACAAGGTGACCGTTGGTGTATGTCTCACACAAGGCGACCGTTGGTGTATGTCTCACACAAGGTGACCGTTGGTGTATGTCTCACACAAGGTGACCGTTGGTGTATGTCTCACACAAGGTGACTTACCCGAGCCAAATGTCAACTCCCAAATCCACATCTGTCACATATGTCCTCTGGTCCTCCACACAACCAGCCCTTGTGCGCTTCCGGCCACCCTGTGTCCTTGAAGTACCGCCTTCCTTATAGCAGCCATAACTGGCGGATGATTCTTAGACGGTACCGACATTCTGGCGTCCCAGATGTCTCCACTAGCTTGCTTGCACACACACACACACACATTCATGCACACTTCCCTTGCCCCATACTCTGAAAGAGATTTTCGAATTTTTTCATGTGTAACAAACTAGGTTTGTTGTAGGAATTATTCAGTATGGTTTCTCATAGACTAAGGGGGGGGGGGGGTTTGGAAAGTTTGGAGTCAGGCGGTAGTTTGACCTGACCCAAGCACAGGGTCATCTCTCCTGGGATTAGCGGTTTAGGTCACAAAATGGCTGGCGCCTTTGTCTTAAGCAACATATAATAAATTATTTTACAGAATTCAGTAATTTAGAGAAATTCAAGTCTTCATTCAAATTGTATTCAATAGTATTCCTGGTTAAAGTATCAAGAGTATCCTCAATTGTCTGAATAATGAGTAAGTCACCATCAGTGACGTCACTAGCCGGGACTAGCCTCGGTCGCGGAGCGATATGTGCGACCGAGGGTCACAGGTCACCAAAGCCTTCCACATTTATTAATTCTCAAAGGTCAAATAGCCATTTTGTAATTGGAAATAGCTTTTCTCTAAGATGCCTGTGCAATTACCTTCAGTTTAAAAGAGTTCAACCATCTGGGTTGTTCAGTGCAACAGAGATTAGTTGTTCAACTTAAACCCTGCTTAGTAATCTTGGTAAACCTGGCGTAGGAATACCCCTCGGGCTTCTGTGTTGAGCAGAGCGATGAGGATCAGTGTGGACAGGTCAACGACTCGGGAAGGTGATCCACTCTCACCCTCTCCCTAAAGAGATCAGCCTAACATCTAGCTGGTTGCAGTTAAAGGTAGAGTCTGCTATAGTTTTGTATAGGAAATTAGTTCATCTCATGCCTAAGTCACGGAGTGTTAACTATAGGGAGTGCTTTGATTTAGATTTTATTTTAGATTTTGAATAAATTATTTAGTTAGTAATTTGCATTTTTATTATTTGCATTTCATGTTTTTGTATTTCTCATTGTCCTTGGCAGGTGGTCTCCATGAGTCTGAGTTTAGTTTGGCCGCCAGCCCAACAAAGATTAAGAGTTCAGTTATCCCTTTGTTTGCTATAATTTCTCACATTTAACGTAGATTCTTCCCTCCTCGTCCAAATAACTGGGGGTCAAGCTCCAAGGTATTGATGGCATAATCGGTCCAGACCCCGGTTAGTGTGTTTTGTGTTAATGGTCTGGTGGTGGCGGCGTAAAGGAGATTCTAGTGTTTGCTAGGAGTCAGGTACCACGTCGTGAGGCTGTAGAATCTTGGCCGGTCAAACTGCTTATGACCACGTGGCGTGGGATTCAGCTTAGAGTAGTAGCTCTGGGGTCCCTTGGATTAAAGAGAAATAATTCAGAATACAGGTAGAGGTAAGGGGTAAAGGACAGAGTAGAGCCGACCCCCCCCCCCCCCTCCCCCGTGTTACACACGTCTACATATTGGGTCACAACAATGACCGTCTTAAAAATAAATCATGCTATACAAACTGCTCCAGGTTTTGGAAATTTCACCCAGCTATTCAGACAAGGACTTCCAATACATGTAGTATACATAAACTTTGCTAAAGCTTTTGAAAATGTACCACATGAAAGACTGACATGGAAAGTATAAGCATATGGAATATATGAATACTAGAATGGATCAAACAATGATTAAAACAAAGAAAGCAAAGTGTCGTCCTAAACGGAAATATCTCTGACTGGAGAAATGTGGTGAGTGGAGTACCGGAAGGTTCCATTTTGGGACTAACCCTTTTTGTCATATACATCAATGACATAGAATAGAATATCACAAACCATATCATCAAAATTGAAGATGACGCCAAGATTCATGGTAAAGTATGGAGTGAACATAATATTGAGGCCTAACAAAGCGATCTACATGAACTCTACAAGTGTCGGACGATTTGCAGATGCTCTTTAACTTCGAAAAATGCATAGACCTTGTATGTGGGGCATAACATTGCACATCACAACTATCAAATAAAAAATATTACCTTGCAGGAGGTTGATGAAGAAGGACCTTGGAGTCAGGATCCACAAATCAAATCAAAAGTTGCTCAACAAGTGGAAGCTGCAGTAAATGAAGCCAACCATATCCGAGGAATAGTCAGACGTAACTTTGATTTAATTGAAAATAGAGTAACTATTTTTTTTTCAACAGTATAAATCTCTTGTCCTTGTATTATTGTATCGAAGCATGGAGACCTCAGCTTCAGAAAGGTACATCTGCTTACGGAAAAGTTCAACACCGGGCAAGAAAAATCATTCCTGAACTAAGTGGGCTCTTTTCTTTCTTTTCTTTGATGTCCAAAGGGTTTGGAAAGGTTGGGAAAGATAGATATGGGGGTTATCTTGAGATTCTTGAGATGATTTCGGGGCTTTAGTGTCCCCGCGGCCCGGTCCTCGACCAGGCCTCCACCCCCAGGAAGCAGCCCGTGACAGCTGACTAACTCCCAGGTACCTATTTTACTGCTAGGTAACAGGGGCATAGAGTGAAAGAAACTCTGCCCATTGTTTCTCGCCGGCGCCCGGGACCACAGGATCACAAGTCCAGTGTGCTGTCCGCTCGGCCGACCGGCTCCTGTTGAGAGAGAGGAGGTTAGAAAGTTCGGTGGCCTGTCCGCCATGGGTTGACATGTGAGTGTCGTTTGTTTGGGTTTGTGGTATGTTGGGTTGCCAGTACTTTGGCTGGGTGGCTAGTGTTTGTGTCCTAGCTGGTGTCTGGAAGCCCTAGGTGGAGTTGGCTGCAAGAGTTTAATCTTAGCAACATCACGGTAGTTACTCTTCTGGTAGCACAAAAAAGTTTTGGTTGTTTTTATTTTTTTTTAATTATTATTTATTTAATTTTTTTTTAATTCTTTATTAGGTATAGATCGGGTCCGGGATGGGCCACTCATCTGGGTCGTCTGGTAGGCCACTTAGTATTTGAGGTCTTGGGAAGGCCTGATCATGGATGTGTCTGATCACTTTTTGTTAGAAAGTTATTCTTCTGGTCCTGTGTGGTGGTTCATGGATCTCGTAGTCACTGGTGGTGTTTATTGCTTCGTAGGGATCTTCGGGGTCTGGGACATACGTGTGCTTCATGCGGTACAGCTGCCTTCTGGCCAGGTACCTGAGCCTGATGTTCATTGGCATCATGTTGAGTGTCTCATGGAGTTGGTCTGTTCTTACCATATTCATCAGTGACAGGCCCTCTGCAAACCGAAGTGCTTTATTTTGTACCCGTTGGATCTTCAGCAAGTTGGTTTTGTTGGTAAGGTTCAGGTGGACGTAAGGGTACTCCAGGCTAGGCCTTATTATCATTCAGTACAGGTGGAGCTTGATTTGGGATGGGGCTTGCCTAAAGCGGAAGAGCCTCAACAGGGAACCCCTAGCCATCGCTGTCTTCTGGGATACGTACTGGGTGGAGTTGAATAGCCTGTTGAAGTTGTATCCGAGCACTGTGTTGGAGTTTGAGATGGCTATGGGTTCACCCCTGATCCTTATTCCCCCCCTCGTGTTCAATTGAGAAGGCCATACATCGAACAGTGCTTATTTGGATCTTTTCTGGGTTAGTGGTAATCCTCCATTTTCTTTCCCAGTTAGCAGTCCTGGCTAGTTCTACGTTCGCCTTATGGGTTACAGTTGTATGTTTGGCTGCTTGGCTACTTGGGTTAGATGTTATTACGTGTGTTTCGTCGTCCGCAAATTGGACGATAATGGTGTCCCTGTACTCCGGTTGCGGCAGGTCATTTACAAAAATGTTGAAGAGGACCGGGCTCTGGCCCGACCCTTGGGGGACTCCAGCTGTTGGGGTGAAAACTGATGCAGCTTTCGCCTTGAAGCTGGGAGTAACTTGTCTGTTCTTTAGGAAGTTTCTGATCAGCCTGAGGAGGGTCCAGTTTTGGGCTGGCAATTCTGCTAATCTGTACACCAGACCATCGTGCCATAGGCTGTCGAAGGCCTTGTGGACGTCCCTCGTCGCAATCAGGGCTACCTGTTTTTGTTGGCGAATTGAGCTCACAGCATCTTAGATGATGTTTATTGCGTGCAAGGTTTACCTTTGTGCTCGAAAGCCAAACTGTTTTTTTGTGAGGAGGTTGTTTGTACTCCATGTAGTAGTTGAGACGGTTGGACATGATTTTTTCAAAGAACTTGCCTATTGTGTCTAAGAGGGAGATTGGGCGGTAGTTGCCAGGCTGGTGGGGGTCTTTCTTGGGTTTGGGAATGAATATCATCTTGGCCGATTTGAAAGCTAAGGGAATGTGACCAGAAGCCAACATGGCATTAAATAGGTTGAGTAGGGATTGTAGAAAATTGCCTGGTAGGAATTTGATCTGCTTTGCTTTGATACCCGATGGTCCTGGGGCCTTATCTTGGATGTTTTTAATGACTCCTCTCAGCTCTACCATAGATAATGGGTCTTGTTAGTGTGTGGTCGTCTTCGAGGGTTGTCAGGTGTATCAAGGGGGTGCTGAGAAGGCGTTCAAGAAGGGTGCAAGGGGGAGGCGGCGTTTTCTGTTGTCCATTGGTTGACACAGATGAAGTGAATGTTGTTGAAGGCTCTGCTGTTTGAAGGCGTGAGTGTCTTTTTTCCATTCTGCACCAATGAGGTCAGCCTGTTCTTGTGGGGTCTTCTATTTTTTTCTCTTGTTCCTCGTCATCTTCATCCAGGAATGTGTGTACGAGGCAGGTGAGGCTGGGGTTAGCCGATCCCAAGAGCTGTCTGATCTTACACCAGAAGGCTCCCGGCTCCTTTTTGTACTGGTTGGCCTGTCTCACAAGGGTTCCCCATATGTGGCTCTAATGAGTTAGCATTAGGTCTATGGTTCCCCTTCTGAGTGTTTGTAGGGACAACACTGGTGGCTGGACAGTTTGGAAGTGACTTTGACAGGCTCGTTGGTACTCATTCATTTTACCTCTGATTTCTTGGGTCGGTTTATATTGGTGGTGGGTCCTTGTGGTGGATCTTTCACAGGTGGCCTCAGTTGCAAGCTGGATGTGGTTGTGGATGGTGTTTACTGTTTGGTCTATTGTTTGGGTGGGTAGGTTGTCAAACTCAATTATGGGGTCGTCAGTGAGGAAGGTGTCATAGTCCCAGGCTCGCATGGTTTCCAGTCTGGGCCTGGGAGGTGTCACAAACCAGAAGGGAGTAGCTTAGAGGATGGTGACCACAGGGATGTGATCAGACACCACGTTCTTGCCTGGGCGTCACTCTGCAGTGGAACAAGTCATAGTCTCTGTTGGTCAGTAATATGTCAAGGGAGCCACTCACAGTGCCAGTAAAGAATGTCTTGAAGTGGGGGCCTTCGAAGGAGAGGTCTCTGTTTTGCATTAAACTGAAGAGCTGTCTGCCCTTTAGGTCTGCTCTGGTAGGAGCGTTGAATAGGGCCTGGTGGTGGTGGGCATTCAGGTCTCTTGCAATTATAGTTGGGAGTGTCCTGTCGAGCAGCCTGTTGAGTGGGATAGAGGGGAAGTAAGTGAGCCCGGGGGGTAGGTATGCGGTACAGACGATTAAGGGGCCGTGTGAGGTGGTGAATTCTATTGCAAGGAAGTGGTCATCTTCTATGAGGATGGGGCGGTAGGAAAGCCTTCTCTTTATTAGGATTACCACCCCGCTGTGCATCCCCCTGTTGACCTCCCTAGTGGAATATCCCCAAAGTGAGGTGTGCTGGTCCTGTCTACCCGCTGTTTCATTGAGTAAGATAATATCTGGGTTAAGTCTGGCTACCTCCAGGGTGAGGAGGTATCTGTTGCTGAAGTAGAGTCTGATATTCACTTGAAGAATGGTGATCCCCATTGTTGGATGTGAGTCGTATGTGTTTGTTTGGCTCGAGTGTCAGTGTTGTTAACTTCGGTTTGGCTTCTGATGTGTGTGTAGGTGGAGGATAGGTCTTTTGGACCAGGGATCATGTTCCTGGTTCCGGCAGGGGGATGGATGAGGTTTTCCACACGTTGCTGTACAATTGAGGGGTCTTTGTTGACGCTACTGTTCTCGATGTCCACGTCTGTAGTGCTAGAGTCACTCACAGATGGAGTATTAGGGGGGGGGGGTTGCTCGCCCTTATCCTGTCCTCAGCGGATGAGCTTCGGCTGCTAGAGTTGGCCCTGAGCCTCTTAGAACAGTGGTGTGTGGAACTGTGGTGTGTGAGGCGCTGATTGCGTCTAGGGTTTCTTATGGCAAGGGTGCTTGTGAAGGCTTTGAGTACAATCCTGTCTGGGACTACTGTAGGAAGGGTGGACCTGGGTGTTTGCTAGGTTGTCGGGGTGGAGGGGCCGGGGTGATTCTGGGAGTTTGGTGTCTCTTGAGCGTTGGATGAGGCCTGGGGGTGGAGAGTACTTGGGTTGGGGTTGTTGGGTTGTGCTTGGGTCTGGCCGGCGGCTGTTGTGCTGTTAGGAGACAGGTAGGCCAACGAGTCCATGGACATGTGAACAGGGGACAGGCCATTGTGCCTCTTGTTGGTTGGGGTTACCCCAGGCGTTTACTGTTGGAGGAGGGGCAGGAATGGTGATTGCTTCTTGTTAACGGGCTGTTGTCACCGTTTCTTGTGCTTGCTTGATTGCATCCTGTTTATGGGGACACAAATGAGAGATTGCAATGTGTGCACCATTGCATAGTGCATATTTGGGTGTTTGGTTTGTGCATTCCCTGTTGTTGTGTTCCCCTGCACACCTGCTGCACTTGGGGATTTCAATGTTGCATGCACTGGAATAGTGGTCATACTGGAAGTATTTGTTATACTCAAAATTCTGTCAGTTGAAATGTAACCAATCACAGGCAAGTAGGCCTCTGACGTCATGCCAGACAGAGGAGCATCAAGCATGCTCCCAGCGGCCTCAGTTATCCTCATAGACTCAGAGTAGAAGGACCTCGGCTAGGCAGATATTTACCTTGCTATCTAAGTCAATAAATATATACAGAAGCGACTACTGTGTCTACATTCTACCCGAACAAGGCAAACGAATACTGGTAGCAGCAGTGGGACCCAGAAATTTTTTTCTGGAAACAAAAGTTCAAGTACCCAGCATCGCCTCGTGTTCCAGCCGCCACCGCCACCGCCATAAGCCGCCATCCTGCCACCCACGCATCAAATATTGTGCCAGACCGGGGTCCTGCCATCAACCACTACTCCAGGCCAACGTTTCAGAAGTAAGGGTCAATATTTTCCTGTGAGAACGCTCATTCATCAGTGAGGAGGAAGGAAGCTTCCGCGCCAGCCATTTTTGAATCTCGCGCCACCACGTGGGAACCACCTGCACCCACCACCACCACCACCGCCACCCAAGCTGACAGTATCTAAGCTTTGTGAGTGTTCAAGCTACTGAAATCGTGGTCAGCCATCGTCGCAAGTATCAACTGATTATTGTGGGTGTTGTACAGTTATTCAAGAGGAATTGGTGAAAAAAAAAAAGACTACAATTGTTTGACTAGGCTCACACGCCTCGCCTCCCTCTAAGCTCACACCTCGCCACCAGCCCCTGCTACATCATTTTGTGTGAACTCCTGCCTCCCAATCGTGTTTCTCCACCGACATCGTCGTAATATCGTCGTCGTCAGAATTTATCTTCGCACTACCAGCATCAACAGTGTGGGGTCCCTGAGTTTCGCGCCACCGCCGCCAGGAGCGCTGCCATCGCACCAGTTTGTAAACAAGCCCTCACATGGTCCTCTTCACACGTCTGGTCACCGTTTTTCGTTTTGGCCACTGTTATATTGCAAATCCTGCAGCCCTGAGTTAAGTAAATATGAGCTAAGATATCGTGTGCTATGATTTAATGAGGTTTAACGTAAATATATCCAAAATATCTTATGAATTAATCTTTCAGTGACTTGTTAAATATTGGAGCCGGTTTAGTACTCCAGAGGCCCACAGTTTCTCTGAGACATTTCAATATTCCCTGCATATGATTCCATTATTCATTAATTGTTACTATTGTCATTACTGAATTCAAAGGCGAGAGAAGTAAGAAATAATTGTTTCTAGCAGTTATATACATTCCTGTGTCCAGTTTATGTGCTACATCCATATTTCTTGCATTGCCACTTGTTGTGTTGAATCTTTTTAATGAAATTTTGCAATTGCACTTCCAGTTTTTATATTCTAAATTGCTGTGCTTAGTCTGGTTTAATTAATTTACATACATCTAATTCCAGTCATTTTTTTAATGAAAGATTGCTAAATTTAGTTTACAATTGCTTGTTCTTAATTATTTTCTTGCCTAGCCCAATTTAATAATTTTATTTCTGCCATTTTTACTTTAGCCAAGTTGATATTTTTTTGTGTTTATTTTTGTGTATACTATTTCTGATGCCAGGTGCACTTAATTATAATCTGCGTTCAAATATTACTTCCACGGCTGTGACAATGCCTACCACTGTTGAAACCCCTTCAGACTCAACAGGAGCAGTTGCTCATCCCAATGGCCAGAGATCAGCTCAGGAAATGGCTATTCCTCTTTTTGCTGGGGAATCGCGTTTATTAGAGTCATGGTTTAGTAAGGTTGAAGCGAAAACAGTTGCACGTTTTTCTAAGCCTACTGATGCCGAATACTTAGCAATTGCACGGTCAGCCGTGGACACAACCAAAGGTGATGCACGTTTTGTTGTTGATGAGAAAGCCATTGTTAGCCTCCAGTCTTGGCCTGAATTTAAGGATTTCTTTCGCCGTCGCTTTGTTAATAAAGGAGACCTTGACCCATATAGGTTAGTCAAGAAAATTGCCAATGCCACCATGCAGCCTGGTGAATCGTTTAATGCGTTTACTAGCCGTCTCGATCAGTATCTGTATGCCTTAGTTTCTGCTATGAATAATTCGACTTGGTTAGATAAAGACAATAATCTGTCCCCTGAGGCTATGGCCAAAATGATAGCATTTGGTACTTTAATGCATTTTGCCCCCGAGCATACAAAACCAATCGTTGAGCAACAAAATTTTGGTGTTAAACATGAAATTGGTGAAGTGTTTGAGGCTATTAACAATGCCGCAGATAAACTAGCTCCCCGAAGTGCTCAACTGTTGCCACCCTCTGATGCTGTAAATGTAGTAACAAGCTCTCAGCATCCTCCCACAAATTCTCAAAACTCTTGGTCGCAGAAGCGTACCCATGCTCGTAGCCCCCAGTCAAATTCGCCGCCTCATAAAATGCCGAAACGCCATAGTCCACAACCATCCACTCCCTCATGTTGGCATTGTGGTAAGAGTAACCACCTTGCAAGGGACTGCTGGTCCGCCCCTAGATCATCACCTCCTAGACAATTCTCTCGGCCCCCTCATCAATCTAATCATTCTAGGCTTCCATATTGCACGTACCATAAACAAGTTGGTCACCACACTGCGGATTGTAGAGCTAGGCAAAGGACATCTCCACCTCGTAACTCCCATGGTCAGTCTTGGCGAGGCTCACAGCGTCCAAGACATTATCAGAACTCTCGTAATTACAACTCCCAGCCCAGCTATAATGCAACTTCAAATTATAATGCTCAGTCACAGAATGCTGGAGCTCAGAATGTTCACTCCATGTCGTCGGGAAACCCCCAAGGCCATCCGCTAACCAATTCAAGCTAGCCAATCCTAGTGCCCTCCCTGTGTATTCAGTAGCTACCCAAAATAGATTTGGACACTTGACAGAGGAGGACACTGACTCTAGACCAGTTGTAGATGTTGACGGATCCACAGTAAATTTGACACAAACAAGACACAGATATCCCAGACAACATAAGTCAAAAATAGTAACTTGTCCAGTCTCAAGTGATGGTCCCCTTGTATCAGCCATTGTACATGGTAGAGTTTTAAAAGTTTTTCTTGACTCAGGTGCAAAAATTAATATTGTCAAGCCCTCAGCTCTTAGAGACATTGAAAGTATGCACCCTACTATTTTAAAACAGTCACACATACCTTTTCTAAGTGGTATTTCAGGAAATAAAGTAAAAGTTCAGGGTGAAATTGACCTCCCACTCAAGTTCAATGATGTCACATTGTCTATAACATGTTTAGTTGTTGACATTATTCATTTTCCTGGAGACATTCTCTTAGGTCTGTACACCATGATTGATGAAAATATTGCATTGTTTCCCCATCGTTGGAACATAAGTATCAAAGACCATGTCATACCCTTGTGTAGCATGTATCGACAGGGCCACGAGTTCAACCTTCAATCAGATTATGTTAATTTTGTTGACACCCGCCTTGCTAGCGTAGGTTTGTCAGATCATTGTCGTGGTAGCATACCCGAGAAAACAGGCACTCGATTGAAGCATAGTAGTTGTACAGTTGTTAAGGAGAATGAGTATCGGGACTTTCTGGAAGGGGACGCCCTAACGGATTCTCGTTGTCTCGCTCGCCTGGCAGCTTCCATCTCTGAAGTCAGTGGTTCCACGGCTACTGACACTGTGCTACACCCTCATTCTCTCACCAGAATAAGAGTTAAGGTTCAGGGAGTGCCTGAGTTGTCGGATGTGATTGCGGAAAGTGAAACATGTAAAGTGAATGGTACATTTGTTGAACCCTCCTGGCACACAGTGCAGGATGGTACTGTCTCACTTTTTATCGCGAACACAAGTAATGCCGATATCCATCTCCAGTCTGGTACCCATGTTGTAGATTTTGCCCATTACTCGTTACCGGTGCGAGTTGTGGATGATGTCTCCATGGATCATACTGTTTGTACACTCACACCAGGAGAACAGGGATCTCAGCCAGAGGTGCAAGCGCAACACCTCAGTCCTACTGATTTTCCTGACTCTGTGGCTCAGCTTTTGAAAATTTTGAACAAGAATAGAGCTGTTGTTGCTCTACCAGGAGAAAAATTAGGTCTCACTCCTCTCATTACACATAAAATTCCCCTTGAACAAGGAACTACGCCTATTTATGTACCAGCTTACCGTCTTCCCCATTCTCAGAGAGCAGAAGCAGATAGACTTGTAGAAGAAATGTTACAGAGTGATGTAATTGAATCGAGTAATTCGCCATGGAACGCTCCATTGATTCTTGTACCAAAGCGAGATGGGACTTGGAGACCTGTAATCGATTATCGCAAGCTTAACAGAGTAACAATACCTGATCGTTTCCCACTTCCAGTTCTAAATGATTTGTTGCAAAGTATTGGTCGAAACAAAGTATTCTCAACGTTAGATTTGTTGCAGGGATTCTGGCAAATCCCCCTTGATGAGGAAAGTAAACAATTGACAGCCTTTAGTACTCCCAATGGTCATTTTCATTTCAAAAGAATGCCGTTTGGTTTGCGTAGTAGTCCAATAACCTTTTCACGGCTCATGACAAATCTATTTCGTAGATTGATAGGAAGTACGCTTCTAGTTTACCTTGATGATCTCATAATCATGTCGCAAGATGTTCAGACTCATTTCCAGAACCTTGAAAAGGTACTTGCAAAGCTCGCTGAAGCTAATTTAAAAATAAAGCTTGCAAAATGTTCATTTTTAAAGCAAAAGATTAATTTCCTAGGTCATACAGTTACACCTTCAGGTATTACATTGAATGAATCAAAAATTATTGCTGCCCGTGATTTTCCAACACCTCGTACCGCAGAAGCCGTAAGACAGTTCACAGGTCTTGTAGGATTTTATCGTTCATTTATTGCTGGATTCTCTATTATAGCCGCTCCGCTTTACAAGTTGCAAAGAAAAGATGAACCCTTTGTTTGGGGAGAGGCCCAGGATCAATCATTCAAAAAACTCAAAGCAGCCTTGATTTCGTCACCTGTCCTTAGGTACCCAGATTTTTCTAAACCTTTTACGTTGGTTACAGATGCTAGTGACATAGGTCTAGGTGCTGCATTACTTCAAGCAGAAGGTCACAGAGATCACGCAATAGCTTATGCTAGCCGCACATTATCCAAAGAAGAGAAAAATTATAGTGCAACAGAACGAGAAGCCTTGGCAGTTGTTTGGGCACTTAAACATTTCAAGGATACAATTTATAATTACCCAGTTCATGTTCTTACAGATCACCAACCATTAATTCCCTTGTTCAAAAATAAGAATCCAGTTGGAAAGTTTGCTAGATATTTGCTCACAATTCAAGAATTCAATCCCACATTTGGATATATTCCAGGAAAGCAAAATGTTGTAGCCGATGCGTTTTCTCGACACGTAGCTGCGATTCAGTTAAATTACCCAGCATTAGATGCTACAGTAGTAGAAACGGAACAAAGACAAGACCCCATATGGGCACCTGTCATTAAATTTTTGACTAAGCAAGACACTCGCCCGATTCATAAACCGCCAGTACCATTGAAAGAACTAGTTATGTTGGACAATTTACTGTGTAGAGTAGTAAAGCTAGGGACAGCCCCGAGGAAATGTTGTCAGTTAGTTGTTCCAGCTGTCTTGGTACCAACTGTGTTAAAAATTATCCATGATGCTCCTGCAAGTGCACATCCAGGAAAGGATCGTACACTCCAACAAGGTCGATTGAAATATTTTTGGCCAAAAATGGCTAAGGAGATTGCTCATTATGTTGACAGATGTTTAACTTGTTTACAGCACAAGGGACATGTTTCAGGACCTAATCCAATTCAGGTGTACCCAGCAACTAAAGCTCCTTGGGAACGAATATCGATGGATTTATTGACAAATTTTGCGGAAACAGAGAAAGGGAACAAACATTTGCTTGTAATGGTCGATAATTTTTCACGGTTTTGCGAACTAGTTCCTATCCCGAACAAAACAGCAGAAACCATAGCCAGCGCATTCCATGACCAAATAATTTGTAGATATAGTATGCCTAAAGTAATCCTTTCAGATAATGGACCAGAATTCAGTAATAGTATTCTAACTAGCTTGTGTGATTTATATAACATCAAAAAATGTAGCATTATGCCTTATCATCCGGCAAGTAATGGACTAGCTGAACGTACTAACAGGAAAGTGTTAGATGCCTTGAGAGTCACGTTGAATTTTGATAACAACAATTGGGATGATTTTATACCCTTAATTCAGTGTGCTATAAATTCTTCAATTAATGTTTCTACTGGTGACACACCTCACGCTATTCTTTATGGTACAGATAAGATCCTCCCTAATGAATTGATTAACGTACCTCCTACTCCCTTATATAACGTAGATGATTTTGTTCAAGTGAAGCGTAGACAAATGCAACTAGTATTCAAGAAAATACGAGAACAACTGTCCAAAGCAACAGCCGAGTTCACTCTAGCAAGGAATGCACGAGCTAAACCCAGTAAAATAACTATTGGATCTGTAGTAATGATACTTAACCAACACAGGTCTGGTCCTATGTACAAGTTAACTAAGAAATTTTTGGGTCCATATAAGGTAATCGAGCTTATTAAAGGTAACAAATACAGACTTAAGAACTTGTTAACAGGAGAGTACATAAATGAACATTTAGACCACATGAAGTTAGCTAAAATGACTGTTGACGAGACTGATGAGGAAGATGACAATGAACTTAACCAGACAGATACTCCTACTCGGACACCACCTTCTGTGGTTGACAGACCACTTGATGCTCAGCAACCCCATACTAGCAATTATAATCTTAGATCTAGACCTCTCGTTTCAACCGTGCACTCACCACATGTCCATTGGCTAGATGTTAACGAGGATATCTCTCAAGATGATAGTTTGTCGCATGAAGTTTCACCTGTTCCGGACCTTCAGTCAGAGCCAGAGTTGTATAGTGCTCTGGATGAGCTAGGTGTAGATATCCGCAGAATTTATAATTGATTGCACTCTGCAGTTATTCTGTTTGTTTTGAAAAAAAAAACTCATTTGCAGTATTTCTACCACATGTGTCTTATTATTACCATTATATATAATGTATAGTTTTTCTCAACTTTATTTTGTTATAAATTAGATGCCATTGTTAAGTCTACTACCATTTGTATTTTTACAGTGCTTGTCATAAGAGTTATTATTGTTCTAGCAACCACATTGTGGCCAGTGAATCCTGACTGCTATCACGCAGATGTTAGTCTTCTTGATCCAGGTCTTGTATATGCTTGTAAATATATTGCACATTATATATATTGTACATTGGTCTTGTAAATATATTGTATTATTTCAGAAAAAAAAAAAAAAAAGAGAGAAAAAAAAAAAAATCATTATCTTGAAATTCAATTGTGGTTGTTAGGTCAGAACTTTGTTCTATTAATGTAATAATTGTTTAATTTTGTATGGTTTTCAAGCACATGCCATTGACACATGTTAATAATTTTGTTTAGGCAATACCTTGAGTTGTATTGTTCATATCTGATCAGTAGACATACACATGTTCTTAATACTCTGGTTTAATCAAAGAATTGTTACCATGATTTTCACCTATTATGATGAATTTTTTTTTGGTGCATATATGCCGAGTTGTTTGTATTACGCACACCTGATCTTCTTTCAATGTTTTATTATGCAAATTTCACATGTAAGCCATTATTGTATGCCACCGAGGTCCTTTCAGTATCATTGTAACTATATAGCTAGCCAGAGCTTGTCGACAAGGGACGTCGACTTGGTAGCGTGTCCGAGCGGTGTTATACTCAAAATTCTGTCAGTTGAAATGTAACCAATCACAGGCAAGTAGGCCTCTGACGTCATGCCAGACAGAGGAGCATCAAGCATGCTCCCAGCGGCCTCAGTTATCCTCATAGACTCAGAGTAGAAGGACCTCGGCTAGGCAGATATTTACCTTGCTATCTAAGTCAATAAATATATACAGAAGCGACTACTGTGTCTACATTCTACCCGAACAAGGCAAACGAATATATTTGAAGCATTGTTTGAGATTGTGAAACCTCTGGAGGGTGATTTGGTCAGGGCCAGACTTGATGCAAAATGCAGAAAAGCCAAGGTTGCAGACATGTGCTGCTTGCTCCGGTGAAACCAGAAATAGCTTCAGTACTTGGTTGTTGTGGGATTAAGTTGTGAACCAGTGGGCCTGAATTATTTTAATATCCCTGTTTTTTCTCCAGATTTCTGCAGATATCTCGTCAACTGAGTGATCCATGATGATGTCATGGATCCTATGTACAAAAATGGTGCGTTTGGCTTGGAAGTTGGCCGGGGGGTAGACTGTGATCCACCTTCTCCAATAGTTTGTTCAGACTGTCGGTCGAAAGGAGTTCTGGAAGGTCTGCATTGTGTACCAACAAGATGGCTCCAGTTGTTATTTTGAACACTTTTTTTGTAGGTAATCTGGGTGATCTCATGAATTACTTCAAGTAGTTGGGCTGGAGAACGACTCTGGCCAGATTCGTCAGTGAAGCTGACTTTGGCCGCCAAGACCTTGTTGGGCCAGGAAGCCTAGTCTAATCTGTACTAAGGTGGATGTTTGTGTTGTGTCTTGGTAGACTAAGTGGCTGGTGGGTGTTAGTTCGGCCGAGGCCGCTAACTTCTAGTTGTTAGGCAACTAGAGCTACTTGAACAGTTGGTAATTGAACCTATCGATAGCCTAAGCCTGCTACAAGGTTGTTAGTTGCCCGATCAAACCATCGCGAGAATTTCAGGAACCCAGTTTTGGCTACCGCTCGGGAATGATCGTTTGGAATGGCAAAATACAAGAGGTAGAAACATTTTAGAAAGACAGCCTTATTCACATCTTAATTCTATGATAAGTAGGTTGAGCATTGTATATTGTGTGAGTGTGTGTGTGGAGTGTTGTTGTACAGGCAGGGAGAGAATGAGGAGGAGGTGGAGGGGGGAAGGATGAGGATGGGTTTATTTGGACATCATTTTGCTGTAAGGTCAGGTTAAGTCTCGTGTCCTGTATACAGCGCTGCTGTATAGTGTAGAATACTTATCTCTGAAAGTATTACATGTAATACAGGCCCAGAGGAATCTTCAACGACGTTCCTTACTCTCATAATTTTATAATTTCATCACGAAATTCATAAACCGTTTTGTCTTTTAAGGCAATCAGAAATCCTTTGATTGTAAAATATTTGTTTTGTCTTAAATCCTGTTGATAATATGACGGTTAGAGCACTAGTTCTTGGTCTGGTCTGGGACAGGCAGCCATCTCTGGGACACCTAGCTTCTTGCCACAGGGTATCCCAGCCATCTCTGGGACACCCAGCATCTTGCCACAGGGTATCCCAGCCATCTCTGGGACACCCAGCATCTTGCCACAGGGTATCCCAGCCATCTCTGGGGCACCCAGCATCTTGCCACAGGGTATCCCAGCCATCTCTGGGGCACCCAGCATCTTGCCACAGAGTATCCCAGCCATCTCTGGGGCACCCAGCATCTTGCCACAGAGTATCCCAGCCATTTCTGGGGCACCAGCATCTTGCGACCGAGTATCCCAGCCATCTCTGGGACACCCAGCATCTTGCCACAGAGTATCCCAACCATCTCTGGGACACCCAGCATCTTGCCACAGAGTATCCCAGCCATCTCTGGGACACCCAGCATCTTGCCACAGAGTATCCCAGCCATCTCTGGGACACCCAGCATCTTGCCACAGAGTATCCCAGCCATCTCTGGGACACCCAGCATTTTGCCACAGGGTATCCCAGCCATCACTGGGGCACCCAGCATCTTGCCACAGAGTATCCCAGCCATCTCTGGGACACCCAGCATCTTGCCACAGAGTATCCCAGCCATCTCTGGGACACCCAGCATCTTGCCACAGAGTATCCCAACCATCTCTGGGACACCCAGCATCTTGCCACAGAGTATCCCAGCCATCTCTGGGACACCCAGCATCTTGCCACAGAGTATCCCAGCCATCTCTGGGACACCCAGCATCTTGCCACAGAGCATCCCAGCCATCTCTGGGGCACCCAGCATCTTGCCACAGGGTATCCCAGCCATCTCTGGGACACCCAGCATCTTGCCACAGAGTATACCAGCCATCTCTGGGACACCCAGCATCTTGCCACAGAGTATCCCAGCCATCTCTGGGACACCCAGCATCTTGCCACAGGGTATCCCAGCCATCTCTGGGGCACCCAGCATCTTGCCACAGAGCATCCCAGCCATCTCTGGGACACCCAGCAACTTGCCACAGAGTATGCCAGCCATCTCTGGGGCACCCAGCATCTTGCCACAGGGTATCCCAGCCATCTCTGGAGCATCTTGCCACAGAGTATCCCAGCCATCTCTGGGGCACCTAGCATCTTGCCACAGGGTATCCCAGCCATCTCTGGGGCACCTAGCATCTTGCCACAGAGTATCCCAGCCATCTCTGGGACACCCAGCATCTTGCCACAGAGTATCCCAGCCATCTCTGTGACACCCAGTATCTTGCCACTGAGTATCCCAGCCCTCTCTGGGACACCCAGCATCTTGCCACAGAGTATCCCAATAATAGATGTAATTTGGAATGCTTTAACGTGACAATTCCAACCAGGCATAACTTCTTCTATTAGTTTTTTAGAAGGATTCTCTCTCCCCTTCCTTAACCAGCACTGACATAACAGATGACAAAAAAGAGTAATTGAAACTGTTTTGATAGATATTACACTGAAGATTTGTGTTGACAGTTGCAGTAATTGATATATGAATATTATCAAGTTTTCTGTTAAACAGACACTAAGCTTTTTTAGGTCAGCAATAGTGGCTTTCTCCCAGTTTAAATGTTTTAAGGTTGGTTACTGTTCTCACTGTCAGCAGCAACAGTTTGATAGTGAGGTATAATGAAGGTGAAGAATTTGAGAAAATTATCAAAATGAGACTTTCCTCTCCAGTCATTTAAAGGAAAGTCAACGTAATATTAAACTGAGCATAAACAGTTTTGACCAGCACATGCAAAAGTTTTGTTAAATTTTAAAAGCCTAAGTCTTCTTGTATCGTATTAAGTTTTTCTTAATTTATTAAGAAAATTAATTTATTTTTTATCTACGTAGTTTATATACTTTAAACAAGACAGGTCTCAGGCCAGAGTCCTAAGGACCATTGGCAACGTTTACCACTCGGATTTGTCTTACTCTGTTTCTGTTGAAAAAGTCATATCATATACCACTAGCAAGTTAATACCTCCAAACAACAGGCCTCAGAAAATGAGGGCAAATAAAAGTGCTTATATTGTTTAAAGTTATATGTTACTGTATTTCAAATAATGCATGTATTGACTTTAATAGTTGTAGTACTTTACTATATAAAATATAGTACAGTACTAATTACAGTATCAAAGCAGGCGTACATATGGTAGTTTCTTTACTAAAGAAATTGTTCATTTAAGTGTGCAGAAGGACACTTACTGTATTAAACTACTTGAACAGTAAGCTGCTTACTGTACAAAAGATCTTGTACAGTACGTTACTTACTGTAATAAAGTAAGTGCCCAAAAGGCTTCCTACTGTATTAGAGCAAGTTTACAATAGGATACTGATAATATGAAAGTACATATACGGTAAGCTGCTTAATGCATAATTGTAAGTTACAGTCGGCAACTTATTGTATTTAATTGTACATTAAGCAACTTACAATAACACAGGTGTATATATACTCCTGCTTGATCTTGGGGATAATATGGTTAAGACAGACTAAAGTCAGACAAAAATTCCCAAAGCCTAAAATCCCTAGAATGTTACAATAACTAAGATCTCGTAACAAATAAAGACCCAAAACTAATAATAGTGATCCAATAAACAATAGTAAAGAAAGTCATATTGATAATAATAAAGTGTAGAAAATGCTAATATATCAATTACATACCAAAACTTATTCATAAAATCAGGAGACAAATGCTTATCTATACCTTCCACTACAGACTGGAAGGCTGCTTATCTATACCTTCCACTACAGACTGGAAGGCTGCTTATCTATACCTTCCACTACAGACTGGAAGGCTGCTTATCTATACCTTCCACTACAGACTGGAAGGCTGCTTATCTATACCTTCCACTGCAGACTGGAAGGCTGCTTATCTATACCTTCCACTACAGACTGGAAGGCTGCTTATCTATACCTTCCACTACAGACTGGAAGGCTGCTTATCTATACCTTCCACTACAGACTGGAAGGCTGCTTATCTATACCTTCCACTTCATTTATACTATTCCATTACACATAAGAGGTATAACTGGCCGACCTCTCACAGTGTTCAAAGGAACTTGATAAGCACCTCCAAAGGATACCTGATCAACCAGCCTGTGATTCAGGTGTCAGGTTGCGAGTAGCCGCGTCCAACAACCTGCTAGACCAATCCAGCAACGAGGAGGCCTGGTCGAGAACCGGGCCGCGGGGACGCAAAGCCCCGAAACCATCTCAAGGTAACCTCAAGGAAGGTACCTTCAGCATACTAAAATACTTTCATACCTCTAACATACCAAAACTCATTAAAACAATGTATACTAAAAATCCTTCATACTACCATAATATAAAAACTCATTCAAACTATCAATATACAAAAATCATTTATACCACCGACGCACCACAACTCATTCATACCTCCAGCATACCGAAAATCATTCATACCACCAGCATACCGAAACTCATTCATACCACCAGCATACCGAAACTCATTCATAACACCAGCATACCGAAACTCATTCATTCCACCAGCATACCAAAACTCATTCATACCACCAGCAATACCGAAACTCATTCATACCACCAGCATACCGAAACTCATTTATTCCACCAATCTACCGAAACTCATTCTTACCACCAGCATACCGAAACTCATTCATACCACCAGCATACCGAAACTCATTCTTACCACCAGCATACTGAAACTCATTCATTCCACCAGCATACCGAAACTCATTCTTACCACCAGCATACCGAAACTCATTCATACCACCAGCATACCGAAACTCATTCTTACCACCAGCATACCGAAACTCATTCTTACCACCAGCATACCGAAACTCATTCATACCACCAGCATACCGAAACTCATTCATACCACCAGCATACCGAAACTCATTCATTCCACCAGCATACCAAAACTCATTCATACCACCAGCATACCAAAACTCACTCATAACACTAGCATACCTAAACGCATTCATGCCACCAACATACCAAAATTCATTCATACCACCATCATACCAAAACTCATTCATATTACCAACATACCAAAACTCATTCTTACCACCAGCATACCAAAACTCATTCATACCTCCAGCTTACCTAAACTCATTCATTCCACCAACATACCAAAATTCATTCACTTCACCAGCATACCTAAACTTATTCATGCCATCAGAATACCAAAACTCATTCATACCTACAGCATACCAAAGCTCATTCATTCCACCATCATTACAAAACTTATTCATACCTCCAGCATACCAAAACTAGTTCATACCACCAGCATACCAAAACTAATTCATACCACCAGCATACCAAAACTAATTCATACCACCAGCATACCAAAACTCCTACATTCCACCATAATACCAAAACTCATTCATACCACCAGCATACCAAAACTCATTCATACGAGCAGCATACCTGAGCTCATTCATACCACCAGCATACCAAAACTCATTCATACCACCAGCAAGCCAAAATTCTTTCATACCTACAGCATACCAAAACTCACTCATACCTCCAGCATATCAAAAATAATTCATACCATCAACATACCAAAACTCATTCATTCCAAAATTCATTCACTCCACCAGTATACCAAAACTCATTCATCCCACAACATACCAAAACTCATTCATACCACCAGCATACTAAAACTCATTCATACCACCAGCATACTAAAACTCATTCATACCACCCGCATAGCAAAACTCATTCATACCTAGAGCATACCAAAACTCATTCATTCCAAAATTCATTCACTCCACCAGTATACCAAAACTCATTCATCCCACAACATACCAAAACTCATTCATACCACCAGCATACCTGCACGTGTACATCTATAGATTACTGTACATCTACGCATGTACATCTGTAGATTACTGTACATCTACACATGTACATCTGTAGATTACTGTACATCTACACATGTACATCTGTAGATTACTGTACATCTACACATGTACATCTGTAGATTACTATACATCTACAAATGTACATCTATAGATTACTATACATCTACACATGTACATCTGTAGATTATTATACATCTACACATGTTCATCTGTAGATTATTATACATCTACACATGTTCATCTGTAGATTATTATACATCTACACATGTATATCTGTAGATTACTTTACATCTACACATGTACATCTGTAGATTACTGTACATCTACACATGTACATCTGTAGATTACTGTACATCTACACATGTACATCTGTAGATTACTGTACATCTACACATGCACATCTACACATGCACATCTGTAGATTGCTGTACATCTACACATGTACATCTGTAGATTACTGTACATCTAATACTTGATGAGACGTAATCATCTCATTGAGAGATGTACATCATAATCATTGTTATATAATGCACATCTACATTGGTCTCGTGAGGCAGGTCTCAACAACCAGCTCCTCGTAGATGTGTCCTTGTACATTATTGGTCTCGTGAGGCTGGTCTCAACAACCAGCTCCTCGTAGATGTGTCCTTGTACATTATTGGTCTCGTGAGGCTGGTCTCAACAACCAGCTCCTCGTAGATGTGTCCTTGTACATTATTGGTCTCCTGAGGCAGGTCTCAACAACCAGCTCCTCGTAGATGTGTCCTTGTACATTATTGGTCTCCTGAGGCTGGTCTCAACAATCTACCGTATACAAACCATATTAAAATTGTTAAGCGACGCACAGAGCTCTCGGAGGTACTTCTTCTTCTTCTCACTGTCCCGGATCCGAATCGAAAAGTAATCACCAGTGACGCCCCTCCGGTGAAGTCCTCGCAGGAGTCTCTCCCCTCCCACACCTGTAGATGAGAGGGAACATTGAAGCCCACACCTGGCAGCTCTCCACACCCACACCTGTAGATGAGAGGGAACATTGAAGCTCACACCTGGCAACTCTCCCAACCCACACCTGTAGATGAGAGGGAACATTGAAGCCCACACCTGGCAACTCTCCGCACCCACACCTGTAGATGAGAGGGAACATTGCAGCTCACACCTGGCAACTCTTCACACCCACACCTGTAGATGAGAGGGAACATTGCAGCTCACACCTGGCAACTCTCCGCACCCACACCTGTAGATCAGAGGGAACACTGAAGCCCACACCTGGCAACTCTCCACACCCACACCTGCAGATGAGAAGGAACATTGAAGCCCACACCTGGTTACTCCTCACACCCATCTCTTAGGAGGAGGAGGAGGATGGTTGTGATGCAGAGGAGGAGGAGGAGGAGGAGGAGGGTAGTGGTGCAGAGGAGGAGGGTAGTGGCGCAGAGGAGGTGGAGGGTAGTGGTGTAGAGGAGGAGGAGGGTAGTGGTGCAGAGGAGGAGGGTAGTGGTGCAGAGGAGGAGGGCTGTGGTGCAGATGAGGAGGGTAGTGGTGCAGAGGAGGTGGAGGGTAGTGATGCAGAGGAGGAGGAGGAGGAGGAGGAGGGTAGTGGTGCAGAGGAGGAGGGTAGTGGCGCAGAGGAGGTGGAGGGTAGTGGTGAAGAGGAGGAGGAGGGTAGTGGTGCAGAGGAGGACAAGGAGGGTAGTGGTCCAGAGGAGGAGGAGGGTAGTGATGCAGAGGAGGAGGAGGGTAGTGGTGCAGAGGAGGAGGGGGAGGAGGGTAGTGGTTCAGAAGAGAAGGAGGGTAGTGGTGCAGAGGAGGAGGAGGAGGGTAGTGATGCAGAGGACGAGGAGTGTGGTGGTGCAGAGGGGGAGGGTAGTGGTGCAGAGGAGGAGGAGGGTAGTGGTGCAGAGGAGGATGAGGGTAGTGGTGCAGAGGAGGGGGGTAGTGGTGCAGAGGAGGAGGGTAGTGGTGCAGAGGAGGAGGAGGGTAGTGGTGCAGAGGAGGAGGGTAGTGGTGCAGAAGAGGAGGGTAGTGATTCAGAGGAGGAGTGTAGTTTTTCAGAGGAGGAGGAGGGTAGTGGTGCAGAGGAGGATGAGGGTAGTGGTGCAGAGGAGGGGGGTAGTGGTGCAGAGGAGGAGGGTAGTGATGCAGAGGAGGAGGATGGTAGTGGTGCAGAGGAGGAGGGTAGTGGTGCAGAGGAGGAGGGTAGTAGTGCAGAGGAGGAGGGTAGTGGTGCAGAGGAGAAGGAGGGTAGTGGGGCAGAGGAGGAGGGTAGTGGTGCAGGGGAGGAGGGTAGTGGTGCAGAGGAGGAGGATGGTAGTGCTGCAGAAAAGGAGGAGGGTAGTGCAGAGGAGGAGGAGGGTCGTGGTGCAGAGGAGGAGGGTAGTGGTGTAGAGGAGGAGGAGGGTAGTGGTGCAGAGGAGGAGGAGGAAAGTGATGCAGAGGAGGAGGAAGGTAGTGGTGCAGAGGAGGAGGAGGATTGTGGTGCACAGGAGAATGAGGGTAGTGGTGCAGAGGAGGAGGAGGGTAGTGGTGCAGAGGAGGAGGAGGGTAGTGGCGCAGAGGAGGAGGAGGGTTGTGGTGCAGAGGAGGAGGGCTGTGGTGCAGATGAAGAGGGTAGGGGTGCAGAGGAGGTGGAGGGTAGTGGTGCAGAGGAGGAGGAGGGTAGTGGTGCAGAGGAGGAGGGTAGTGGCGCTGAAGAGGTGGAGGGTAGTGGTGTAAAGGAGGAGGAGGGTAGTGGTGCAGAGGAGGACAAGGAGGGTAGTGGTCCAGAGGAGGAGGAGGGTAGTGATGCAGAGGAGGAGGAGGGTAGTGGTGCAGAGGAGGAGGAGGAGGGTAGTGGCGCAGAAGAGAAGGAGGGTAGTGGTGCAGGGGAGGAGGAGGAGGGTAGTGGTGCAGAGGAGGAGGAGGGTAGTGGTGCAGAGGAGGAGTAGGAGGAGGGTAGTGATGAAGAGGACGAGGAGTGTGGTGGTGCAGAGGGGGAAGGTAGTGGTGCAGAGGAAGAGGAGGGTAGTGGTGCAGAGGAGGATGAGGGTAGTGGTGCAAAGGAGGAGGTTAGTGGTGCAGAGGAGGAGGAGGGTAGTGGTGCAGAGGAGGAGGGTCGTGGTTCAGAGGAGGAGGAGGGTAGTGGTGCAGAGGAGGAGGAGGGTAGTGGTGCAGAGGAGGAGGGGGAAGATAGTGGCGTAGAGGAGGATGAGGGTAGTGGTGCAGAGGAGGAGGAGGGTAGTGGTGCAGAGGAGGGGGAGGGTAGTGGTGCAGACGAGGAGGGTAGTGGTGCAGAGGAGTAGGAGGAGGGTAGTGGTGCAGAGGAGGAGGAGGGTAGTGGTGCAGAAGAGGAGGTGTGAGTGGTGCAGAGGAGGAGGAGGGTAGTTGTGCAGAGGAGGGGAAGGGTAGTGGTGCAGAGGAAAAGGAGGGTAGTGGTGCAGAGGAGTAGGAGGGTAGTGATGCAGAGGAGGAGGAGGGTAGTGGTGCAGAGGAGGAGGAGGGTAGTGGTGCAGAAGAGGAGGAGAGTAGTTGTTCAGAGGAGGAGGAGGGTAGTGGTGTTGAGGAGGAGGAGGAGGGTAGTTGTGCAGATTAGTAGGAAGGTAGTAGTGCAGAGGAGGAGAGTAGTTGTTCATAGGAGGAGGGTAGTGGTGTTGAGGAGGAGGGGGAGGAGGGTAGTGGTGCAGAGGAGGAGGGTAGTGGTGCAGAGGAGGAGGGTAGTGATGCAGAGGAGGAGGGGGGAGGATAGTGGCGCAGAGGAGGATGAGGGTATTGGTGCAGAGTAGGAGGAGGGTAGTGGTGCAGAGGAGGGGGAGGGTAGTGGTGCAGAGGGGGAGGAGGGTAGTGGTGCACAGGAGGAGGGTAGTGATGCAGAGGAGGAAGGGGGAGGATAGTGGCGCAGAGAAGGATGAGGGTATTGGTGAAGAGTAGGAGGAGGGTAGTGGTGCAGAGGAGGAGGGTAGTGGTGCAGAGGAGGAGGGGGAAGATAGTGGCTTAGAGGAGGATGAGGGTAGTGGTGCAGAGGAGGAGGAGGGTAGTGGTGCAGAGGAGGGGGAGGGTAGTGATGCAGAGGACGAGGAGTGTGGTGGTGCAGAGGGGGAGGGTAGTGGTGCAGAGGAGGAGGAGGGTAGTGGTGCAGAGGAGGATGAGGGTAGTGGTGCAGAGGAGGGGGGTAGTGGTGCAGAGGAGGAGGGTAGTGGTGCAGAGGAGGAGGAGGGTAGTGGTGCAGAGGAGGAGGGTAGTGGTGCAGAAGAGGAGGGTAGTGGTTCAGAGGAGGAGTGTAGTTTTTCAGAGGAGGAGGAGGGTAGTGGTGCAGAGGAGGATGTGGGTAGTGGTGCAGAGGAGGAGGGTAGTGGCGCTGAAGAGGTGGAGGGTAGTGGTGTAGAGGAGGAGGAGGGTAGTGGTGCAGAGGAGGACAAGGAGGGTAGTGGTCCAGAGGAGGAGGAGGGTAGTGATGCAGAGGAGGAGGAGGGTAGTGGTGCAGAGGAGGAGGAGGAGGGTAGTGGTGCAGAAGAGAAGGAGGGTAGTGGTGCAGGGGAGGAGGAGGAGGGTAGTGGTGCAGAGGAGGAGGAGGGTAGTGGTGCAGAGGAGGAGTAGGAGGAGGGTAGTGATGAAGAGGACGAGGAGTGTGGTGGTGCAGAGGGGGAAGGTAGTGGTGCAGAGGAAGAGGAGGGTAGTGGTGCAGAGGAGGATGAGGGTAGTGGTGCAGAGGAGGAGGGTAGTGGTGCAAAGGAGGAGGGTAGTGGTGCAGAGGAGGAGGAGGGTAGTGGTGCAGAGGAGGAGGGTCGTGGTTCAGAGGAGGAGGAGGGTAGTGGTGCAGAGGAGGAGGAGGGTAGTGGTGCAGAGGAGGAGGGGGAAGATAGTGGCGTAGAGGAGGATGAGGGTAATGGTGCAGAGGAGGAGGAGGGTAGTGGTGCAGAGGAGGGGGAGGGTAGTGGTGCAGACGAGGAGGGTAGTGGTGCAGAGGAGTAGGAGGAGGGTAGTGGTGCAGAGGAGGAGGAGGGTAGTGGTGCAGAAGAGGAGGTGTGAGTGGTGCAGAGGAGGAGGAGGGTAGTTGTGCAGAGGAGGGGAAGGGTAGTGGTGCAGAGGAAAAGGAGGGTAGTGGTGCAGAGGAGTAGGAGGGTAGTGATGCAGAGGAGGAGGAGGGTAGTGGTGCAGAGGAGGAGGAGGGTAGTGGTGCAGAAGAGGAGGAGAGTAGTTGTTCAGAGGAGGAGGAGGGTAGTGGTGTTGAGGAGGAGGAGGAGGGTAGTTGTGCAGATTAGTAGGAAGGTAGTAGTGCAGAGGAGGAGAGTAGTTGTTCATAGGAGGAGGGTAGTGGTGTTGAGGAGGAGGGGGAGGAGGGTAGTGGTGCAGAGGAGGAGGGTAGTGGTGCAGAGGAGGAGGGTAGTGATGCAGAGGAGGAGGGGGGAGGATAGTGGCGCAGAGGAGGATGAGGGTATTGGTGCAGAGTAGGAGGAGGGTAGTGGTGCAGAGGAGGGGGAGGGTAGTGGTGCAGAGGGGGAGGAGGGTAGTGGTGCACAGGAGGAGGGTAGTGATGCAGAGGAGGAAGGGGGAGGATAGTGGCGCAGAGAAGGATGAGGGTATTGGTGAAGAGTAGGAGGAGGGTAGTGGTGCAGAGGAGGAGGGTAGTGGTGCAGAGGAGGAGGGGGAAGATAGTGGCTTAGAGGAGGATGAGGGTAGTGGTGCAGAGGAGGAGGAGGGTAGTGGTGCAGAGGAGGGGGAGGGTAGTGATGCAGAGGACGAGGAGTGTGGTGGTGCAGAGGGGGAGGGTAGTGGTGCAGAGGAGGAGGAGGGTAGTGGTGCAGAGGAGGATGAGGGTAGTGGTGCAGAGGAGGGGGGTAGTGGTGCAGAGGAGGAGGGTAGTGGTGCAGAGGAGGAGGAGGGTAGTGGTGCAGAGGAGGAGGGTAGTGGTGCAGAAGAGGAGGGTAGTGGTTCAGAGGAGGAGTGTAGTTTTTCAGAGGAGGAGGAGGGTAGTGGTGCAGAGGAGGATGTGGGTAGTGGTGCAGAGGAGGGGGGTAGTGGTGCAGAGGAGGAGGGTAGTGATGCAGAGGAGAAGGATGGTAGTGGTGCAGAGGAGGAGGAGGGTAGTGGTGCAGAGGAGGAGGGTAGTAGTGCAGAGGAGGAGTGTAGTGGTGCAGAGGAGAAGGAGGGTAGTGGGGCAGAGGAGGAGGGTAGTGGTGCAGGGGAGGAGGGTAGTGGTGCAGAGGAGGAGGATGGTAGTGCTGCAGAAAAGGAGGAGGGTAGTGCAGAGGAGGAGGAGGGTAGTGGTGCAGAGGAGGAGGGTAGTGGTGTAGAGGAGGAGGAGGGTAGTGGTGCAGAGGAGGAGGAGGAAAGTGATGCAGAGGAGGAGGAAGGTAGTGGTGCAGAGGAGGAGGAGGATTGTGGTGCACAGGAGGATGAGGGTAGTGGTGCAGAGGAGGAGGAGGAGGGTAGTGGTGCAGAGGAGGAGGAGGGTAGTGGCGCAGAAGAGGAGGAGGGTAGTGGTGCAGAGGAGGAGGGCTGTGGTGCAGATGAGGAGGGTAGGGGTGCAGAGGAGGTGGAGGGTAGTGGTGCAGAGGAGGAGGAGGAGGAGGAGGAGGGTAGTGGTGCAGAGTAGGAGGGTAGTGGCGCTGAAGAGGTGGAGGGTAGTGGTGTAGAGGAGGAGGAGGGTAGTGGTGCAGAGGAGGACAAGGAGGGTAGTGGTGCAGAGGAGGAGGAGGGTAATGATGCAGAGGAGGAGGAGGGTAGTGGTGCAGAGGAGGAGGAGGAGGGTAGTGGTGCAGAAGAGAAGGAGGGTAGTGGTGCAGGGGAGGAGGAGGAGGAGGGTAGTGGTGCAGAGGAGGAGGAGGGAAGTGGTGCAGAGGAGGAGGAGGAGGAGGGTAGTGATGAAGAGGACGAGGAGTGTGGTTGTGCAGAGGGGGAAGGTAGTGGTGAAGAGGAGGAGGAGGGTAGTGGTGCAGAGGAGGATGAGGGTAGTGGTGCAGAGGAGGAGGGTAGTGGTGCAAAGGAGGAGGGTAGTGGTGCAGAGGAGGAGGAGGGTAGTGGTGCAGAGGAGGAGGGTAGTGGTGCAGAGGAGGAGGAGGGTAGTGGTGCAGAGGAGGAGGAGGGTAGTGGTGTAGAGGAGGAGGGTAGTGGTGCAGAGAAGGAGGAGGGTAGTGGTGCAGAGGAGGAGGAGGAGGGTAGTTGTGCAGCGGAGGAGGAGGAGGGTAGTGTTGCAGAGAATGAGGAGGAGGGTAGTGTTGTAGAGAAGGAAGAGGAGGGTAGTGATGCAGAGGAGGAGGGTAGTGGTGCAGAGGAGGAGGAGGAGGGTAGTGGTGCAGAGGAGGAGGAGGGTAGTGGTGCAGAGGAGGAAGAGGAGGGTAGTGGTGCAGAAGAGGAGGAGGGTAGTGGTGCAGAGAATGAGGAGGAGGGTAGTGTTGTAGAGAAGGAAGAGGAGGGTAGTGATGCAGAGGAGGAGGGTAGTGGTGCAGAGGAGGAGGAGGGTAGTGGTGCAGAGGAGGAGGAGGAGGGTAGTGGTGCAGAGGAGGAGGAGGGTAGTGGTGCAGAGGAGGAAGAGGAGGGTAGTGGTGCAGAAGAGGAGGAGGGTAGTGGTGCAGAGGAGGAGGGTAGTAGTGCAGAGGAGGAGGGTAGTGGTGCAGAGGAGGAGGAGGGTAGTGGTGCAGAGGAGGAGGGTAGTGGTGCAGAGGAGGAGGGTAGTGGTGCAGAGGAGGAGGAGGGTAGTGCTGCAGAGAAGGAGGAGGGCAGTGGTGCAGAGGAGGGTAGTAGTGCAGAGGAGGAGGAGGGTAATGGTGCAGAAGAGGTGGAGGGTAGTGGTGCAGAGGAGGGTAGTGGTGCAGAGGAGGAGGAGGGAAGTGATGCAGAGGAGGAGGAGGGTAGTGGTGCAGAGGAGGAGGAGGATTGTGGTGCACAGGAGGAGGAGGGTAGTACTGCAGTGGAGGAGGAGGAGGAGGGTAGTGGTGCAGAGGAGGATGAGGGTAGTGATGCAGAGGAGGAGGAGGGTAGTGGTGCAGAGGAGGAGGAGGGTAGTGGTTCAGAGGAGGATGAGGGAAGTGTTGCAGAGGAGGAGGGTAGTGGTGTAGAGGAGGATGAGGGTAGTGGTGCAGAGAAGGATGAGGGTAGTGGTGCAGTGGAGGAGGAGGGTAGTGGTGCAGAGGAGGAGGAGGGTAGTGGTGCAGAGGAAGAGGAGGGTAGTGGTGCAGAGGAGGATGAGGGAAGTGGTGCAGAGGAGGAGGGTAGTGGTGCAGGGGAGGATGAGGGTAGTGGTGAGAGGAGGAGGAGGGTAGTGGTGCAGAGGAGGAGGGTAGTGGTGCAGAGGAGGAAGAGGGTAGTGGTTCAGAGGAGGAGGAGGGTAGTTGCGAAGAGGAGGGGAAGGGTAGTGGTGCAGAGGAAAAGGAGGGTAGTGGTGCAGAGGAGTAGGAGGGTAGTGATGCAGAGGAGGAGGAGGGCAGTGGTGCAGAAGAGGAGGAGAGTAGTGGTGCAGAGGAGGAGGAGAGTAGTTGTTCAGAGGAGGAGGAGGGTAGTGGTGTTGAGGAGGAGGAGGAGGGTAGTGGTGCAGATTAGTAGGAGGGTAGTAGTGCAGAGGAGGAGGAGAGTAGTTGTTCAGAGGAGGAGGGTAGTGGTGTTGAGGAGGAGGAGGAGGAGGGTAGTGGTGCAGAGGAGGAGGGTAGTGGTGCACAGGAGGAGGGTAGTGGTGCAGAGGAGGAGGGGGAAGATAGTGGCGCAGAGGAGGATGAGGGTAGTGGTGCAGAGGAGGAGGAGGGTAGTGGTGCAGAGGAGAGGGAGGGTAGTGGTGCAGAGGGGGAGGAGGGTAGTGGTGCACAGGAGGAGGGTAGTGATGCAGAGGAGGAGGGGGGAGGAGGATAGTGGCGCAGAGGAGGATGGGAGTATTGGTGCAGAGTAGGAGGAGGGTAGTGGTGCAGAGGAGGGGGAGGGTAGTGGTGCAGAGAAGGAGGAGGGTAGTTGTGCAGAGGAGGAGGAGGGTAGTGGTGCAGAGGAGGAGGGTAGTGGTGCAGAGGAGGAGGGTAGTAGTGCAGAGGAGGAGGGGGAAGATAGTGGCGTAGAGGAGGATGAGGGTAGTGGTGCAGAGGAGGAGGAGGGTAGTGGTGCAGAGGAGGGGGAGGGTAGTGGTGCAGACGAGGAGGGTAGTGGTGCAGAGGAGTAGGAGGAGGGTAGTGGTGCAGGGGAGGAGGAGGGTAGTGGTGCAGAAGAGGAGGTGTGAGTGGTGCAGAGGAGGAGGAGGGTAGTTGTGCAGAGGAGGGGAAGGGTAGTGGTGCAGAGGAAAAGGAGGGTAGTGGTGCAGAGGAGTAGGAGGGTAGTGATGCAGAGGAGGAGGAGGGTAGTGGTGCAGAGGAGGAGGAGGGTAGTGGTGCAGAGGAGGAGGAGAGTAGTTGTTCAGAGGAGGAGGAGGGTAGTGGTGTTGAGGAGGAGGAGGAGGGTAGTTGTGCAGATTAGTAGGAAGGTAGTAGTGCAGAGGAGGAGAGTAGTTGTTCATAGGAGGAGGGTAGTGGTGTTGAGGAGGAGGAGGAGGAGGGTAGTGGTGCAGAGGAGGAGGGTAGTGGTGCAGAGGAGGAGGGTAGTGATGCAGAGGAGGAGGGGGGGAGGATAGTGGCGCAGAGGAGGATGAGGGTATTGGTGCAGAGTAGGAGGAGGGTAGTGGTGCAGAGGAGGGGGAGGGTAGTGGTGCAGAGGGGGAGGAGGGTAGTGGTGCACAGGAGGAGGGTAGTGATGCAGAGGAGGAGGGGGGAGGATAGTGGCGCAGAGAAGGATGAGGGTATTGGTGAAGAGTAGCAGGAGGGTAGTGGTGCAGAGGAGGAGGGTAGGTGGTGCAGAGGAGGAGGGTAGTGGTGCAGAGGAGGAGGGGGAAGATAGTGGCTTAGAGGAGGATGAGGGTAGTGGTGCAGAGGAGGAGGGTAGTGGTGCAGAGGAGGAGGGGGAAGATAGTGGCTTAGAAGAGGATGAGGGTAGTGGTGCAGAGGAGGAGGAGGGTAGTGGTGCAGAGGAGGGGGAGGGTAGTGGTGCAGAGGAGTAGGAGGAGGGTAGTGGTGCAGAGGAGGAGAAGGGTAGTGGTGCAGAAGAGGAGGAGGGTAGTGGTGCAGAGGAGGAGGAGGGTAGCTGTGCAGAGGAGGGGAAGGGTAGTGGTGCAGAGGAAAAGGAGGGTAGTGGTGCAAAGGAGTAGGAGGGTAGTGAAGCAGAGGAGGATGAGGGTAGTGGTGCAGAGGAGGAGGAGGGTAGTGGTGCAGAGGAGGAGGAGAGTAGTTGTTCAGAGGAGGAGGAGAGTAGTGGTGTTGAGGAGGAGGAGGAGGGTAGTGGTGCAGATTAGTAGGAGGGTACTAGTGCAGAGGAGGAGGAGAGTAGTTGTTCATAGGAGGAGGGTAGTGGTGTTGAGGAGGAGGAGGAGGAGGGTAGTGGTGCAGAGGAGGAGGATAGTGGTGCAGAGGAGGAGGGTAGTGATGCAGAGGAGGAGGGGGGGAGGATAGTGGCGCAGAGGAGGATGAGGGTATTGGTGCAGATTAGGAGGAGGGTAGTGGTGCAGAGGAGGGAGAGGGTAGTGGTGCAGAGGGGGAGGAGGGTAGTGGTGCACAGGAGGAGGGTAGTGATGCAGAGGAGGAGGGGGGGAGGATAGTGGCGCAGAGGAGGATGAGGGTATTGGTGCAGAGTAGGAGGAGGGTAGTGGTGCAGAGGAGGGGAAGGGTAGTGGTGCAGAGTAGGAGGGGGTAGTTGTGCAGAGGAGGAGGAGGGTAGTGCTGCAGAGGATGAGGGTAGTGGTTCAGAGGAGGAGAGTAGTTTTTCAGAGGAGGAGGATGGTAGTGGTGCAGAGGAGGAGGAGGGTAGTGGTGCAGAGGAGGAGGGTAGTAGTGCAGAGGAGGAGGGTAGTGGTGCAGAAAAGGAGGGTAGTGGTGCAGAGGAGGAGGAGGGTAGTGCTGCAGAGAAGGAGGAGGGCAGTGGTGCAGAGGAGGGTAGTAGTGCAGAGGAGGAGGAGGGTAATGGTGCAGAGGAGGTGGAGGGTAGTGGTGCAGAGGAGGGTAGTGGTGCAGGGGAGAAGGAGGGAAGTGATGCAGAGGAGGAGGAGGGTAGTGGTGCAGAGGAGGAGGAGGATTGTGGTGCACAGGAGGAGAAGGGTAGTGGTGCAGAGGAGGAGGAGGATTGTGGAGCACAGGAGGAGGAGGGTAGTGGTGCAGAGGAGGATGAGGATAGTGGTGCAGAGGAGGAGGAGGGTAGTGGTGCAGAGGAGGAGGAGGGTAGTGGTTCAGAGGAGGATGAGGGAAGTGGTGCAGAGGAGGAGGGTAGTGGTGAAGAGGAGGATGAGGGTAGTGGTTCAGAGGAGGAGGAGGGTAGTGGTGCAGAGGAGGAGGAGGGTAGTGGTGTAGAGGAGGAGGAGGAGGAGGGTAGTGGTGCAGAGGGGGATGAGGGAAGTGGAGCAGAGGAGGAGGGTAGTGGTGCAGAGGAGGATTAGAGTAGTGGTGCAGAGGAGGAGGAGGGTAGTGGCGCAGAGGAGGAGGAGGGTAGTGGTGCAGAGGAGGATGAGGAGGAGGGTAGTGGTGCAGAGGAGGATGAGGAGGAGGGTAGTGGTGCAGAGGAGGATGAGGAGGAGGGTAGTGGTGCAGAGGAGGATGAGGAGGAGGGTAGTGGTGCAGAGGAGGATGAGGAGGAGGGTAGTGGTGCAGAGGAGGATGAGGGTAGTGGTGCAGAGGAGGAGGAAGGTATTGGTGCAGAGGAGGATGAGGGAAGTGGTGCAGAGGAGGAGGGTAGTGGTGCAGAGGAGGATTAGGGTAGTGGTGCAGAGGAGGATGAGGGAAGTGGTGCAGAGGACGAGGAATGTAGTGGTGCAGAGGAGGATGAGGGAAGTGGTGCAGAGGAGGAGGGGAGTGGTGCAGAGGAGGATTAGGGTAGTGGTGCAGAGGAGGAGGAGGGTAGTGGCGCAGAGGAGGAGGAGGGTAGTGGTGCAGAGGAGGATGAGGAGGAGGGTAGTGGTGCAGAGGAGGATGAGGAGGAGGGTAGTGGTGCAGAGGAGGATGAGGGTAGTGGTGCAGAGGAGGAGGAGGGTATTGGTGCAGAGGAGGAGGAGGAGGAGGAGGGTATTGGTGCAGAGGAGGAGGAGGAGGAGAAGGAGGGTAGTGGTGCAGAGGAGGAGGGTAGTGGTGCAGAGGAGGTGGAGGGTAGTGGTGCAGAGGAGGAGGGTAGTGGTGCAGAGGAGGAGGAGGGTAGTGGTGCAGAGGAGGAGGAGGAGGAGGGTAGTGGTCCAGAGGAGGAGGAGGGTAGTGATGCAGAGGAGAAGGAGGGTAGTGGTGCAGAGGAGGAGGAGGAGGGTAGTTGTGCAGAAGAGAAGGAGGGTAGTGGTGCAGAGGAGGAGGGTAGTGGTGCAGAGGAGGAGGAGGGTAGTGGTGCAGAAGAGGAGGAGGAGGGTAGTGATGCAGAGGACGAGGAGTGTGGTGGTGCAGAAGGGGAGGGTAGTGGTGCAGAGGAGGAGGAGGGTAGTGGTGCAGAGGAGGATGAGGGTAGTGGTGCAGAGGAGGAGGGTAGTGGTGCAGAGGAGGAGGGTAGTGGTGCAGAGGAGGAGGATAGTGGTGCAGAGGAGGAGGAGGGTAGTAATGCAGAGGAGAAGGAAGGTAGTGGTGCAGAGGAGGACGAGGATACTGGTGCAGAGGAGGAGGGTAGTGGTGCAGAGGAGGAGGAAGGTAGTGGTGCAGAGGAGGAGGGTAGTGGTGCAGGTGCAGAGGAAAAGGGTAGTGGTGCAGAGGAGGAGGGTAGTGGTGCAGAGGAGGAGGGTATTGGTGCAGAGTAGGAGGAGGGTAGTGGTGCAGAGGAGGGGGAGGGTAGTGGTGCATAGTAGGAGGAGGGTAGTTGTGCAGAGGAGGAGGAGGGTAGTGGTGCAGAGGAGGAGGGTAGTTGTGCAGAGGAGGAGAGGGGAAGATAGTGGCTTAGAGGAGGATGTGGGTAGTGGTGCAGAGGAGGAGGAGGGTAGTGGTGCAGAGGAGGGGGAGGGTAGTGGTGCAGAGGAGTAGGAGGAAGGTAGTGGTGCAGAGGAGGAGGAGGGTAGTGGTGCAGAAGAGGAGGAGGGTAGTGGTGCAGAGGAGGAGGAGGGTAGTTGTGCAGATTAGTAGGAGGGTACTAGTGCAGAGGAGGAGGAGAGTAGTTGTTCATAGGAGGAGGGTAGTGGTGTTGAGGAGGAGGAGGAGGAGTGTAGTGGTGCAGAGGAGGAGGATAGTGGTGCAGAGGAGGAGGGTAGCGATGCAGAGGAGGAGGGGGGGAGGATAGTGGCGCAGAGGAGGAGGAGGGTAGTGGTGCAGAGGAGGGAGAGGGTAGTGGTGCAGAGGGGGAGGAGGGTAGTGGTGCACAGGAGGAGGGTAGTGATGCAGAGGAGGAGGGGAGGAGGATAGTGGCGCAGAGGAGGATGAGGGTATTGGTGCAGAGTAGGAGGAGGGTAGTGGTGCAGAGGAGGGGGAGGGTAGTGGTGCAGAGTACGAGGGGGTAGTTGTGCAGCGGAGGAGGAGGGTAGTGGTGCAGAGGAGGAGGGTAGTAGTGCAGAGGAGGAGGGTAGTGGTGCAGAGGATGAGGGTAGTGGTTCAGAGGAGGAGAGTAGTTTTTCAGAGGAAGAGGATGGTAGTGGTGCAGAGGAGGAGGAGGGTAGTGGTGCAGAGGAGGATGAGGGTAGTGGTGCAGAGGAGGAGGAGGGTAGTGGTGCAGAGGAGGAGGAGGGTAGTGGTTCAGAGGAGGATGAGGGAAGTGGTGCAGAGGAGGAGGGTAGTGGTGAAGAGGAGGATGAGGGTAGTGGTTCAGAGGAGGAGGAGGAGGGTAGTGATGCAGAGGAGGAGGAGGGTAGTGGTGTAGAGGAGGAGGAGGAGGAGGGTAGTGGTGCAGAGGGGGATGAGGGAAGTGGAGCAGAGGAGGAGGGTAGTGGTGCAGAGGAGGATTAGGGTAGTGGTGCAGAGGAGGAGGAGGGTAGTGGCGCAGAGGAGGAGGAGGGTAGTGGTGCAGAGGAGGATGAGGAGGAGGGTAGTGGTGCAGAGGAGGATGAGGAGGAGGGTAG
Organism: Procambarus clarkii; assembly: GCF_040958095.1. Taxonomy (NCBI): domain Eukaryota; kingdom Metazoa; phylum Arthropoda; class Malacostraca; order Decapoda; family Cambaridae; genus Procambarus; species Procambarus clarkii. The sequence continues at coordinate 6,395,373 of NC_091195.1, read as the reverse complement.
TGGTGCAGAGGAGGATGAGGAGGAGGGTAGTGGTGCAGAGGAGGATGAGGAGGAGGGTAGTGGTGCAGAGGAGGATGAGGAGGAGGGTAGTGGTGCAGAGGAGGATGAGGGTAGTGGTGCAGAGGAGGAGGAGGGTATTGGTGCAGAGGAGGATGAGGGAAGTGGTGCAGAGGAGGAGGGTAGTGGTGCAGAGGAGGATTAGGGTAGTGGTGCAGAGGAGGATGAGGGAAGTGGTGCAGAGGACGAGGAGGGTAGTGGTGCAGAGGAGGATGAGGGAAGTGGTGCAGAGGAGGAGGGGAGTGGTGCAGAGGAGGATTAGGGTAGTGGTGCAGAGGAGGAGGAGGGTAGTGGCGCAGAGGAGGAGGAGGGTAGTGGTGCAGAGGAGGATGAGGAGGAGGGTAGTGGTGCAGAGGAGGATGAGGAGGAGGGTAGTGGTGCAGAGGAGGATGAGGGTAGTGGTGCAGAGGAGGAGGAGGGTATTGGTGCAGAGGAGGAGGAGGAGGAGGAGGGTATTGGTGCAGAGGAGGAGGAGGAGGAGAAGGAGGGTAGTGGTGCAGAGGAGGAGGGTAGTGGTGCAGAGGAGGAGGGTAGTGGTGCAGAGGAGGAGGAGGGTAGTGCTGCAGAGAAGGAGGAGGGCAGTGGTGCAGAGGAGGGTAGTAGTGCAGAGGAAGAGGAGGGTAATGGTGCAGAGGAGGCGGAGGGTAGTGGTGCAGAGGAGGGTAGTGGTGCAGAGGAGGAGGAGGGAAGTGATGCAGAGGAGGAGGAGGGTAGTGCTGCAGTGGAGGAGGAGGAGGGTAGTGGTGCTGAGTAGGATGAGGGTAGTGGTGCAGAGGAGGAGGAGGGTAGTGGTGCAGAGGAGGAGGAGGGTAGTGGTTCAAAGGAGGATGAGGGAAGTGGTGCAGAGGAGGAGGGTAGTGGTGCAGAGGAGGATGAGGGTAGTGGTGCAGAGAAGGTTGAGGGTAGTGGTGCAGAGGAGAAGGAGGGTAGTGGTGCAGAGGAGAAGGAGGGTAGTTGTGCAGAGGAGGAGGAGGGTAGTGGTGCAGAGGAGGAGGAGGAGGAGGGTAGTGGTGCAGAGGACGATGAGGGAAGTGGTGCAGAGAATGAAGGAAGTGGTGCAGAGGAGGAGGAGGGTAGTGGTGCAGAGGAGGATAAGGGAAGTGGTGCAGAGGAGGAGGGTAGTGGTGCAGAGGAGGATGAGGGCAGTGGTGCAGAGGAGGAGGAGGGTAGTGGTGCAGAGGAGGAGGGTAGTGGTGCAGAGGAGGAAGAGGGTAGTGGTTCAGAGGAGGAGGAGGGTAGTGGTGCAGAGGAGGAGGGTAGTGGTGCAGAGGAGGAGTAGGGTAGTGGTGCAGAGGAGGAGGAGGAGGGTAGTGGTGCAGAGGAGGAGGACGGTAGTGGTGCAGAGGAGGAGGACGGTAGTGGTGCAGAGGAGGAGGAGAGTAGTGGTGCAGAGGAGGAGGAGGGTAGTGGTGCAGAGGAGGAGGAGGGTAGTGGTGCAGAGGAGGAGAGTAGTTGTTCAGAGGAGGAGGAGGGTAGTGGTGTTGAGGAGGAGGAGGATAGTGGTGTTGAGGAGGAGGAGGGTAGTGATGCAGAGGAGGAAGAGGGCAGGGGAGCAGAGGAGGAGGAGGGTAGTGATGCAGAGGAGGTGGAGGGTAGTGGTGCAGAGGACGAGGAGGATAGTGGTGCAGAGGAGGAAGAGGGCAGGGGAGCAGAGGAGGAGGAGGGTAGTGATGCAGAGGAGGTGGAGGGTAGTGGTGCAGAGGAGGAGGAGGGTAGTGGTGCAGAGGAGGTGGATGGTAGTGGTGCAGAGGAGGAGAGTAGTGGTGCAGAGGAGGAGGAGGGTAGTGGTGCAGAGGAGGAGGAGGGTAGTGGTGCAGAGGAGGAGGAGGGTAGTTGTGCAGAAGAGGTGGAGGGTAGTGGTGCAGAGGAGGTGGAGGGTAGTGGTGCACAGGAGGTGGAGGGTAGTGGTGCAGAGGAGGAGGAGGGTAGTGGTGCAGAGGAGGAGGAGGGTAGTGGTGCAGAGGAGGAGGAGGGTTGTGGTACATAGGAGGAGGAGGTTAGTGGTCCAGTGGAGGGGGAGGGTAGTGGTGCAGAGGAGTAGAGGGTACTGTCACCACTCTCCACCACTGCCACACACCACTCTCCACCACTGTCACACACGACTCTCCACCACTGTCACACACTACTCTCCAACACTGTCACACACCACTCTCCACCACTGTCACACACCACTCCTCCTTCCTTAGTCTTCCTCCTCCTTCCTTGTTTTTCCTCCTTCCATATTTTTCTTCTACCTTCCGTAATCTTCCTACTCCTACCTTAAACTTCCTTCTCGTTCCTGCCTTCCTTATTTTTCCTAATCCTTCTATGTTCTTCAACCATCAATATCCACTAACAACAACCAACAGCCACCACCAACACCTTCTCCTCCTCGACATTCTCCTCTTTCTTCCTTGACCTTCTCCTTCCTCCTCGACCATCTCCTTCCTCCTCGACCTTCTCCTCTTTCTTCCTTGACCTTCTCCTTCCCCCTCGACCTTCTCCTTCCTCCTCGACCTTCTCTTTCCTCCTCGACCTTCTCCTTCCTCCTCGACCTTCTCCCTCCTCGACCTTCTCCTTCCTCCTCGACCTTCTCCTTCCTCCTCGACCTCTTCCTACCTCCTCTTTCTCCTCCTTACTCCTCCTCCTTCCTCCTCGACCTCCTCCTCTAACTACAACAACCAACCACCATTACTATCAGTGCTCAACTGCAGGCCATTCTGGCGTGTTTGGAGGAAGTACGTCATGACGACAAAGATGTTTTTGTATTTGTCGATAGCCGAGGAGCACTTGAGTCCTTAAACAGTCGAAATCCAGTCTTCATGTCCATAGTTGAGGATTGTAAGAAAAGGATAACTGAGATACGGCTAAAAGGTCACAATGTGAAATTCATGTGGATTCCATCTCTTGTTGGAATAGTGCTCAACGAGGTGGCGGATGACTTGGCCAAACGTGCCACATTAAAACCACAAGTTGACATCGAATGTGAATTCACAATGAGACAAATAAGAAGCAAAATCAGAAATATTCAGGCACAGGCAGAAGTGGCGAGGAGAGGTATAATGTATGAGGGAAGCTAAACCATCCAACACTACATGTATGTGAGTCAAAATACCCATTTCACTTATGGTAAAAGGAGAAATGCTTGGAGTGACTGTTCACATGCGGCTCAGGCTTGGGTACAAATATTACTGGGAATATGGGATAGGTGTTCATGATAATGACACGAAGTGTAAACTATGTGGTATGTTAAGGTCTCACACCCTTGCCCATTATGTTCTTGATTGTCCGTTGATTAATGTATATAGAAACACTGAGATAAGGACTGTTCCTGAACAAATAGCCTGGATGTGTCACAACGGAAAGGTTGATGATATTCTGGAGAGATATAAGAATTTTGCACCAAGACTGTAATCTTTTGTTGAATTATCTGCATGTCTTGCAAATTGTCTATACAGTATACCTAAGTCATAAAAGTATTTGTGTGTACGTCTGATACCATACTACTTGTGTAAAGGAGGAAATGTATATGTTTATCTCTCAGATGTTCGGTAATAAGTTTTTTGTTTGTGATGTGTGTCTATATATGTATGAACACGTTGTACTGAACAGGGTGAGAATAGCTTGAGCTACCTCATCCCTTTGTGAGTATTTTACCTCAATAAACTTATTTCAACTTCAATTTCAACTACTATCAATAACCCTAACCATTAACAACCACTGCCATCAACCTAAACAATCATCAACCACCTCAATCATCAACAACCACAACAATCAACCACCACTACTATCAACAACAACCATAAACCAACACCAACCACAACAATCAACCACCCCTACCACCAACAACAATCAACCACCACTACTGCCAAATATAATCAACCACCACTACCACAAAATACAACAATCAACCACCAATATCACGAACCTCAACAACTACCAGTACAATCAACCACAAACGACCACAACCACCATCTACCACTGCCCTCAACCACTACTATCAACAACCACTACCACCAACCACAACTATCAACCACCAACAACCATAAACCACCACCAACAACCTCAACAATCACCCACCACTACCACCAACAATCAACCACCACTACCACCAACAACCAAACACCACTACCACCAAACACCATAATTAATAAACCACCACCCACGCGAACTATTACCAACAATCGCCACTACATAAAGTACAACAATCAACCACTACCATCACGAACCACAACAACCACCTCTGCAATTAACCCAACAACCACACCCATCAACCACCACACCCATCAACCTCCACAACCATCAACCACCACAACAGTCAACCACCATTACCATCAACCACCATAACCATTAAACACCACAACAATCAACCACCACACCCATCGACCACCACAACCATCAACCACCACAACAATCAACCACCATTACCATCAACCACCACAACAATGAACCACCACAACTATCAACAAACACTACCATCAACCACCACAACCATCAACCACCACAACTATCAACCACCACAACCATCAACCACCACAACCATCAACCACCACAACAATCAACCACCACAACCATCAACCACCACAATCATCAACCACCACAACAATCAACCACCACAACAATCAACCACCACAACTATCAACAAACACTACCATCAACCACCACAACCATCAACCACCACAACTATCAACAAACACTACCATCAACCACCACAACCATCAACCGCCACAACAATCAACCATCACAACAATCAACCACCACAATCATCAACCATCACAACAATCAACCACCACAACAATCAACCACCACAACAATCAATCACCACAACAATCAACCACAACAACCATCAACCACCAAAACAATTAACCCCCACATCCATCAACCACCACAACAATCAACCACCACAACCATTTACCACCACAACAATCATCCACCACAACCATCTACCACCACAACCATCTACCACCACACCAATCAACCACCATTACCATCAACCGCCACAACAATCAACCACCACAACTATCAACAACCACAACCATCAACAACCACAACAATTAACCACCACAACCACCACTACCATCAACAAACACTACCATCAACCACCACAACCATCAACAAACACTACCATCAACCACCACAACCATCAACAAACACTACCATCAACCACCATAACCATTAACTACCACCATAACCATTAACTACCACCACCATCAACAACCACAACCATCAACAAACACTACCAACAACAAACACTACCATCAACCACTACAACCATCAACAAACACTACCATCAACAAACACTACCATCAACCACCACAACCATCAACAAACACAACCATCAACCACCACAACCATCAACAAACACTACCATCAGCCACCACAACCATCAACAAACACTACCATCAACCACCACAACCATCAACAAACACAACCATCAACCACCACAACCATCAACAAACACTACCATCAACCACCACAACCATTAACTACCACCACCATCAACCACCTTAGCCATCAACCATCACAGACAGCAACCACCAGAGCTATCAACCACCAATACCATAAACCACCACAACCTCAACCACCATTAACATTAACCACCACTACCACTATTCACAACCATCAGCCACCACAATTACCAACCACAGCAATCAACCACCACCACCACCAACCACAACTATTACTCACCACTAGAACCAACCACTACCACCAACAATAAACATCACCCACCGCTGCCACCAATCACAACCTACCACCAACCACAACCCAGCAACAATTCCACCACCACTACCATGGATTCTTTATTAAGTGAAAGTAATGAATAAAATATTTTTAACCTACCTTTTGTTATGCTTCAGTTTTATTTCTAGCATATGTAGAAATATATTTTTAAAGTATTTCTACATTTTTTTAAATATATTCCATCAATCAGGAAAACGATTTTTATGCAACATTTAAGGTTGCGACACGGTCTCAAAATTGTTTAGCCAAAGTTGTGCAGTAAGTTGTGGCAACTTATTTACAACCACACAATAACGTAGCTAATACATGAAAACAAACGTTGTCACACCTGGCTACTCTCCCCACCCAAACCTGCAGATGAGAGGGAACACTGAAGCCCACACCTGGCTACTCTCCCCACCCACACCTACACATGAGAGGGAACACTAAAGCCCACACCTAGCTTCTCTCCCCACCCACACCTGCAGATGGGAAGGAACACGGAAGACCACACCTGGCTACTCTCCCCACCCACACCTGCTGATTGGAAGGAACACGGAAGCCTACACCTGGCTACTCTCCCTACCCACACCTGTAGATGAGAGGGAACAGTAAAGCCCACACCTGGCTACTCTCCCCACCCACACCTGCAGATGAGAGGGAACACTAAAGCCCACACCTGGCTACTCTCCCCACCCACACCTGCAGATGGGAAGGAACACGGAAGCCCACACCTGGCTACTCTCCCGACCCACACCTGCACATGAGAGGGAACACTAAAGCCCACACCTGGCTACTCTTCCGACCCACACCTGCACATGAGAGGGAACACTAAAGCCCACACCTGGCTACTCTCCCCACCCACACCTGTAGATGGGAGGGAACACTAAAGCCCACACCTGGCTACTCTCCCGACCCACACCTGCACATGAGAGGGAACACTAAAGCCCACACCTGGCTACTCTCTCCACCCACACCTGTCTATGTCACACACTCATGCCAAAGAAAACTTATATCAAGTAAATCTAGCTTGTATTAAGCAAGACAATGTTGGGCTAAATATTGATCAGTGTTATCTTATAAGCAGTGAAGCTTGCTTAATGAATATTCTTGGTCGCTAAACGGTGCTCAAAGTTACACAAGAAGCCTTATAAGTTCTCTAATTCATGACTTTTAATGTAAAAATATTTTTGAAACCACTGGAAGCACTGTGAATTAAATAACTGAGTTACAGATATTCACGTGTTAAAATGTCGTCAATACGTACTGGTGAGACGCGAGTGATAGAAGACCAGGCGAATATTCCCTTCTCTTGAGGGAGTACACAGCTGAGCCGCCAGGCGGCAGCACCAGTCTATGGCGGGGTCGTCATCAGTGAGGCCCCGGTTGATGGTCAGGATGAGCGTCCTTCCCTGGTACGGCAGAGTGTCCAGGGTGTCCGGGTCCACGTAGCCCGTGGCGTCCAGGGTGTCCTGGTCCACGAAGCCCGTGGCGTCCAGGGTGTCCGGGACCACGTAGCCCGTGGCGTCCAGGACAATGTCTGAAGACATACACTGAGATACAGTCACGGTCGTTACTGGTATGTTCTAAGATATAACAAGAAGACATACTGAGCCATCCACTCACCTTACTGCTGGGTTTATTACCTGATGACAAGTCCGTATTTTGGACAGTATTAATAGCATCTAAACTATGTATTAATAGCTTTTAAAAGCCACGGTCAAGGTCATCGGTAACAATGGTCAAGGTCACTGTCAAGGTCATCTGTATCAATTGTCAAGGTCACAGTCAAGGTTACCTGTATCAATGGTCAAGGTCATCTGTGTCAATGGTCAAGGTCATCTGTATCAATGGTCAAGGTCATATGTATCAATGGTCAAGGTCATCTGAATCAATGGTCAAGGTCATCTGTATCAATGGTCAAGGTCATATGTATCAATGGTCAAGGTCATCTGTATCAATGGTCAAAGTCATCTGTATCAATGATCAAGGTCACAGTCAAGGTTATCTGTATCAATTGTCAAGGTCACAGTCAAGGTTGTCTGTATCAATTGTCAAGGTCACAGTCAAAGTTACCTGTATCAACTGTCAAGTTTATCTGTATCAATGGTCAAGGTCATCTGTATCAATAGTCAAGGTCATCTGTGTCAATGGTCAAGGTCATCTGTGTCAATGGTCAAGGTCATCTGTATCAATAGTCAAGGTCATCTGTGTCAATGGTCAAGGTCACAGTCAAAGTCATCTGTGTCAATGGTCAAGGTCACAGTCAAGGTCATCTGTATCAATGGTCAAGGTCATCTGTATCATGGTCAAGGTCACAGTCATGGTTATCTTTATCAATGGTCAAGGTCGCATTAGAAGGTCATATAAACTAAGTCAAGGTCACAGTGAAAGGTCATCTAGACCAAGTATCAAGGTCACAGGGATAGATGGGTCACCTGAATTAAGGATCAAAGTTACGGAAGGTCTAATTAACCAAGGGATCAAGGTCACAGTGAAAGGTCCTCTTAAACAGGAATTAGGTCACAGTGAAAGGTCATCTTGAACAGGAATTACGTCACAGTAAAAGGTCATCTTGGACAGGAATTAGGTCACAGTGAAAGGTCATCTTGAACAGGAATTAGGTCACAGAGAAAATTTATCTTTAACAGGAATTAGGTCAGTGTGAAAGGTCATCTTGAACAGAAATTAGGTCACAGTATAAGGTCATCTTAAACAGGAATTAGGTCACAGTGAAAGGTCATCTTGAACAGGAATTAGGTCACAGTGAAAGGTCATCTTGAACAGGAATTAGGTCACAGAGAAAGGTCATCTTGAACAGGAATTAGGTCACAGTGAAAGGTCATCTTGAACAGGAATTAGGTCACAGAGAAAGGTCATCCTGAACAGGAATTAGGTCACAGTGAAAGGTCATCCTGAACAGGAATTAGGTCACAGTGAAAGGTCATCTTGAACAGGAATTAGGTCACAGTGAAAGGTCATCTTGAACAGGAATTAGGTCACAGTAAAAGGTCATCTTGAACAGGAATTAGGTCACAGTGAAAGGTCATCCTGAACAGGAATTAGGTCACAGTGCAAGGTCATCCTGAATAGGAATTAGGTTCACAGTGAAAAGTCATCTTGAACAGGAATTAGGTCACAGTGAAAGGTCATCTTGAACAGGAATTAGGTCACAGTGAAAGGAGATCTGTACCACGAGTCAAAGTCAAAGTGGTAAGTCATCTGAACCAAAAGTATGGCGTCGCTAAATACTTCATGAAATTATTTATGCACAAGAATATATACAGCAGCGGAATGTTTCGAAAATTTAGTATTCATGGAGTAGTCGCCCTTAATAAGTCTATATTTGTAATCAAAGTAGAAGGTTTGTCAACCTTAAGGTGACTACATTTGTAAACAATATAAGGTGTTTGTCGCTCTTAAGGTGACTATATTTGTAAACAATATAAGGTATTTGTCGCTCTTAAGGTGACTATATTTGTAAACAAAATAAGGTGTTTATCTCCCTTAAGGTGATTATGTTTGTAAACAATATAAGGAATCTTTCGTCCATAAGGTTGTAAACATATATGTAAACAATATAAATCTGAATTACTATATTAAACATGACGAATGAAGCCCTTTGCGTAATTTTGGTATTAATAAATAACTCTAAAAATTATGGTGGAAAATATGAATATTTACCAAGAGTCTGCAGGTGAGGAAGGTGAGGCAGGTGACGGATGAGGACGGGCAGTTGCTGTGGTGTGAGGACCAGGTAGAGGCTCTCGAGGGTGTGAGGCAGGAGGGGTATGGCTGCATCAGGCAAGCGACCATCAAACTTCTCTAAGGTACACTTACTGCCGGGGGCTGTCAGCCTCTCCAAACATTGTTTTGATTTATCAATATTTTCGTCTTTGCTGTATAAACTATCGCCAAGAACTAAGGATATGGTTACCTTCATTTTTGCCAGCACTGACAGTGCAGACAGTGTAGGCAGGTGCTGCTTTAGTTGGGGTGTATTGTATATGTTTAGGTAAATGTTCTTAGGTGTCACATTCTTAAGAACAAGCGGCAGGACAACCCACGAGTCAACACTCATTATTCTCCACTCTTGTTCTGTACGCAGCTTCTCACACACGGCTTGGATGACGTGCTCACTCCCGCAGGACTCTGCTACATGCTTCAACAGCTCGTCAGTCTTAAGTGTAACCATCTCGCACAGGTCAATTATGTGAGTAATGAACTTATGCTCTACTCCCCGGGCACACAGCACCCCGGTAGTGCTGACTAAAATGTTCTGCCATCTGGGGCGCTTCCTTAACTCTTGTTGCACGGCGCTAATATCAAACGTTGACTCTCTCAGGTGATCTCCCAAGGAACCCTTTTCCTTACGTACAACACCCACCAAGAGGTCAATGATTATAGAGCTTTCCCCTGACACACGGTGTGATGCTGGATCACCTCGGTCTTGCTCAGCCCTCAACAAGAGAGCGACCAGCCTCCTGCTGGCACAATACTCCTGGTACCTGGCGTGAACATAGCCAAACACCCACACCACATTGAGTCCCCGACGGTAGCTGGTTCTTGTGAAATAGTTGGACAAGACCTCCTCCTGCGGCAGTCCAAGAGTGTCACACTTCTCCCTAATCTCCGCTTCAGTCTCCAGCCAAAGGTCGTACTCCTGCCTCTGGATCCCTCTTAAACTAATCTCTTCGAAGAACAACAGAAACTGGTCACATTTTCCTTTGGGGTCAACCACATGTTTGTCTGTAAGTCTGGACACCAGTTTGCTGGTTATGAAGTCATGAATCTTCTCGTAGACTTGAGTGTTTGTGGTGAGGTTGTTAAATTCTTCTGGAGCCTCGACACACAGCAGCGCCAACAAGGTCAAGGTGAGTGGAGTGTTGAGGTACTCACCCAGGAACTGACTCATCTGCTCCAGCCGGTGGGTAAACCTCCCTGTGATGACACTCCGTTGGCTCTCTTCCTCCACCAGCACCTTGATGGTTCTCTCGGCGAACTCCACGCGACGTTCTGGAGTGATGCCCAAGACGAGGATGTTGCAGCGAGGTCTGGTGTCTGGGACGAGCTGTGACAGTTGTTGGTCCCACCCCGGCCGTGTGGTTATCACCAACCTCACATCCTTGCCAGGCAGGTGCAACAGCTCCTCCACCAGCCTTCCTGAATGGTCGTTGACCTCGTCGTAGCCGTCAATCAGGACTAATATATTTAAGCTCAAGATTATCTCCTTAAACAGCTGGAAGTCGGCACCAGAATCACTAAGTGTTTGAGGCAGCAACTGGCGGAGGAGACCATCGAAGGTATTAAGATGTGAGTCCCTGCACTGAACATAGAAAACGAGGTTCACGGTGCCCAGGTGACGTATGGCAGCAGGGTCCTCTACCCACTTCTCGAGGATGAGCTTGAGTAAAGTTGTCTTGCCCATACCACCTTCCCCCGTCAGGAGGACACACTCAGGGACTCTTCCGTTCTCTCGTCTCATACTCAAGATGTCTTCATAGTTTATATCCTGACCCTTGGCAGCGTGGGAGGGTCTTGCCCCTATGACGGGATCTTCAAGGAGTCGCAGTCGTGTAAAAGCAAGACTTGGGTTGTAGTTAATGTTGAGGAGGAGCCAGGGTGCGGGAACAATCTGGTACAGCAGTTTATACTCGTCACTTAGCTCCTGCTTGCTCTTCTGCTTAACTTCTTCTCTGATATCTGTGACCTTTGCTAGCAGATCACCAATATACTTGGTGACATCTCTGGTCACGTGGTCCACATCCTGGCTGTTTGTCCCACACCGGACGCCGGCCTCAGCCAGCATCTTGGCCAATAAGTCACTGAGCTCCGTCAGTGTTGACGTAAGATCTTGCTCTGACATTCCCACATTATCATGGGCCAACGTGTTTCGGTGTTGCTTCAGGCTGTAAATGAGGTGTTCAAGTGATGGTCCCTGAGGCCCTGGAGTGGTCCACGTGGGGTCATTCATCTCAGCCAGACCACACACACGTTGCAGGAGTTTATACAACAGGGTGATGTCAAAAGTTGCCGCGTCAGAGGAAACTTCGAGTTTATCCCTCTGGTGAGCATCGAAGACACGCCTGTACTGAGCATTGGTGTACCCCAAGTCCTGAGTGAGGTAAGTCACTACTGGGAAGGTGCCCCGGTACGACCACATAAACACACTTGCTAGCGTGTCTCGTCCTGCCTTAGTCACAGCCAGTCCATACCGCAGTCTGTTCACATCTTCCGGATGGATAACAGGACTCGAGGCCGACATATTGGGCCGTATGATTCTCACCTCACAAAACTGTTGTCAAGTTTCTCAGGAGCAGTAAATGTCCCACGCTGGTTTTGTTATTATATTATGTTTAAAAACATAACATTGTTTCCCACTGTCGGAGACGGGCAGCTTGTTAGGCTTGTGTAGGCCTTCCTAAGCCAACGACAGACCTTCCTCAGGATGCATCCCTCAACAGTTGACTAATTTCCAGGTTAATGTTTACTGCTAGGTGAACAGAGGTATCAGGAGGCTGAGCATCTCACATTGCCAGGGAATCAAACTCGGATCTAATCGGTGATGATCCGACTGCATTAACCACAATACAGTCACTTAATTGACCAAAAATATAAGTGATTTCCAAATAAACCAAATTTTACAAAATGTGTTCACATGTTAATGCAATGTTCGGTTCCAGCTTTATTTGTTATTTTCAATTTGTTCTTTAACTAGTTAATTTCTTCTGTCTTTATACTCTTCAGATTTCTGTCATCTGGAAGAACAATTTAACGTTATTAAAACAAGATGTTAGTGTTAAACATTAGGTCAGAAATACATTTTTGAGATCACTAAAACAAATAAAATTCCAAAGTCTGCCTCCTGCATTTTGTTATATTTTATAACTTAAAACTTGTCAATATTTTGACCTAACTCCTGTGATCATTGTGGTGTTGGCTTCTGGTTTAGGTAGAGTAATGGTGCTCATTTTCTCACACAGAAATATACGGTGTAGCATTTAGTAATGTTATTCTCTGCCTTTATCTTGCTCTTGTAAGGACCTATTTAGATTATGCAGTTCAGTTTGGTCACCATACAATATACTGGACATAATTTAACTTGAACCCGTAAAGAGAAGAATGACAAAGTTGATCTCAGGAATTAGAAATCTCCCTTATTAAGAGAGATTAAGGAAGCTATGTTTACACATTCTTCGGAAAGTATAGTTGATATTATTGATGTTGTCAAAGGATGAAAAGTTATGTCGAAGGTTGTAATAATAAGTTGTTAACTATATCAACACAAAATACAACAAGAAATGATAAATCTGTATCAATAAGAAATAATGTCAGCTTCTCTGTCTATGCGAGCTAGAAGACCCTACTCAGGGAGCTAGCCTCAAATAATTTCTAACAGTAATTCCTGCTGGGTATGTGCCCAACAGGGAATGGCATATATGTAGGGAGTACAACTTTAAAGAGTACCAAAGCTACCCCCCTACCACGAACTTTGCTATATCATATTAATTAGGCTTTGAATTATTTATTTATTTTCTTGCAAGGGTTCCCAGCTGAGCTTCTGTGTAGATCGCCCTCTCCCCCTCCGCTCTCTTGTGGACAATATTCACAGTATAATGTTAACAACTTACATGGAGTTTACTACAAGTAAACTTCCGTCCCCTGAGAGTCTCTTATAGGAGCAATGATGGAGGGCCGCGTAGAGGCTCATCATATAAAATGGCCGACTAGAGGCACATAAAATGGCCGCCGAGAGGCACATAAAATGGCCGCCTAGAGGCACATAAAATGGCCGCCTAGAGGCACATAAAATGGCCGCCAGGAGGCACATAAAGGGCCGCCTAGAGGCACATAATGGGTCGCTTGTAGGTACATAGAGGGGCCGCCTAGAGGCACATAAAATGGCCGCCTAGAGGCAAATAAAATGGCCGCCTAGAGGCAAATAAAACGGCCGGCATGAGGCAAAAAAAAAATGGCCGCCTAGAGGCTCTTAAAATTGGCCCCATAAAAGCCCATAAACATGTCGCCTACAGGCACAAAAAGGGCCTCCTAGTGGCACATAAAATGGCCGCCATGAGGCCAAAAAAAGTTCGCCTTGAGGCACATAAAATGGCTGCCTCGAGGCACAAAAAATGCCGCCTTGAGGCACATAAAATGGCCGCCTAGAGGCCCCAAAAAAAGCCACATAGAGACACAAAAAAGGGCCACCTTGAGGTACATAAAGAGCCGCCTAGATGCACATAAAGGGCCGCCTAGAAGTACATAAAGGGCCGCCTAGATGCACATAAAGGGCCGCCTAGAAGTACATAAAGGGCCGCCTAGATGCACATAAAGGGCCGCCTAGAGGCACATAAAGAGCCGATTAGAGGCACATAAAGGGGCCGCCTAGAGGCGCATAAAGGGGCCGCCTAGTGGCACATAAAGGGGCCGCCTAGAGGCACATAAAGAGCCGATTAGAGGCACATAAAGGGGCCGCCTAGAGGCACATAAAGAGCCGATTAGAGGCACATAAAGAGCCGATTAGAGGTACATAAAGGGGCCGCCTAGAGGCACATAAAGAGGTGCATAAAGGGTCGCCTAGAGGCACATAAAGGGCCGCCTAGAGGCACATAAAGGGGCCGCCTAGAGGTGCATAAAGGGGTAGCCTAGAGGTGCATAAAGGGGCCGCCTACAGGCACATAAAGGGCCGCCTAGAGGTACATAAAGGGCAGCCTAGAGGTACATAAAGGGCAGCCTAGAGGTACATAAAGGGCCGCCTTGAGGAACATAAAGGAGCCGCCTAAAGGCACATAAAGGGCCGCCTAGAGGTACATAAAAGGCAGCCTAGAGGTGCATAAAGGGCCGCTTAGAGGTACATAAAGGGCAGCCTAGAGGTGCATAAAGGGCCGCTTAGAGGTACATAAAGGAGCCGCCTCGGGGTACATAAAGGGCCGCCTAGAGGTACATAAAGGGCCGCCTGGAGGTACATAAAGGGTCGCCTGGAGGTACATAAAGGGCAGCCAAGAGGTACATAAAGGGCCGCCTTGAGGAACATAAAGGAGCCGCCTAGAGTTACATAAAGGGCCGCCTAGAGGCACATAAAGGGCCGCCTGGAGGTACATAAAGGGCCGCCTGGAGGTACATAAAGGGCAGCCTAGAGGCACATAAAGGGCCGCCTGGAGGTACATAAAGGGTCGCCTGGAGGTACATAAAGGGCAGCCTAGAGGTACATAAAAGGCCGCCTTGAGGAACATAAAGGGTCGCCTGTAGGTACATAAAGGGTCGCCTGGAGGTACATAAAGAGGCCGCTTAGAGGTACATAAAGGGCCCCCTATAGGCACATAAATAGCCGCCTTGAGGTACATAAAGGGCCGCCAAGAGGCACATAAAGGGCCGCCTAGAGGCACATAAAGGGCCCCCAATAGGCACATAAAGGGCCGAATTGAGGTACATAAAGGGTCGCCTGGAGGTACATAAAGAGGCCGCTTAGAGGTACATAAAGGGGTCGTTGAGAGGTACATAAAGGGGCCGCCTAGAGGTACATAAAGGGCTGCCTAGAGGCACATAAAGGGGCCGCCTAGAGGCACATAAAGGGGCCGCCTGGAGGTACATAAAGGGGCCGCTTAGAGGTACATATAGGGCCGCCTGGAGGTACATAAAGGGGTCGCTGAGAGGTACATAAAGGGCTGCCAAGAGGTACATAAAGGGCCGCCTGGAGGTACATAAAGGGCCGCCTAGAGGCACATAAAGGGCCGCCTAGATGTACATAAAGGGCCGCCTACAGGTACATAAACGGCCGCCTAGAGGTACATAAAGGGCCGCCTAGAGGTATATAAAGGGCCGCCTAGAGGTACATAAAGGGCCGTCTAGAGGTACATAAAGGGGCCGCCTAGAGATCCATAAAGAGACCGCCTGGAGGTACATAAAGAGGCCACCTAGAGGCATATAAATGGGCCGCCTAGAGGCGCATAAAGGGCCGCCTAGAGGTACATAAAGGGGCGCCTAGAGGTATATAAAGGGCCGCCTAGAGGAACATAAAGGGCCGCGTAGTGGTACTTAAAAGGCCACATAGAGGAACTAAAGGGCCGCCTAGAGGTAGATAAAGGGGCCGCCCAGAAGCACATAAAGGGCCACCTAGAGGCACATAAAGGGCCGCTTAGAGGCTCATAAAAAGGCCGCCTAGAGGAACATAAAGGGGCCGCCTAGAGGTACATAAAGGAGCCGCCTCGGGGTACATAAAGGGCCGCCTGGAGGTACATAAAGGGCCGCCTAGGCGTACATAAAGGGCCGCTCAGAGGCACATAAAGGGCCGCCTAGAGGCAAATAAAGGAGCCGCCTCGGGGTACATAAATGGCCGCCTGGAGCTATATAAAGGGCCGCCTTGAGGTACATAAAAGGTCGCCTGGAGGTACGTAAAGGGGCCGCCTAGAGGCACATAAAGGGCAGCCTAGAGGTGCATAAATGGGACGCCTAGCAGTACATAAATGGGCCGCCTAGAGGTACATAAAAAGGCCACCTAGAGGTACATAAAGGGCCGCCTAGAGGTACATAAATGGGCCATCTAGAGATATATAGAAAGGCCGCCTAAAGGCACATAAATGAGCCACCTAGAGGTGCATAAAGGGCCGCCTAGAGGCGCAAAAAAGGCCACCTACAGGTACATAAAGGGCCGCCTAGAGGCACATAAAGAGGCGCCAAGAGGTACATAAAGGGCCGCCTAGAGGTACTTAAAGGGCCGTCTAAGGGAAAATAAAGGGACCACCTGGAGGCACCTAAAGGGCCACATTTAGGCACGTAAATGCGCCGTCTAAAGGCACATAAAGGGCCGCCAAGAGGTACATAATGGGTCCGCCTAGAGGTGCATAAGTGGGCCGCCTAGAGGTACATAAAAAGGCCGGCTAGAGGTACATAAAGGGGCCGCCTAGAGGTGAATAAAGGGGCCGCCTCGGGGTACATAAATGGCCGCCTGGAGCTATGTAAAGGGCCGCCTTGAGGTACATAAAGGGTCGCCTGGAGGTACGTAAAGGGGCCGCCTAGAGGCATATAAAGGGCAGCCTAGAGGTGCATAAATGGGCCGCCTAGCAGTACATAAATGGGCCGCCTAGAGGTACATAAAAAGGCCGCCTAGAGGTACATAAAGGGCCGCCTAGAAGTACATAAATGGGCCGCCTAGAGGTACATAAAAAGGCCGCCTAGAGGTACATAAATGGGCCATCTAGAGATATATAGAAAGGCCGCCTAAAGGCACATAAGTGAGCCACCTAGAGGTGCTTAAAGGGCCGCCTAGAGGCGCAAAAAAGGCCACCTACAGGTACATAAAGGGCCGCCTAGAGGCACATAAAGAGGCGCCAAGAGGTATATAAAGGGCCGCCTAGAGGTACTTAAAGGGCCGTCTAAGGGAAAATAAAGGGACCACCTGGAGGCACCTAAAGGGCCACATTTAGGCACGTAAATGGGCCGTCTAAAGGCACATAAAGGGCCGCCAAGAGGTACATAATGGGTCCGCCTAGAGGTGCATAAAGGGGCCGCCTAGAGGTACATAATGGGTCCGCCTAGAGGCACATAAAAGGGCAGCCTAAAGGCAAATAAATGGGCCGCCTAGAGATACTTAAAGGACCGCCAAGAGGTACATAATGAGTCCGCCTAGAGGTACATAAAGGGCCGCCTAGAGATACATAAAGGACCGCCAAGAGGTACATAATGGGTCCGCCTAGAGGTACATAAAGTGCCGCCTAGAGATACATAAAGGACCGCCAAGAGGTACATAATGGGTCCGCCTAGAGGTACATAAAGGGCCGCCTAGAGGCAAATGAAGGGGCCGCCGAGAGGTACATAAAGGGGCCGCTTAGAGGTACATAAAGGGCCGCCTAGAGGTACATAAAGAGGCCGCCTAGAGGTACATAAAGGGGCCGCTTAGAGGTACATAAAGGGCCGCCTAGAGGTACATAAAGGGCCGCCTAGAGGCACATGAAGGGGCCGCCTAGAGGTACATAAAGGGGCCGCTTAGAGGTACATAAAGGGCCGCCTAGAGGTACATAAAGAGGCCGCCTAGAGGCACATAAAGGGGCCGGCTGGAGGTACATAAAGGGCCGCCTGGAGACACATAAAGGGGCCGCTTAGAGGTACATAAAGGGCCGCCTAGAGGTACATAAAGGGGTCGCTGAGAGGTACATAAAGGGCTGCCTAGAGGTACATAAAGGGCCGCCTGGAGGTACATAAAAAGGCCGCCTAGAGGTGCATAAAGGGGCCGCCTAGAGGCATATAAAGGGCCGCCTAGAGGTGCATAAAGTGGCCGCCTAGAGGCACATAAAGGGCCGCCTAGAGGTACATAAAGGAGCCGCCTCGGGGTACATAAAGGGCCGCCTGGAGGTACATAAAGGGCCGCCTAGAGGTAAATAAAGGGCCGCCTAGAGGTACATAAAGGAACCACCTAGAGTTACATTAAGGGCCGCCTAGAGGTGCATAAAGTGGCCGCCTGGAGGTACATAAAGGGCCGCTAGAGGCACATAAAGGGCCGCCTAGAAGAACATAAAGGGGCCGCCGAGAGGCACATAAAGGGCCGCCTAGAGGTATATAAAGGGGCCGCCTAGAGGTATATAAAGGGGCCGCCTAGAGGCACATAAAGGGGCCGCCTAGAGGCACATAAAGGGCCGCCTAGAGGCACATAAAGGCGCCGACTAGAGGCACATAAAGCGGCCGCCTAGAGGTACATAAAGGGCCGCCTAAAGGTATATAAAGGGATCGCCTAGAGGCACATAAAGGGGCCGCCTAGAGGTACATAAAGGGCCACCTAGAGGTGCATAAAGGGGCCGCCTAGATGTACATAAAGGGCCACCTAGAGGTGCATAAAGGGGCCGCCTAGAGGTACATAAAGGGCCGCCTAGAGGTGCATAATGAGCCGCCTAGAGGAACATAAATGGCCGTCTAAAGGTACATAAAGGGCCGCCTAGAGGTGCATAAAGGGGCCGCCTAGAGGTACATAAAGGGGCCGCCTAGAGGCACATAAAGGGGCCGCCTAGAGGTACATAAAGGGCTGCCTAGAGTTGCATAAAGGGCCGCCTAGAGGTACATAATGGGCCTCCTAGAGTTGCATAAAGGGCCGCCTAGAGGTACATAAAGGGCCGCCTAGAGGCACATAAAGGGGCCGCCTAGAGGTACATAAAGGGCCGCCTAGAGGTGCATAAAGGGGCCGCCTAGAGATACATAAAGGGCCGCCTAGAGGTACATAAAGGGCCGCCTAGAGGCACATAAAGGGGCCGCCTAGAGGTACATAAAGGAGCCGCCTAGAGGCACATAAAGGGGCCGCCTAGAGGTACATAAAGGGCCGCCTAGAGGCACACAAAGGAGCCGCCTAGAGGTACATAAAGGGGCCGCCTAGTGGCACATAAAGGGCCGCCTAGAGGTACATAAAGGGCCGCCTAGAGGTATATAAAGGGGCCGCCTAGATGTATATAAAGGGGCCGCCAAGAGGTATATAAAGGGGCCGCCTAGAGATATATAAAGGAGCCGCCTAGAGGCACATAAAGGGGCCGCCTAGAGGTACATAAAGGGCCGCCTAGAGGTGCATGAAGGGGCCGCCTAGAGATACATAAAGGGCCGCCTAGAGTTACATAAAGGGCTGCCTAGAGGCACATAAAGGGGCCGCCTAGAGGCACATAAAGGGGCCGCCTAGAGGTACATAAAGGGCCGCCTAGAGTTGCATAAAGGGCCGCCTAGAGGTACATAATGGGCCGCCTAGAGTTGCATAAAGGGCCGCCTAGAGGTACATAAAGGGCCGCCTAGAGGCACATAAAGGACCGCCTAGAGATATATAAAGGGCCGCCTAGAGACACATAAAAGGCCGCCTAAAGTAGCATAAATGGCCGCCTAGAGATGCATAAAGGGCCGCCTATAGGCACATAAAGGAGCCGCCTAGAGGTACATAAAGGGCCGCGGAGTACATAAAGGGCCGCCTAGAGGCACATAAAGGGCCGCCTAGAGGCACATAAAGGAGCCGCCTAGAGGTACATAAAGGGCCGCCTAGAGGTGCATAAAGGGGCCGCCTAGAGATACATAAAGGGCCGCCTAGAGGTACATAAAAGGCCGCCTAGAGGCACATAAAGGGGCCGCCTAGAGGTACATAAAGGAGCCGCCTAGAGGCACATAAAGGGGCCGCCTAGAGGTACATAAAGGGCCGCCTAGAGGCACACAAAGGAGCCGCCTAGAGGTACATAAAGGGGCCGCCTAGTGGCACATAAAGGGCCGCCTAGAGGTACATAAAGGGCCGCCTAGAGGTATATAAAGGGGCCGCCTAGAGGTATATAAAGGGGCCGCCAAGAGGTATATAAAGGGGCCGCCTAGAGGTATATAAAGGGGCCGCCTAGAGGTACATAAAGGAGCCGCCTAGAGGCACATAAAGGGCCGCCTAGAGGTACATAAAGGGGCCGCCTAGAGGTACATAAAGGGCCGCCTAGAGGTGCATAAAGGGGCCGCCTAGAGATACATAAAGGGCCGCCTAGAGGTACATAAAGGGCCGCCTAGAGGCACATAAAGGGGCCGCTTAGAGGTACATAAAGGAGCCGCCTAGAGGCACATAAAGGGGCCGCGTAGAGGTACATAAAGGGCCGCCTAGAGGCACACAAAGGAGCCCCCTAGAGGTACATAAAGGGGCCGCCTAGTGGCACATAAAGGGCCGCCTAGAGGTGCAGAAAGAGGCTGCCTAGAGGTATATAAAGGGGCCGCCTAGAGGTGCAGAAAGAGGCCGACTAGAGGTGCAGAAAGAGGCCGCCTAGTGGCACATAAAGGCCGCCTAGAGGTACATAAAGGGCCGCCTAGAGGTATATAAAGGGGCCGCCTAGAGGTACATAAAGGGGCCGCCTAGAGGTGCAGAAAGAGGCCGCCTAGTGGCACATAAAGGGCCGCCTAGAGGTACATAAAGGGCCGCCTAGAGGTATATAAAGGGGCCGCCTAGAGTTATATAAAGGGGCCGCCAAGAGGTATATAAAGGGGCCGCCTAGAGGTTTATAAAGGGGCCGCCAAGAGGTATATAAAGGGGCCGCCAAGAGGTATATAAAGTCGCCGCCTAGAGGCATTTAGAGGGCTGCCTAGAGGTATATAAAGGGGCCGCCTAGAGGCACATAAAGTGCCGCCTAGAGGCACATAAAGGGCCGCCTAGAGGTACATAAAGGGCCGCCTAGAGGTACATAAAGGGCCGCCTAGAGGCACATAAAGGGCCGCCTAGAGGTACATAAAGGGCCGCCTAGAGGTACATAAAGGGCCGCCTAGAGGTACATAAAGGGGCCGCCTAGAGGTGCATAAAGGGGCGCCTAGAGGTACATAAAGGGCCGCCTAGAGGCACATAAAGGGGCCGCCTAGAGGTACATAAAGGGTCCGCCTAAAGGTACTTAAAGGGGCCGCCTAGAGGTAAATAGAGCGCAGCCTAAAGGTACATAAAAGGCCGCCTAGAGGTACATAAAGTGCCGCTTAGAGGTACATAAAGAGATCGCCTAGATGTACATAAAATGCCGCTTAGAGGTACATAAAGAGATCGCCTAGAGGTACATAAAGGGCCGCCTAGAGGTACATAAAGGGCCGCCTAGAGGTATATAAAGTGCCGCTTAGAGGTACATAAAGAGACCGCCTAGAGTTACATAATGGGCCGCCTAGAGGTACGTAAAGGGCCGCCTAGAGGTACATAAAGGGCCGCCTAGAGGTACATAATGGGCCGCCTAGAGGTATATAAAAAGGCCGCCTAGAGGTACATATATGGCCGCCTAGCGGTACATATTGGGCCACCTAGAGGTACGTAACCCTTACCCTGCTCAGGGGTCCTTGGGACATTTACACCCCTGTGCGCAAGAAAAAAAATTCAAAATTTTTTTTTCGTCTTCTAAACATGTTAATTTGTGTCCCCTGAGCACGGCGAAAACAATCGTAGGTGACATATTTTGGGCGCAATTGACCGAGGAAGTCTGGCAAAAAGTTGGTGTTGACAGAGCGGTCGTCAGACCCGGTCAGCGTCACCTGCGCTGACAGGTGGGAGTTGCCACAAAGATATTATTACTTAATTGTTTCAATGTCTTCGATTGATTTTTTCTTAGTTTTTTTGCAGTAATATTATTCAATAGTGTGTATTGTAATATATTTATATAATAAAAGTGGTGAATAATCGCTATACTCAAAAGTATGATGTGCATATTAGTGATTCAATTATGCTTATAAAACAATGAACAAATAGTTTTGCTGCTATTACACTCTATACACAGGTTATATATAAGTATCTGCATGTTTTGGTCACCATAACGAACCATTAAGTTAGTGCTGGCGCTATACACAGATGGCGGCTGGCGGCTCCCTCACTCTTTCAAGGTCACACGCACTAAACTTTCTCCCCCAACAATACCGTTTGCAGTGTTATTACCCTATATACACATATTATATATAAATATCTACATGTTTTATGCACCGTAACTGTACACCTAAGCTTGTAGTGCGCCCAAAGAGCATAGTGGCCACCCTCTAAACAGCTAGACAAATCGTGCAGACGACGTCACCTCCGTCACCCATATGGCTCCTCCCAGCATAATCCTTTTGCTGTTATTACACTAATACACACATTATATATAAGTATCTACATTTGTGTTCACCATAGAGAACCACTGACCTGGTATGGTGAATGCAAACAATAACAGCTAGCCACACAGTAAACGATGCTGTCTCCCTCCGTCTCTCAGCATCACTCCTCCCACAGCGCTAATTATTACAACAATCCTGCTATTATCACAACCCTGGTTATTTATAACACAGTCATGGGTCATCTGTAATATTGTCATCGCTAAATAATAACAATTATATATTTATTTAAACATTTCTCGGCGATGCTGTGGTCACAAGCTGAACAGCAATGCTGTTCGCTCATGCTGCGTGCGCCGGCCTTGGTTGCTCCAACAGTACTGTGCCTCTCACACCTCAGAATATTGCCCACGATATTTTTTTAAAATGGCATCTGTTTACAAGAGCCCCGAGGAAGCTACTGTGAACCCCGTGTAGCCGCGGGCCATTTGAATCAGGCCTGGCACCCTATGGCGTATATATACGCCATGCGCACCATGGGACATGTTACTCAGGGCGTATATATACGCCATGCGCACCATGGGACATGTTACTCAGGGCGTATATATACGCCATGCGCACCATGGGACATGTTACTCAGGGCGTATATATACGCCATGCGCACCATGGGACATGTTACTCAGGGCGTATATATACGCCATGCGCACCATGGGACATGTTACTCAGGGCGTATATATACGCCATGCGCACCATGGGACATGTTACTCAGGGCGTATATATACGCCATGCGCACCATGGGACATGTTACTCAGGGTGTATATATACGCCATGCGCACCATGGGACATGTTACTCAGGGTGTATATATACGCCATGCGCACCATGGGACATGTTACTCAGGGCGTATATATACGCCATGCGCACCATGGGACATGTTACTCAGGGTGTATATATACGCCATGCGCACCATGGGACATGTTACTCAGGGTGTATATATACGCCATGCGCACCATGGGACATGTTACTCAGGGCGTATATATACGCCATGCGCACCATGGGACATGTTACTCAGGGTGTATATATACGCCATGCGCACCATGGGACATGTTCCTCAGGGCGTATATATACGCCATGCGCACCATGGGACATGTTACTCAGGGCGTATATATACGCCATGCGCACCATGGGACATGTTACTCAGGGCGTATATATACGCCATGCGCACCATGGGACATGTTACTCAGGGCGTATACATACGCCACGCGCAGTTTAAAGGATAAAGATCCGCCTAGAGGTATATAAAGAGGCGCCTAGTGGTACATAATGGGGCCACCTACAGGTACATAAAAGACCGCCGAGAAGTACATAGAGGACAACCTAGAGGTACATAAAGAACCGCCTAGAGGTACATAAAGAGGCGCCTAGAGGTACATAATGGGTCTTCTGGAGTTACAAAAAGGGCCACCAAGAGGCACATAAAGGGCCGACTACAGGCATATAAAGGGCCGCCTTGATGTGCATAATGGGTCGCCTTGATGTGCATAATGGGTCGCCTGGAGGTACATAATGGGCCGCCTAGAGGTACGTAAGAGGCCGCTTAGAGGTACATAAAGGGCCGCCTAAAGGCACATAAAGGGCCGCCTAGAGGCACATAAAGGACCGCCTAGAGGCACATAAAGGGCCGCCTGGAGGCACATAAAGGGCCACCTAGAGGTACATAAAGGGCCGCCTAAAGGCACATAAAGGGTCGCCTAGAGACACATAAAGGGCCGCCTAGAGGTGCATTAAGGGGCCGCCTAGAGGTACATAAAGGGCCGCCTGGAGGCACATAAAGGGGCCGCCTAGAGGCACATAAAGGACGAATAAGAGAATGTGAATTTAGTTTTTCTTAATATCTCTTCATAAAGGAGGTTTCTAATTCCTGTTATTGATTGTTATTATTCTCTGAACAAGACCAAGTGAACTTATGTTCATTCTGTAATACAGAGACCAACAATGAACAGTATAATCCAACTGGGGCTCAACAAGGGCAGGAGCAAGGTGAACAATTCTATTAGATATATTGGTGCTACAACATCTAGAAATATATCCCAGAATACTCTTACCTTTATTCAATATATTTATGTACTAAACTGAAACTTCCAGTCTTTCAAGTAACTTGAATAACCTGTCTTCCTTCTGAACTAGCAACAGTCTTCCTTCTGAACTAGCAACAGTCTTCCTTCTGAACTAGCAACAGTCTTCCTCCTGAACTAGCAACAGTCTTCCTTCTGAACTAGCAACAGTCTTCCTTCTGAACTAGCAACAGTCTTCCTTCTGAACTAGCAACAGTCTTCCTTCTGAACTAGCACCAGTCTTCCTTCTGAACTAGCAACAGTCTTCCTTCTGAACTAGCACCAGTCTTCCTTCTGAACTAGCAACAGTCTTCCTTCTGAACTAGCAACAGTCTTCCTTCTGAACTAGCAACAGTCTTCCTTCTGAACTAGCAACAGTCTTCCTTCTGAACTAGCAACAGTCTTCCTTCTGTACTAGCAACAGTCTTACTTCTGAACTAGCAACAGTCTTCCTTCTGAATTAGCAACAGTCTTCCTCCTGAACTAGTAACAGTCTTCCTTCTGAATTAGCAACAGTCTTCCTCCTGAACAAGCAACAGTCTTCCTTCTGAACTAGCACCAGTCTTCCTCCTGAACTAGCACCAGTCTTCCTCCTGAACTAGCAACAGTGTTCCTTCTGAACTAGCAACAGTCATCCTTCTGAACTAGCACCAGTCTTCCTCCTGAACTAGCAACAGTCTTCCTTCTGAACTAGCAACAGTGTTCCTTCTGAACTAGCAACAGTCTTCCTTCTGAACTAGCAACAGTCTTACTTCTGAACTAGCAACAGTCTTCCTTCTGAACTAGCAACAGTCTACCTTCTGAACTAGCAACAGTCTTCCTTCTGAACTAGCAACAGTCTTCCTTCTGAACTAGCAACAGTCTTCCTTCTGAACTAGCAAGAGTCTTCCTTCTGAACTAGCAACAGTCTTCCTTCTGAACTAGCAACAGTCTTCCTCCTGAACTAGCAACAGTCTTCCTTCTGAACTAGCAACAGTCTTCCTCCTGAACTAGCAACAGTCTTCCTTCTGAACTAGCAACAGTCTTCCTCTTGAACTAGCAACAGTCTTCCTTCTGAACTAGCAACAGTCTTCCTTCTGAACTAGCAACAGTGTTCCTTCTGAACTAGCAACAGTCTTCCTTCTGAACTAGCAACAGTCTTCCTCCTGAACTAGCAACAGTCTTCCGTCTGAACTAGCAACAGTCTTCATCCTGAACTAGCAACAGTCTTCCTTCTGAACTAGCAACAGTCTTCCTCTTGAACTAGCAACAGTCTTCCTTCTGAACTAGCAACAGTCTTCCTTCTGAACTAGCAACAGTCTTCCTTCTGAACTAGCAACAGTCTTCCTTCTGAACTAGCAACAGTCTTCCTCCTGAACTAGCAACAGTCTTCCTTCTGAACTAGCAACAGTCTTCCTTCTGAACTAGCAACAGTCTTCCTCCTGAACTAGCAACAGTCTTCCTTCTGAACTAGCAACAGTCTTCCTCTTGAACTAGCAACAGTCTTCCGTCTGAACTAGCAACAGTCTTCCTTCTAAACTAGCAACAGTCTTCCTCCTGAACTAGCAACAGTCTTCCTTCTGAACTAGCACCAGTCTTCCTCCTGAACTAGCAACAGTCTTCCTTCTGAACTAGCAACAGTCTTCCTTCTGAACTAGCAACAGTCTTCCTTCTGAACTAGCACCAGTCTTCCTTCTGAACTAGCAACAGTCTTCCTTCTGAACTAGCACCAGTCTTCCTCCTGAACTAGCAACAGTCTTCCTTCTGAACTAGCACCAGTCTTCCTTCTAAACTAGCACCAGTCTTCCTCCTGAACTAGCACTAGTCTTCCTTCTGAACTAGCAACAGTCTTCCTTCTGAACTAGCAACAGCCTTCCTTCTGAACTAGCACCAGTCTTTCTCCTGAACTAGCAACAGTCTTCCTTCTGAACTAGCAACAGTCTTCCTTCTGAACTAGCAACAGTCTTCCTTCTGAACTAGCAACAGTCTTCCTTCTGAACTAGCACCAGTCTTCCTTCTGAACTAGCAACAGTCTTCCTTCTGAACTAGCAACAGTCTTCCTCATGAACTACCAACAGTCTTCCTTCTGAACTAGCAACAGCCTTCCTTCTGAACTAGCAACAGTCTTCCTTCTGAACTAGCACCAGTCTTCCTTCTGAAATAGCACCAGTCTTCCTTCTGAACTAGCAACAGTCTTCCTTCTGAACTAGCACCAGTCTTCCTTCTGAACTAGCAACAGTCTTACTTCTGAACTAGCAACAGTCTTCCTTCTGAACTAGCAACAGTGTTCCTTCTGAACTAGCAACAGTCTTTCTCCTGAACTAGCAACAGTCTTCCTCTTGAACTAGCAACAGTCTTCCTTCTGAACTAGCAACAGTCTTCCTTCTGAACTAGCAACAATGTTCCTTGTGAATGAGCAACACTGTTCCTTGTGAACCAGCAACAGTCATCCTTCTGAACTAGCAACAGTCTTCCTTCTGAACTAGCAACAGTCTTCCTTCTGAACTAGCAACAGTCTTCCTTCTGAACTAGCACCAGTCTTCCTTCTGAACTAGCACCAGTCTTCCTTCTGAACTAGCAACAGTCTTCCTTCTGAACCAGCAACAGTGTTCCTTCTGAACTAGCAACCGTCTTCCTTCTGAACTAGCAACAGTCTTCCTTCTGAACTAGCAACAGTCTTCCTTCTGAACTAGCAACAATGTTCCTTGTGAATGAGCAACACTGTTCCTTGTGAACCAGCAACAGTCTTCCTTCTGAACTAGCAACAGTCTTCCTTCTGAACTAGCAACAGTGTTCCTTCTGAACTCGCAACAGTCTTCCTTCTGAACTAGCAACAGTCTTCCTTCTGAACTAGCAACAATGTTCCTTGTGAATGAGCAACACTGTTCCTTGTGAACCAGCAACAGTCTTCCTTCTGAACTAGCAACAGTCTTCCTTCTGAACTAGCAACAGTGTTCCTTCTGAACTAGCAACAGTCTTCCTTCTGAACTAGCAACCGTCTTCCTTCTGAACTAGCAACAGTCTTCCTTCTGAACTAGCAACAGTCTTCCTCCTGAACTAGCAACAGTCTTCCTCTTGAACTAGCAACAGTGTTCCTTGTGAACCAGCAACAGTCTTCCTTCTGAACTAGCAACAGTCTTCCTTCTGAACTAGCAACAATGTTCCTTGTGAACCAGCAACAGTGTTCCTTGTGAATCAGCAACAGTGTTCCTTCTGAACCAGCAACAGTGTTCCATGTAAACCAACAACAATGTTCCTTGTGAACCAGCAACAGTGTTCCTTGTGAACCATCAACAGTGTTCCTTGTGAACCATCAACAGTGTTCTTTGTGAATCAGCAACAGTGTTCCTTGTGAACCAGCAACAGTGTTCCTTGTGAACCAGCAACAGTGTTCCTTGTGAACCAGCAACAGTGTTCCTTGTGAACCATCAACAGTGTTCTTTGTGAATCAGCAACAGTGTTCCTTGTGAACCAGCAACAGTGTTCCTTGTGAACCAGCAACAGTGTTCCTTGTGAACCAGCAACAGTGTTCCTTGTGAACCAGCAACAGTGTTCCTTGTGAACCAGCAACAGTGTTCCTTGTGAACCAGCAGCAGTGTTCCTTGTGAACCAGCAAGTGTTCCTTGTGAACCAGCAACAGTGTTTCTTGTGAACCAGCAACAGTGTTCCTTGTGAACCAGCAACAGTGTTCCTTGTGAACCAGCAACACAGTTCAGGAGAGAACAGCCCGCCACAGTCACACAGTCAGCCCCACAACATTAAGATTCCGGCCTCCGGACAAATACTTGGTAAACAACAATTTGAAAGCAGTTATTACGGACTGATCACAGGAATATTAACATATATATTCTTCCCATCATCCCGAGCCCGCAGCTGCGAGAACATGTGACTTTTACAGTTGTCAAAAGACAGGGGAAGATGGAGACAGAGGCAGGTAGGGAGAGATGTGAAGAGGGAGGGAGAGAGAGAGAGAGAGGGAAGAGAGAGAGAGAGAGAGAGAGAGAGAGAGAGAGAGAGAGAGAGAGAGAGAGAGAGAGAGAGAGAGAGAGAGAGAGAGAGAGAGAGAGAGAGAGAGAGAAAGAGGGAGAGAGAGAGAGAGAGAGAGAGAGAGGGGGGGAGAGAAAGAGATAGGGAGAGAGAAAGAGAGAGGGGGAGAGAAACAGAGCGAGAGAGAGAGACGGGGGAGAGAGAGAGAGACGGGAGAGAGAGAGAGAAAGGGGAGAGAGAATGAGAGAGAGGGGAGAGAGAGAGAGAGAGAGAGAGAGAGAGAGAGAGAGAGAGAGAGAGAGAGAGAGAGAGAGAGAGAGAGAGAGAGAGAGAGAGAGAGAGCGAGAGAGAGAGAGAGAGAAAGGGGAGAGAGAATGAGAGAGAGGGGAGAGAGAGAGAGAGAGAGAGAGAGAGAGAGAGAGAGAGAGAGAGAGAGAGAGAGAGAGAGAGAGAGAGAGCGAGAGAGAGAGAGAGAGAGAGAGAGAGAGAGAGAGAGAGAGAGAGAGAGAGAGAGAGAGAGAGAGAGAGGGAAGAGAGAGAGAGAGAGAGAGAGAGAGAGAGAGAGAGAGAGAGAGAGAGAGAGAGAGAGAGAGAGAGAGAGAGA
Organism: Procambarus clarkii; assembly: GCF_040958095.1. Taxonomy (NCBI): domain Eukaryota; kingdom Metazoa; phylum Arthropoda; class Malacostraca; order Decapoda; family Cambaridae; genus Procambarus; species Procambarus clarkii. The sequence continues at coordinate 6,366,404 of NC_091195.1, read as the reverse complement.
GAGAGAGAGAGAGAGAGAGAGAGAGAGAGAGTGAGAGAGGGAGGTGGTAGAGAGGTGTAGGTAAAGGGAGAGAGGGGGAGAGAAAGAGAGGGGGGAGAGAAAGAGAGAGGGGGGAAAGAGAACTGGGAGAAGGGAGAGACAGTTAATTGTGTGAGAGAAAGACAGGGAGACCCGGGCTCCACCGGGTGTCCCTACTAGTAAATTATTAAAACATTTCAAATAAATTTACTGCCAGTATCTTAAACAATGACGATAAATATAAATATGTGAGTCACTTAACAATATTTTCCTCCATAACTTCACTACAACACTGTCCACACACCTGCCAGTCCACCATACAGCAGAGAATCAACATACTGTACGTGTTAGTGTCTCTCCAAGAAAGTACCAATTGTACTTGGTACAATAGTACCAAGAACGTACCAAAAGAAAGTAAATAATCACTTAAAGTTCTACACTGACACAACCCATTGTACTTTCTCGTATATAAATAAATCTGCTGCCCGTTCTCAACATTTTTCACTCGTATAAATGTTCAATAGTTTTGTTGATACGTTTACGGTGACCAGCCAGGATATGACGGCTCAAGGCTCCACATACCAGTGATTGCACCATCACACGGCCTTGTATACTCACACTCGGCCTTGTATACTTATCACAAGGAGTTATAATTATTATTATTTCACCAGGGAATATTACCCTTATTTACCATTACGTGTAATATCAAACGGTAGAGAATGTACACACAGGGCCAGAGTATATTAGTGTAAGTATGAGTACACACGCCCGCTGGCTGGGAGGTCCGGGGGAACACCACCTCCACTGACACTCCCTCTGTGGGACCCCTGCTTGGTCCCGCGCCTATAGTGCAGATGCGGCACTTCTCGTCTCGTCTCAGCAGTTTGTGCTTGCGGGGGTTGAGCTTCAGCTCTTTGGTCCCGCCTCTCAAGTGTCAATCTACTGGTGTACAGATTCTTGATTCTTCGGCTCTATCAAATCTACATATGAAACTGTGTATGGAGTCAGCCTCCATAACATCACTGTCTAATGCATTCCATCTGTTAACTACTCTGACACTGAAAAAGTATTTCTAATGTCTCTGTGGCTCATTTGGGTATTAAGTTTCTACCTGTGTCCCCTTGTTCATGTTCCACACGTGCTAATTAGTTGGACCTTGTCCCACCCTGTCAGTTCCTGAAAATTTTGTAGGTGGTGATCATGTATATCATGTATATAGGTGTATAAAGGGCCGCCTAGAGGTACATAAAGGGCCGCCAAGAGGCACATAAGGGCCACCTAGAGGCACATAAAGGGCCGCCTAGAGGCACATAAAGGGCTGCCTAGAGGTACATAAAGGGCCGCCTATAGGTACATAAAGGGCCGCCGAGAGGCACATAAAGGGCCGCCTAGAGGCACATAAAGGGCTGCCTAGAGGTACATAAAGGGCCGCCAAGAGGCACATAAAGGGCCGCCTAGAGGCACATAAAAGGCCGCCTTGAGGTACATAAAGGGCCTCCAAGAGGCACATAAAGGGCCGCCTAGAGGCACATAAAGGAGCCGCCTAGAGGTACATAAAGGCCGCCTAGAGGCGCATAAAAGGCCGCCTAGAGGTACATAAAGGGCCGCCTAGAGGCACATAAAAGGCCGCCTTGAGGTACATAAAGGGCCGCCTAGAGGTACATAAAGGGCCGCCTAGAGGCACATAAAAGGCCGCCTTGAGGTACATAAAGGGCCGCCAAGAGGCACATAAAGAGCCGCCTAGAGGTACATAAAGGGCCGCCTTGAGGTACATAAAGGGCCGCCTAGAGGCACATAAAGGAGCCGCCTAGAGGTACATAAAGGCCGCCTAGAGGTGCATAAAAGGCCGCCTAGAGGTACATAAAGGGCCGCCTAGAGGCACATAAAAGGCCGCCTAGAGGCACATAAAGAGGCCGCCTAGAGGTACATAAAGGGCCACCTAGAGGCACATAAAGGGGCCACCTAGAGGCACATAAAAGGGCCGCCTAGAGGCACATAAAGGGGCCGCCTAGAGGCACATAAAGGTGCCGCCTAGAGGTACATAAAGGGCCACCTAGAGGCACATAAAGGGGCCGCCTAGAGGTACATAAAGAGGCCGCCTAGAGGTACATAAAGGGGCCTCCTAGAGGTACATAAAGAGGTCGCCTAGAGGTACATAAAGAGGAAACCTTGAGGTACATAAAGAGGCCGTCTAAATGCACATAAAGGGCTGCCTAGAGGTACATAAAGGGGCCAGCTACAGGTACATAAAGGGACCTCCTAAATGCACATAAAAGGCTGCCTAGAAGTACATAAAGTGGCCGCCTAGAGGCACATAAATTGCAGCCTAGAGGCACATAAATTGCAGCCTAGAGGCACATAAAGGGGCGCCTAGAGGCACATAAAGGGGCCGCCTAGAGGTACATAAAAGGCCACCTACAGGCACATAAAGGGGCCGTCTAGAGGCACATAAAGGGCCGTCTAGAGGCACACAAAGGGCAGCCTAGAGGCACATAAAGGGGCGCCTGGAGGCACATAAAGGGAAGCCTAGAGGCACATAAAGGGGCGCCTGGAGGCACATAAAGGGCAGCCTAGAGGCACATAAAGGGGCGCCTAGAGACACATAAAGGGGCGCCTAGAGGCACATAAAGGGGCCGCCTAGAGGCACATAAAGTACCGCCTAGAGGCACATAAAGGGCAGCCTGGAGGCACACAAAGGGGGCCGCCTAGAGGCACATAAAGGGGCCGCCTAGAGGCACATAAAGGGGCAGCCTAGAGGTACATAATGGGCCGCCTAGAGGATCATAAAGGGGCCGCCTAGAGGCACATAAAGGGGCCGCCTAGAGGCACATAAAGGGCTGCCTAGAGGCACATAAAGTACCGTCTAGAGGCACATAAAGGGCAGCCTAGAGGCACACAAAGGAGGCCGCCTAGAGGCACATAAAGGGGCCGCCTAGAGGCACATAAAGGGGCCGCCTAGAGGCACATAAAGGGGCCGCCTAGAGGTACATAAAGGGCCACCTAGAGGCACATAAAGGGGCCACCTAGAGGCACATACAGGGCAGCCTAGAGGCACACAAAGGGGCCTCCTAGAGGCACATAAAGGGGCCGCCTAGAGGCACATAAAGGGGCCGCCTAGAGGTACATAAAGGGCCGCCTAGAGGCACATAAAGGGGCCGCCTAGAGGCACATAAACGAGCGGCATAGAGGTACATAAAGGGCCGCCTAGAGGCACATAAAGGGGCCGCCTAGAGGCACATAAAAGGGCGGCATAGAGGTACATAAAGGGCCGCCTAGAGGTACATAAAGGGGCCGCTTAGAAGCACATAAAGAGACCTCCTAAATGCACATAAAGGGCTGCCTAGAGGTACATAAAAGGGCCACCTAGAGGTAAATATAGGGACCTCCTAAATGCACATAAATGGCCGCCTAGAGGTACATAAAGTGGCCGCCAAGAGCACGAAAAGGGGCCCGCCAAAAAGGCACATAAAAAGGCTGCCTAGAGGTACATAAAGGGGCCGCCTAGAGGCACAAAAAGGGCCGCCTAGAGGCACATAAAGGGGCGCCTTGAGGCACATAAAGGGCCGTCTAGAGGCACAAAAAGGGCAGCCTAGACGCACATAAAGGGGCCGCCTAGAGGCACATAAAGGGGCGCCTAGAGGCACATAAAGGGGCGCCTTGAGGCAAAAAAAGGGCCGTCTAGAGGCACAAAAAGGGCAGCCTAGACGCACATAAAGGGGCCGCCTAGAGGCACATAAAGGGGCGCCTAGAGGCACATAAAGGGGCGCCTTGAGGCAAAAAAAGGGCCGTCTAGAGGCACAAAAAGGGCAGCCTAGACGCACATAAAGGGGCCGCCTAGAGGCACATAAAGGGGCGCCTAGAGGCACATAAAGGGGCGCCTAGAGGCACATAAAGGGGCGCCTAGAGGCACATAAAGGGCTTCCTAGAGGCACATAAAGGGCCGCCTAGAGGCACATAAAGGGGCGCCTAGAGGTACATAAAGGGTCGCCTAGAGGCACATAAAGGGCCGCCTAGAGGCACATAAAGGGGCCGCCTAGAGGCACATAAAGGGGCCGCCTAGAGGCACATAAAGGGGCGCCTAGAGGCACATAAAGGGCTGCCTAGACGCACATAAAGGGCCGCCTAGACGCACATAAAGGAGCGCCTAGAGGCACATAAAGGGGTTGCCTAGAGGCACATAAAGGGGCCGCCTAGAGGCACATAAAGGGGCCGCCTAGAGGCACATAAAGGGCCGCCTAGAGGCACATAAAGGGCCGCCTAGAGGCACATAAAGGGGCCGCCTAGAGGCACATAAAGGGGCCGCCTAGAGGCACATAAAGGGCCGATTAGAGGCACATAAAGGGTCGCCTGGAGGCACATAAAGGGCTGCCTAGACGCACATAAAGGGCGGCCTAGACGCACATAAAGGGGCCGCCTAGAGGCACATAAAGGGCCGCCTAGAGGCACATAAAGGGCCGCCTAGAGGCACATAAAGGGCCGCCTAGAGGTATATAAAGGGCCGCCTAGAGGCACATAAAGGGCCGCCTAGAGGCACATAAAGGGCCGCCTAGAGGCACATAAAGGGCCGCCTAGAGGTACATATAGGGCCGCCTAGAGGCACATAAAGGGGCCGCCTAGAGGCACATAAAGGGGCCGCCTAGAGGAACATAAAGGGCCGCCCAGAGGCATATAAAGGGCCGCCTAGAGGCACATAAAGGGGCCGCCTAGAGGCACATAAAGGGCCGCCT